>NW_024342466.1:2189102-2410779 GCF_902729225.1 Pteropus medius | reverse complement strand
CTCCCTCCCTTCCTTCCATCCATCCATCCACCCACCCACTGCAGAGCATCCAGGCGAGGCCCCTGTGGGCGTATAAAGCCCTATCTGAGCACCAGGTAGCACTGGTCCAAATCTGTGTCATTGTTGTCCCCCGGCCTGGCGGGCAGGCATCCACCCGGCATGAGCCTTCTGGGCCGCCCGAGGGCGCTGGAGCTGCGGTGGGCAGAGGCGGCTACAGCTAAGTGTGTTTTCCCAAAGAGACCACTTCGCCCACAGTCTCACTTCATCGGCTTAGCAGCAGGCCCAGCCCCGGGACAGGTGGCAGGGAGGTGAGGCTCAGCCGCAGGGCTCTGCCCCTCCTTGCTCTGCCCCCCGGCCCGGGGGCAGGAGCCCTGCTCGGTGCATCGGGACATAGACCTGGTGATTATTTTTGTTCTCTCTGGACCCCGACAGCCTTGAGGAGACTCACGCCAAAGCACCAGGCAGCAGGGCCCAGACAGGGACTCTGTCTGCACAGCGGAGAGAGAGGCTGGGTGCGTGTGACCCGCCCGAGAGGTGTCCCCGCCCCCGCATTGACCATGAGCGGGGTCTCCCTGCCCCTGAGTCTCCCTCTCTGCTCGGGACACGGGTTAGAGCGATGGGGACCCGTCTATCCAGAAACGCGAAGGGCGTCCCACGTCCCCGAGGTGGGACAGAGGTGTCTCGACCACTCTCGATAGGAAGGTGGAGACAGAGAAAACCATTTGAGCAAGGAGGACGCTGACGCCGGGGGAGCCGTGTGCTCGGCTCCCACGGGCACACCTGGAACCGCGGACTGAGCGAGGATGGACACCTGCCGCGGGCTGCAGGACCAGCTCGCCCACCCGCCCTGCGGCTCCGCGGCGCCTGCGCGTCCAGGGTGGGGCCTCAGGAGAAGGCGCCGGCGCTCTGAGGCCTTGCTCGGGAGACCCCGGCGCCCCCCATCTCCCTACCCCGACCCCAGCTGCACGCGGTCTGGATTAGGCCCCCGCCCAGAAGGGTCTCAGAACGCTAATTACAATGATTTCTTTTCTTTGTGTGGAGACTTCTTTTGGGGGCGCGACTTCTCCAGCTCTTACGCTCTTCCCCGTGCCCTTTCTGGGGCGCAGGGTCCGCAGGCGCCGCAGAGCGAACGCAGCCCCTGGGACCTCTCTCCAGGGACCTGGGATCCGTCCCCGGAGCCGGAGCCGGAGCCGGGCTGGGAATCTGGGTTCTCGCCGCCCCGCAGCGCCACCTCCTGGCTCTCGGCGGTGACAGTTTTGAAATTGGTGTGTTCCAGGTGGCGTTGGCTCCCGGGGCTCTGGACCCTGGCTGGGCTAGACCCCTGGGACCTTTCGCTTAGCACAGACTCCTGAGCCTGCCCGGGGCCCCCACTAATCAGCACCTCCCTAGTCCTCGGGGCTCTCACGTGGCTGCAGTTTCGCTGTGAGCCGGCGACTTTGGGGTGGAGATTCTCTGGTGCTTTGGAGGGTGGCCTCTCCTGTGCTGCCTGTGGTTCCCACGCCTGAGCCCCGTGGAGGGGCCAGACCACGCTCCTCCCACTGCAGGAAGACCCCTCAGCCGGCTGCTGGGTGGCTGAGCGACATGGGGTATGGGATTTTTATGGGCTCCAGCCCCAGATAGAGATGACAGCCTCAAAGAAACGGCCTGGGAAAGAGCCCCCAAATATAGGGTGACAGTCCCTCCCGTGTCACCAGGGCACTCCTAGCCGAGTCTGTCTCAGCGTGGTTATCAGGAGGGACACTTTTATGGTTAAAAGTGCCCTGGTTTGGATGACTTATCATTTGCATCCCCCCAAGAAGCCCCGTCACCCTGGTCTGCTGTGCCAGGTGCTAAAAGCTGTTACAGGTGAGGGTGCCTCTCAGTGACCTTGGTCCTAGATTCAACACAGTGCTAAGATGCCTCAGAAACACCCGTGCCAGGCCCGTTGTGAGCTCGGACGCTCCAGGGGTGGCCTTGCCCAAATCTGCTCCTGCCTATCCACCTGGGTTTTGAGAGACACAAGACACATGTAAGGGACCAGCGGCTCGGCAGAGAGGCTGGGGCACGGTAAGGCCACCCTAACGCAAGGAGCTCGGCACCTGCTCTGGATGTCCTGGAGGCACTGGCCTTGGTCCGCCAGATGGAGGCCCCAGATGTGGGCCTGGTAGGCTGTCCCGGCTCAAATGCCTGGCCAGGCAGAGCCTGGGGCGCAGACGACAGGGATAAGGCATGTGCTCCCTGCAAACACGGCTCAATGATCTCCATTCAAGCTCAGGAGACTCTTTCAAACTCACTCCTTCCCCTAAAACAACCTCCTTGCAAGCACCGCACAGGTGGGCAATGAAGGTGAACTCCTACTCACCAAGGCCAGCCTGGGTTTCAAGTTCATCACAAATAGTCGATTTCACAATATTAAAACAATCGACTGAGTTATAATCAATTTCTCTACGTCCTCACAATCATCAGACGCACGGGGGATGTTGGTCGAAAGGAGAGTCTGGGCCGCAACCCCGCCTCCCACGAGGAAGGGCCTGCGGCCGTGGGGTGTGATCCTCAACAGCTTCTGGATCTGTGAGCCTTGGCTATGAGATCTCAGTTTGCTATGAAGCTCTGAAAAATGCAACTTCAGATGGTGGGGGTGTCAACATGAAGGACCCCAGGGGGCCGGGCCAGGGGTGCGGAAGTCTGCACCTCCCACGATGCCAAGCGCCGACCTCACAAACACACCAGAAACAGGGACAGACGGACGGGCGCTCACACACACATCCCAAAGGAATCTGCTTGGTCCTGAAACATTCAAACATGCTTGCGAACAACCCCCAGCCCCCAATTCCCTCCCCCAAAGGTCCCCCCCCCCTCCTCCCTCCCCGCCTCACCTCCACTTGGCAGCCGCTCGCAGAGGGACCGGATCACCTTGGCACTCCCAAACCGCTTGAAGCGGGCTCGCACGTGCCCGTAGTACCACCCCAGCGAGCCTGTCTTCACGACCCTGCAGAGAGACGGCGCTCAGGCCCATGGCACTGCCGTGGGCGAGACAGGTGTGCACTGGGCAAGACAGGTGTGCACGACAGCCACACACGCACGCCTGCCCGGCTTCAGCTACCCCTGCCAGAGAGACTTGTTGCCCTGAAAACAGCAGGGTCACGACCTCCAGGCCCCTGCCCACCTGGCCCGGTGGCAGGGGTCGCAAAGCCAGCCCTGCTGCTCTGGGCGGACGTGGCTGCAGCCTTTCCAGGCACTGCCTTTTGGGCGTCGCGAGGGGCCGGGAGGGCTGCAGGCAGTGGGCGCAGTGGGTCTCGTTCGGGGGCGGAGTCGGGGAGCCGCTCCGCCCCCCGAGTCCTTCTCAGTCTCGCCCTCCAACCCTCTCAGGAGCACGGCCGAAATAGGTCGGACATGCCGCTTCTGCAGCAGGCTTTCCGCGGGCGCGCGCGCACTTGGGGAGGGTCTCGCGTGCCCGAAACAGTGGCGCAAAGTAGGGCAGGGCACCCCCAGGCAGCCTGTGCCCCTGCAGCGCCAAGCCCAGCCCACTCTCTCCTGAGGGGCCCCACGGGTCCACACAGCGGGGGTCTGGGTGGGCTGGAATCCACACGCGCTGTCTTCATAGACACGAAATCGCATTTAAACATTTCTGCGACTGTTTACGACTGTACGTTTTCCCAGGCTGCACGCTCGTGGCTTTCATTTATTGCCAAAGGGCCACAAGCCACGAAAGTTCGGAACCCCAGGCTGGGGCAGTCCCCACCGCTGCCCGCACAACCTCCCGCAGCTCGGCGTAGCGGAAGCGGGGGTGGAGGAGGCCCCGAAGCCCATGCGCTCTCCCCAGCTCCGAGCCCGAGCGCTGGGCGTTTCAGAGCTCGGAGACGGGGCTCAGGTGCACGTAGCCGGGCGAGGGCGAGCGCGGGCGGGGGGTCATTAGCGTCCGGTGTCTAGTCTCCCTCAGGAAGGGAAGGGCAGGTGGCTCTGAGGAGTCCAGCAAGGACCGGGCAAGGTCCTGGGGGGTGGTAGATTGTCCGGGGACAGGGTTTCCAGAACTGACCTGTTCCCAGGGCGATTGTTTCAGAGGACGGAGAAGGGAGAAAAATCCGAGTGTTTCACGGCTGGTCCGGGTGACAGAGAAGGCAGAGAAAAGGCCCATTCAGACGGTGGGCGGGGTGGACGCTCTCCTCTGTGACCCCCAGCCAGCCACGTGCACTCTGCCACACCGGCCTGAGTTAGTGTCCCCAAGCCGAGGACAACACTAGGGAGGACGTCAGGCTGGCACGGGTCACCGTACCCTCTGTAGAGGGGGCACAGGGTCCCGGGGGCGAAGCCGGATGGCGTTTCCTTATCAAGCGGTCTCGGGTGTCTCCCAGCGGGGACCTGAGCCCCAGGCGTGTCGCCCCAGAGCATGGCTACAAAGGCCTGGCGGGGAGTGTCCAGAGCAGGAGACGCTGGCACCCGGAGTCCCGGGGAACCACCGTCCCCCTAGACCTTGAGTTTTCGGTAACACGGCTTCCTGGTGAACCCGCCAAATCAAACGACTGGGAAGCGTACCCCCAGATAATGAATGCGTTCCTTCGTTCTAGTTCAGGGAGTGTCTGCCCAACGAAACGGTTTAGTTTAGATGAGGTCAGAGGGATCCATTCTTAGTGACACAAATCAGACCGGCACCGGGTGCCACTGTCTTCTGAGGACTCCACACCTGTGGTTTCCGACGGGGACACCCCCGAGCCTTCGGACGATGGAGGAATTCTGGGATGCTTTGGGAGGCCGATGATGCTGGATTAAAGTGGCATCGACTGCACCTCACTGACCCCCCCACCCCAAGGAGTCATCAGAATACTCACGAAGACGGTCACAAAAATAGTTCTCTCATCTCAGCTTTGAAAACCAGTAAAAATGGCCAGCGTTTCTAGGAATCTAGGGGGCACTCCTCCCCCTCCCTCCCCTGCCCATGGTCTAGATAAAGCTGCATCCACAAGGTCCAGTCCGCACCAGTGGGAGGGGCCGCTCTCCTGAGTTCCCACTCCTGCTCTGCTGTATCAGCCACCCCTCCATGGGGCGAGACCTGCCCCGCATCCTCTCTCCAGGCTGCCCCGTATCCATGCAGCACAGCGGGAAGGAAGGGGAGGACGGGGGAAGCACCCTGATCCCGGAATGTCAGGTCCTAAGGGAGAGCCCAGGAGAGGCCACTCACCCATGCCAGGTGCAGAATGTGGGGGAAAGGAATATTGTACTCTGCTTCAGATTCTTGAAACCAGCGGTCCCCAACCTTTGTGGCACCAGAGACCGGTGCTCTTATGAGAATCTAAGGCCTGGTCATCTGAGGCGGAGCTGAGGCGGAGATGCCGGCCCTGGGGAGCGGCTGCACATGCTGACGAAGCTTCGCTCGCCTGCCTGCTGCTCACCTCCTGCTGTGTGGCCTGGATCCTAACAGGCTCTGGACCAGGACCGATCCGTGGCCTGGAGATTGGGGACCCTTGCTTTAAAACATAAGTTTCCTTCTTCACGGATGGGAGCAGGAAGGGAGGCAAGAGGACCCCACACTGGTCCAGCAGGGTGACACCGCCTGATGCCGCCAGCTGCAGGTACAGCAGCCCGACCTGGGGCTTCCAGCAGGAGCGGGTGAGTGGGGCCAGCGCAACCCACGCGCCAACACCTGTCCCCCAGATGTCACTCTGCTACGGGAGCATCAGCCAGCAAGTAAACGTGCACCCACAAGGTAAATCTCCCTCAGGAACAAACAGCCCCCGAATGGGATTCACCATCGGAAGCAGAAGAAGACTTGAAACCAGTCTGCCTGGGGTGCTGACTGGGGCATGAGACGGAGGAGCAGGAGATGACGGGAACCCCAGGCTGTTGGGAGGACCATGCTCACTGAGCCGAAGAACTGGCCGAGATAAAGACGGCGAGGAATCGAAACCGACCGCGGGGAGGAACACGGAAAACGGCAGACTTCCCACGTGGATGCTCAGGCCAGTGATTTGGAGGAGTGAGTTTCAAGGTGCGATCCGGGGGCCTCCGGAGGGACCATGAGGTCAGCGCCGTTCTCATGCTAACTCTAAGATGACACCTGCCTTTTTCACTTTGCAAAAGTGGGCGAGACCCCTGGGGCCTGAGCACGGACAGGGCAAAGGTCCGCCGTGCCCGTGGTCACTGTCCTGCACCGCAGAGCTCTGCGGCGTGTCCCTCATGAAAGAGTAAAACTGCTCGTGTTCTTAAACTTGACCCTTGTGCATCCGTCCCCTTAACTCTGCGAGGTGCCACAGCCGTCTTCATGAAAGGAGCCAGCAGCCGTGTGAGTTCCACTCTGAGCTAGAAAGTTTTCCCAGAAAATGTCGTTTTTACTGGGACGAACAACGGAGAGACAGAGTTGGGCATTTGCCAGACATTGTCTCACGAATGAGGTCAAGTTCGCTCTCATGGCCTGGAGAGACAGGGCTGGAGGGACGGAGACCAGGAGAGATGAGGGCAGTGGAGGAGGGAGCCGTGGGGAGCGGAGACGAATGGGGTCGAAGTATCAGGGGGATGTCCCCCGGACAGGAGCCCACCCCACGTCCTCCGCCACGCGACCTCCTGGGCACCCTGGGGCACCGACCTCGAGGGCTGTGACTGGAGGGGGCAGAGCAGACTGGAGGGTTGACGCCACCTGCTCTCGGGGGTTAGTGTCCCCGGCCTGAGGGAAGTGCAGAGTTGACGGGAGGGGGAGGTGACAGGTGCAGAGGGACAGAGAGCTGAGGGAGGGGGAGGTGACGGGTGCAGAGGGACAGAGTTGAGGCGGAGGGAAGAGGTCAGAGGTCAGACCTCGCGTCCTCCTCTCCCTGCTCTTGGCATGGAGTCTGGCGGGAATCACGGTGGACTTGTGCGAGAGTGCTGGGGACAGCCCAGACACCAGGTGACACGGCCCTGCAGGCACGGTGGTGGCCGCAGCACCAGGCCAGCAGCAGCTGGAAGAGGGCTGAGCCCGGCACAGGCTTCTGCTCTCCAGCACTTGCATTGGGGGAGGGGTGAACCCCTACCCTGGACCAGCAGGACAGCAGGGGTCCTGAGAGGCCCGGGGGGCTGGCGGGGGCTGCAGGTTGGTATGAAGAGGCCACAGCATGCGGAGTAGGCAGCCGGGGTCAGGGACCTCAGAGCTGGGTGCCCGCTGCGCCCAATGTCCACGAGTGGTGGCCCCATCCTGGAAGCCGACCTGAGCCTCCGCATCAGCAAGGGGCCAGGGGACAGTGTGTGGGGCCAAGACCCCACCAGCGCTGTTCCCTCCCAGCACCCGCCGCTGACCCGGCCGGAAGCAGGGCGAGGGATGGAAGACGGGACGAGGAGACTGAGCCACGAGAGGACACCCGAGGGGGCCGCGCGCGGGGGTGGCAATGACACGCGGGAGCGTTCCTGCTGCTCAGGGACTGGTGACGGACAGGTGGCAAGTGAGTGGCCTGTCCTCTGCGCGCGTGGCTGGCTGAGTGTTTTGGCCGTGCCTCAGAGGCGCTGCGCCCCGAGAACTCCCAGCCCCGTAGAAGGAGGAGCCGCCCGGATTGGCTGGGATGGGAAGGGGCGGCTGGTGAGTGGGCGGCGCGCAGACGTGTACACGCACACACACACGCGCGCACGCACACGCCGCAAGACACCATTACCACGCATTGCACACACACACATCGCATACACACACGCGGCACACACACGCCATTGTCATCGCTGGCACATTGACGCTTAATACGCCGCACACGCACAATACTTACGACACACATGCACACACGCACACAATAATGCAATAATACACACGACACACGCGGGCACAGCGTTTTCCGCCGAGGGCGGCAGGTAAAGCGCGGCTTCTGCCAGTGCCCTGACTATTGCCGGGCTCTACGAAAGCACGGCGAGGTTGGCACATCGCTGGGCTCGCAACGTGACGCCACAAGCGCCTGGGGGCGCTTTCCCCGGCGCCTGCGTTCGTCTTTCTGGTCCCGGCCCACAGAAGCTCACATTCCATGGCCGCCGCCAAAATCATGAGTTGAGGCACTGCAGGCTCCTTCCTGGGGCTGGGGGAGATCAGGATCCCGCTTTTCTCCAGTTTGGGCGCCTCAAGGCCCACTGGCCCTGGCTCCCTCATGCCTCCTTCTGCAGAGCCTGCAGCTGAGTCCCCAGGCCACGCCTGGTTCTCGTGTTCCTGGCCCCACCTCCTCCCCACCCCCGCCTCGTGGATGACACCAAGGCCACCCGACAGCTCCACAGTCTTCTCCCCAAGTCCGGTCATGATATAGCAGCTTCTGCTGCACCTGCAGCCTTAATCCCCCTTGGCCATGTGCTCTAACATTCTCACAGGTTTGGGGGATCAGGACGTGGACGTCTCTGGGGGTGCGTTATGCCGCCACAGTCCTGAGGGGAACGGGTGAGAGGGCCCCGAATATGGAACCCGCACCACGTGCCACTGCTGAGGAAACAGCTCGAGGACGAAGCCCAGGGGCCCGAGACATGAATCTCGAGTCTGACCCGAGGGGCGGACCAGAGCGCGCAAGAACCAACGAGTCACAGAAGGAAGAGACAAAGTCATTCAAAGAGAAGTGACCCAAATCAATAGAACTGCCGCAGGCGGTCGCTAGAAGACTGTGATCAAAGAGCCGGTAGGTGGCTCTGAGGCCCTGACCCTCCGGGCAAGCAGCAGGGTCACGGCGAGGGACGGTGACTTGCCAAAGTTCTGTGAGGCCCTCTGAGGATGACCAAATGCTGATGAGCACGGCGGAGGAGGTCCACGGCGACGTGCGCACTGCAGGCCACTGAGCGCCTCGCGGGACCCTCCTGCGTGGTCTCGGGCCAGCTGGCTTCCTGTTCCGGCCCCTGCGTTTTCAGCCCTGGAGCTGTGTCTGCGGTGCCAAGTGTCCCGGCTTGGGGTGACTTCAAAGTCCTTGTTGTTGTTATTTTTGAGGTGAGCTGTGGTCCTCCCAGGTGCCTCACTGGGAGACCTGTCACACATGATCTCAGGAATTCTGGTCTGTTTGCAGAAATTGCGAATCCGTGTCACCGCCCGTTTGTCTTTCCGGGTTAGGCTCCCAGGACTAATATTTGATTTGTGGGCTGTGCCCCCTAAAACAGGGCGTTCTTTAGGTGCCAGGCAGTCCTCGCCCAGGGGCACGAGTCACCAGCCCTGCGGTGCCATTCCTCTGGGATTCAGAAAACCCAGTAATTTCCCCCGAGAGGACCCCTCCCTCAGTCATGTGGGACGCAGTCACTGAGGGGACTTCAGACGAGCACAGGAGAGGCCGTGCACCAGTCAGCAAGGAATGCGGACCCCAAAACATTAGGGGGAGCCTTGTCCCTTCTCTGAGCCGTGCACGGGGCCATCGGTCCGGGCTCTGGGTGACCACAGAGGGAGGGACTCAGGAGCCTGGGGCTGTTGACCGGATGGCCCCTTGGAGAAGGTTAGAGTTGGTGCTCCTTTGTATTTACGTGGCATTCGAAAATAGACACGTGATTATCTTTTCTGTAGTTGAAACCTTTTTAATGCCCAAGTAACGTGAATGAACATGGAACACGGAGAAGAGAAATAATACAAAGCAGCACATGGCAAGACCGTCCAGCCCACTCCCAGGTCCCTGGGCTCACAGCCGCCTCCAGGGAGAGATTCTGTCTGCCTGGGCTAAGTCAAGGGCCAAGTGGCCTCCCCCTTCCTTCTCCTAGATTCTAAATGGCCTGCGAGGGGGCCTGCCACTCAGGAGCTAGACCCTCTCCCCCCCGGGGAATTCCTCCCACAGACGAGGCCAACACTGTTGGTGGTCCTGGCCCCTGGAATAAACACTCCTATTTGCAAGGCCCCGGGCGCCGGCTCACGGTGGAGCACGGGCAAGACCCTCCCGGCTCTGCAGTTTCACCCATGGGGCCGTATCCGTGTCCCCACGGGGCTGCGAATGTCTTCAGCACAGGCTTGGGGTGGCGGGGCGCAGGCCTGGCCCGGGGGTCGGAGGCTCTAGTGCCTTGGAGACAGTCTGCTCAGGTGGGTGTTGGTGAGGCCAGTCACACAGCCTCGTGGCCTTCAGAGGGACCTGGCAGCTCACGTGCCTCGTGCCTCCACAGAGGAGACTCGAAGGCGTGGGGGTCTGGCGATGTCAGCAGGCGCTGGCCTTCAACAGTGCTTTACTGCGGACCGATGCTCACGCTCGGGGAGAAAGCCACCTGATACACGTCTCCGCTGTCTTTGTAAATATGAGGAGAAACATTTTATTTTTTTTTCTCGGTTTGACTGTTTTCCAATGGGCATACTTGGTGAATTGGTTCCTCAGCAAACTGCCTCTTGGCAAGTTCGCTGCCGGTGACCCGACCTCGAGCCCACGTCCCGTGTCCCTGTACGCAGGGCAGGGACTGATTCCCAGGCGGCCAGCGTGTCCGTTTCTTGGTTTCACGATTTTGCCCCTGAGAACCGTGTCCGTCGATGACCGCGCAGCTTTCTCGAGCTGGGCCGTCCATTCGGTGTCCTTCTGGAGTACGGCAAAGACGTCCAGAAAATTCCTGAACCGCTAAGGTGGTTTCGGCCGCCACCCGCCCAGCAGCCACTGGAGGACCAGCTTCTGCCTTCGGCCTACGGTCGGCTCACAGGTGAGGGAATCGGAAACTGGGGGCGAATGTGAGGGGCCCCCAGGAGATCGTGGAGAAAGTCGGGGACGGCTGCAGAGCACGGATGTGGTGGGGCCAGGAGGCGGACGGTCCCTTGCGTCGAGCCTGGCTGAATGCGCAATGAACGCGGAGAGGACACGGCGGGGGAGGAGGCTCCTTGTCTTAACGATCACCTTCGGCTTCATCACCGGCCGCTGCTGTTAGCCACCTGCTCCGCGGAACCAATTTTGGCGCCAAGAGCCCAGAGTCTTCAGCGTCGGCTCGTTTCGGCCGTGCCCTTTCTGAGTCCCGTCATGCCCGACCCTCGCACCTCAAGGCCACGAGCCTGAGCCCTGGGGGTCACGGGGACACTGAGGGAAAAGCTTCTCACAGGCAGAGGCAGCTTTGCCTTTTGTTGCGAAGTTAAAACAACAGAGATAAACGCGATAAAACGATAAAAAAACACAGAAAGCCCTGCGCTCAGCCCCCGCTGTCCACGCCACGACTCTTCCGACGTCTCGCCACTCACGGGCCTGCTCAGGTCACGGGACGCCACTCGGGCTTCAGGATTCTCGACTTAGACGTGCGTCGAGGTGACGCGCACCTCCGCGTGCTCCCCCTTCCGGTGCGACCCAGCACCCCACCATCTTTACTTCGCACGTCCCACCTCTCCCCGCTTGACGGGCGGGCGTTGCCGAACCCCCACATCACACGGGGGCCGTGGAGACACAGCAGACGGCCAGGCCCCGCCCCTCCTCCGGCCCGTTCTGAGCGGACCGTCTTGGGCGCTTCTGGATGAGGTCACGCTGACAGTGGCCGACTGGCCTGCGGGCCTGGCTGGAGCACAGACTGTCCTCAGGACAGGGGGCGCCGCCATCCGTGTCTTTCCCAGACACCTCCGGCCCCGGCGGCACTGCGCAGTTGCCCGGGTGGGTCTCCCCTTCACGGTGTGAGGAGACTAAGGGACTGAAGGGTGTCAGCAGGCTGTCACCCCGTGCGAGACGCACGCGAGCGTTCCCGCGCACCCCGCCTCGGCCGCGTGTCCCCACGAGGGCGGGGCTAGCCACCTCGAGGGTCTGGGGACGGAACGCCCCAGGGGGTCCCCCCTCCGCTCCCTGGAGAGCCAGTTCCCCTCCCTTCCGATTAATCTGCATTGCTCCGTACATTGAAAATAAAAGCCAACAGCGAGTGGGGGGCTGCCGGGATGTGGGTCTGAGCCATCCCCTGGGAAGAAGGTTCCACCGGGAAGGAAGGCCAGGCTGGCTTTGTCCCCAAGAGCATCCTGGCCCTGGGCCCACCGCAGAGCCCGGACCGGGGTTGAGGCGGAGGGAGCTGCTCCGGGCACAACAGCAAAGTGAGAGACATTGGCGTTCCACAGAGTGGGTGGGAGCTTGGAACGCGAGGGGAGCGGGGCTCAGAGGCAGAGAGAGGGGGACGCAGGACAGGGCCAGGAGGCCTTGCCCCTGTGACGCGCGGCAGGCGGCTTTGGCCCGCAGCCTCTTGCTGGCCAGGGCCCCGCTCAGCACTTGGGAGTCGGCCCAGGCCTGCTGTGGGCTCCTGACCTGGGGTCTGAGCAGCTGAGTGAGGCGCCGGTGTCCCCAGAGGCCAGCGGGGTGAAAGTAGCTTCATGACAAATACCCAGGGGGTTGCATGGTGGCCCAAGGCTAGACGGAAAGTGGGGGGTGCCCAGAGAGGCAGCTGGGAGCGGGGTTCGCTGACCCAGGCCCCACTAACACTGGAGACGCTGGGCTGAGCCACGCTCGTCCTCCCAACGACTAGTCCGTGTGTCACAGACTCTGTCCGTTCCATGTCGGGACCCAGAGGCCCCCTCACCGCTCGTCCTCTGTCCCCTGGTCCTTCCCCTCCTGTCTCCCCTCCCGTGTGGTCTCCTCCAGCCCCACGGCTTTACATACTGGGGTCACCGTCACCATCTACGTCCGGTTCCCCAAACTCGTGGCGTCACCTTCCTCAACAACAGGGACGGCATAGGCGTGATCTACGTTAAGGGTCTTGAGACGAGAGGAGTCCCGCGTGATCCGGGTGATCCCGGCGCCATCACGAGGTCCGTACCAGGGGACAGGGGTTGGGGAGTCGGAGGGAAAGGGGGCCGGCGGAGGGGCCAGGAGCCAGGAACGCGGCCGCGTCTAGAAGCTGGGACAGGCGAGAGACAGGTTCTCCCTGGGGGACCCGGCCGACACCTTGCTTTCAGGACTTCCGACCGCCCGAGCGGGGTGAGGGGGTTGTGTCACCCGTTGGTAGCAATTACGGCAGCTCTGGGGCCAGGTACTAATACCACCTGCGTGGCGGAAACCCCCACAGCCACGTCCCTTCTGAGCGCCAGCCCAGGGTGTGGGGAGCCCACTTGTCCAAACCAACGTGTCCAAGCTGCTTCCTGCCCCTCCCCAGGAGAGGGGACAGGGGACCACGCCGTTACTCAGGCCCTGACCTTGGAGTCACCTTGACTCTTCCCATGCTCCCACCCCCACCCAAAAGCGCGGGCTCGGCCATCTGACCCCTTCTCAGTAGCCCACAGCTCGCACAGTGGCCATTCCCTGCTCGAAGGGACTCTGAGAAGCCCCTCGGCCTGCGCGGTCCACCGGGACCCACGCGACCTGCAGCCCCTTCCGACCCCGACCCCGTCCCTGCTCTGCCTGGGGCCCCCTCCGGCCTTCTCCGGCTACGGCCCTCCCCGCCTCCGGCCTCTGCTCAGACGCCTCCTTCTCAACAGGCCCGCAACCCACACAGACACCGAGAAGAGGCGACAAGGAGCCTAGTGGGAACTGGACCTCGGCGGTCCGCGGACGAGCCTGGTCCGGGGAGGGGTGATGATGCCCGCGGGGCTCAGCTCAGGGACAGCGAGAGGGGTGCAGAGCGTGCCGGGGCGTCCGGGAGACGAGGGTGCCGACACACCCCGAGGGGAAGGCGGAAGGTCGGCCTCATTCGGGGTGTTTCGGAGCGGAGCGAGGCCCCCCCCGGAGTACCTTTAGCTCTTCTAGTCGTGCAATGTTGTGGCCGAAGCATGACCCGGCTCAGCAGGCGAGGTCACCCCGGGAGCCAGACCAAGTTGCAACCACACCGTCCGGGGACACCGGGAAGTCGGGCTGGAAGGCGGGTCCCCTCCGCTTAACCAGCAGGGGACCGAAGGCGGAACGGTGGCCAGCGCCGGCCTCCACGGGATGTCCTCACCCGCACTTCCGGCCGCTCGGCCGCCCAGCGAGCCCCGAGGGGACAGCCCCTCAGGGGCCCACTTACCGCAGCCTTTCCTCCTCCTTCCGTCTGAGCTCCAGGTCCCGCCGAACCACTTCCCAGACGTGCTGGGCCTCTTCGTCCGTGAGCCTGGAGAGATCCAGCTTCTTCCCCATCTCTGCGTCTCGTCACAGTCACACCTGGAACGTCACAGACGGCAGTGGTCAGCTGACGCACGGCGCACGACCCAGCACGGAGGGCACCGACGTCCTGGGCAGCTTGTCCTGCCCGGGTTAAACAGGTTACGAGAACAGGCCGGTGCGTGTCTGGACATCTGGATGGTTTAAATAAATGAACCCTAATTTCAAAGGGACCCCTTCCCGGCCCCTGGGCCTCACACGCTTAGCCGCAGGTCCCTTATTCTCTCTCCATTGTGAAATGTGTCGGCGATGTTGGCATCATGGGGCACGCCCCCGTCCCCTGTCTTAGGGACCCCGAAGGGAAGTGTGCTCCTGGAGACATGGTCCATCCACTGGGCTTGTCACCTGAGAACCCCTGGGGAAGGGAGCAGCTCTGCCCTGGGAGGACCGGTCCCACTGTGGGTGACTCAAAGTGTCAAACCGCTGTGTGACTTCCGCGTCTTCACTGAGGACTGAGATCCGTCTTCTCAGGAACACCCGGGGGGGCGGAACAACCCATCCTCTCCCACTGGGAGGCCTTCGAGCCAAGCGAAAGACTCATCGGGCTTCTGAGTTCTGGGGGCGCCCCCCTTCACGGTGCTGACCGTTCGAAAGAGCTCACTGCAGAATTCCTAAGGAAACCACGTGCTTCGTGCTAGAAACGTACTTCCGTTTTTCGCATGCGAGGTTAATTACGAAAAGTGACGTTTCCTGAGCAGCACTCAGACACCATTTAGGATGACAATTTCCACGGAGATCCCATGGCTGCCAACTGGCTCGCGCCTTAAAATTGGTAAAAAAGTAACTTCTTAGATGTTTCGCGCCGGCCGGCCACCCCGTGCCCAGTGTGGCCTGTGGACGGTGTCCGGCGGGCAAGGAGGGGACGGGACCCTGAGGTGCCAGAACCAGGCAGACTGTCCTCGTTATAGCTGACTTGAGATTTTGGACAAGAAAATGTTAAAACGAAAATGGGTTCGTGATGCTCCCTTGGAGCACAGAGTTTCTGTTTTTTAAAAAACTGAAACAAAGAGTTATTTGATGGATAACTGAGGTTTATTCATTTTTTTTTTTTTACCATTAAAAAAACTATTGTATCCTAAGACGCGTATTCACTGAGACTCTATTTTCGGAGCAGACGGATGCGCCGTGACCGTCAGCTGAGCCGTGACCCCCCGTCCCCAACTCACGCAGAAGTCAGGACTCCGGCCTCGCCTCAGGGGACGTGGATCCTGAGGCGGGAGCGGGGAAAAGCCAGACAGCAGGAGCGAAGTGTCCTTTTCCCGCCGTGAGGGGTGACTCTTACGGCACGGCGCGCGGCCAGGCAGTGGACGGGTGGAAAGGTCCCCGGCGAACCAGAACCGCGGCCGGAGGCTGCTCGCTGCACAGGGGACTCGGCCCGCCTCGGCCTTTCAGGCCCCCCCCCCACCCCCCGTGAGGCTGGCCAGAAATGGCTGAGAGGTGACCCCGAGGCCAGAGGCAGAGGGAGGCAGACAGTGCCACCGCATCCACAGGAACTGTGGCATCGCGCTCGGTGCCACCTGGGAGGCTCCTGCGACGAGCTGTGTTTAATAAAGCCAGGGACAATGCAGCATAGATGCCGGACACGCATCTCACGGCGTGAGCCAAGGTCGGGCTGCTGCTGCCTCACGGGCCCTTACCTGGAAAATGTTACCTAAGTGTTTACTTTAGCTCTGGCCCAACTCTGGGGCGGCGGGGGCAGGAGGCACGGGGGGCGGGGGAGAGCCACCCCAGATTTCAACCCCGCCGGCCTCGAGAGGCTGTGCCATGTGGCAGGGAGGCCGTACCTCTCAGGACGGCCAGGGGTGGAGAGCCAATGGCCACGACAGGGGTCTTTATCTACTGTGACCAAACCTTCCCATTTAGTGAATTAACGAAATGCTGACAGCTTCAAAAACTCTCTTTTCAAAATACTCTTAAGTCAAATGAGGAATATGTGTGACTTCAGCATTTAAAATGCACAAACCAAAGTGACTGGCATTTTGGGGACCTGTTGCTGGCAACCCCCGCACCTCTGGTTCACCTCAGGCTGGTGACTGGTGGGGGACACCTGGAGGGCGGTAGAAGGGACAGCCCTCTGCCAGGCACAGCCACGTCATGGGACCCACGTGGGCTCACGGAGGGGACAGCCTTCCAGCCAGTCATCTCTCCCATTGCTCCCCGCTTGGCTGCCCCCCGAGACCCCAGTCTCCACCTGGTACCCCTCACCCACAACAGTCAAGGGGGACACGGGGAGAGGACATGATGGACGCGCAGAGGGCGCCCGCCATGGCCTGGGGACGCCGCCCGGGGCGTGTGGGCAGGCGACTCCTGCTTCATTTCTGTGCAGATAAGTCCCAGTCACGAGGCCCCGGAAGGAAGCAGAGTCTGCTCCGCCACGCAGACGCAGTCACACTTCTGACATTCGAGACCGTCAACCTTCCTCGGTCATTTAACGATGGGGGAACAGGAGGGCGACACAGAAGTCAAGAGGGCGACGCGGAAGTTAACGAGCTGGAGAGAGACCGCAGACCTGGTTTTAGGAAATGAGCGTCCTGGACCCAGATGGCTGAATTTCAGTGGTGTGTCATCTTTAACCGTTAAAGATGTGAGTTCAGATTTCGGCCAAATGATAGGGAAGTCTTGGCTTGACCACATCTTGAGCTGGCCGCCCCCTGAGGCTTGGGACAATGGTGATGATGAGCAGCCACCCAGCCTGAGCAGATAAAACTGGAAAGCGGTCCAAGTTCCTTACTGAACAGTGGCAGGAATGCTGGCTGACTCAGAACCAAGGTGTCAGGTGCTCTTGCTGCTGGTAAAGGTGCCGCCCCTTCCTGAGGGGGGTGGGGAGGCGGCGGTGCCCGCTGTGGGCCCTCTGCGTTAACCCTTCGTGGCTGTTCCGCAAACGCTGCCCTCCCGCCGGCCTGTGCTGTCACGTCTGTGGGCCAGGCCTGCTGCCGGTGGGTAGGAACCAACCCCGGGCTGTTGTCAGCTGCAACCTGAGCACCTTTCCGTGGGAAGCCCCGCCCCCCGCAGACGCACCAGACACACCTGCGGCGCAGGGAGACACAGACGCTGTGAAGCGGTTCCCTGGTGCGCGCGCTGCGGCTTCCCCACCCGCGGCCCATTCTCTCTGCTCCCGCATGGCAGGGCCGAGGCCTCAGTGCCAGTCTGCAGAGCAAGGTTGGGCCCAGGTGAGCTGGCTCTTTGTCCCAGTTCAGCCACCAGCTGGCCCTGTGCCCTGGGCAAGTTCCGTGGGTCTCGGCTTTCCCATCGGTACCACGGACAACGGCCAGGGTCTGTGGCCTCTCTGGCCCTCTCCAGCCCTGTATGACCTGAGGACGTTAAAATCGAAGGGGGGCGGTACAAGGTGGGGAGAGGGGGAGCTCCCCCTCCAGGAGTTGCCTCTGCCAAGAACAAGACAGCCACTCCCAGAGGGCTGACCAACCACAGGGGCTGGGGCTCACGTGAGCCGTCAGCACATTGCCATCCAAGGGCCCTGAAGTCACCTTTCTCATTAGCTTATTCTCCTCCCCCACCCCCTGACCAATCCTCCCACCAGACCCACTGAGCTGGCTGTAATTTTTCAGTCACTAATGCCTTAATCAGTACAACCACTGACTGCTCATGTGTGTGCCTGGCACTGCCCTGGCCCGTGTGCCAATGTCGCTGCTCAGCCCCCCATGGTCTGCAAGCACTGGCTCTCTCCCTGGACTTCGTAGCCGTGGGCACGCTAGCCCTTGCAGCTGGTGAGCCGCTGGAGGCCTCACTGCCCCCTTTAGCGTTTAAGATTTGGAAAAAAAAAAAAAAACAAACCACTTGAAAGAAAATATAAAACATAAAGGAAGTGGGTTTTTCACTGGTTAGATCTGAGCCTATGGACCCTTTGGGGATGTTAAGGGAGTTTGGCTCAGCGGGAACTGGAGCCAGGGCCCACCCTAGGGCGCCCACTCCCACGGTCCTTCCCACTTTTCTGCAAGGAGGTGGGTGGGCGAGGATGAGGCCTGGCAGCAAACATGATTCCAATGAACCCGGGGCTTCTGGAGGCCAGGGAAAGGCTGGGACACCTGCTCCTCTTCCACGACATCCTCCGGGCTCTGTCCCAAAGATTGGCACGTTAGCCTGGGAGAAGGTCTCTCCCCAAAGGGACTCACTCCCGTCTCCAGAGCTTCCAGCCAGAGTGAGAATCCTCTGTATCCGCAGGGCCGGCCCCTCGGCCGGCCGCAGACTCACAGCAGGGCGTGGAGGTCGCTTGGGGCGTTTTCACATCAGCAGAGCTGCACGCATCAGCGGGGACCCTCCCTGAGCCTGGGTCCCCTGTCCTGGGCTCCACCAGGGCCCTGCCGTTCCCCCTTCTCCTGGCACTCACCGTCTCCTTCCCGGGGCGTGGACGAGGCAGGGCGTCGGGTCAGGGAGCACGGGGGCCAGCAGGGCGCAGGGCGCACAGGAGGCGGCCAGCAGCGTGTCTGGCTGCAGCGGGCAGGCAGTGGGCGAGGTCTGGGTGCCGCCCGCCCCCGTCACATGGGCTGCGGCTCGTCCCGCCCAGTTCTGCGAGCGCGGGCACCTCCGGGTGCCCGACCAGGAGGAGGGCGGGACGGGCACCCTCGGAAGCCGCGCGGGAGGCGCGGGTGCCGGCGAGGATCTGCGGCAGCACCGCGACACCCGCGCGCCTGTTCGCACGCGCTGTCCCGTTAGTTCCCGTCCCAGCTCCGCAGGGAGAACGCAATTTCACTTGGGCTTTACAGAAGGGGAGACCGAGGCATGGAAAAGAGCCTTAGCCGAAGCCACCGACAGCGCGTGGGAACGCCAGCTGGGAGGCGGGGCGTTCGGCCCCGGGCTTCTTTGCGCACTTCGCGCGCCCCTCACCGCCTTCCGTCCCGCTTGGCATCAAAAGCCCCAGAACTGGGAAGCCGACAGCCCAGGCCGCCCCGCGGCGGGAGGGCGCCAAGGCCCCGCTCCCAGGGGAAGTCCTGCGGGGCACAGAGCCAGAGCTCTCCTCGCGTCAAGATCCGTGCGCTCACAGGACGGGGCGCACGCGGGGCCGCGGCGCGGGGTCTGGGGGCCTCCTCCCGCTGTGCCGCCGCTCCCGGGCGCTTCAAACCCAGCGGGTCCCAGGCGCGGCCACCAGCCCCAAGCTCCCCGAGCGGCTGGACGGGCACAGTTCCCGTGGACTCCCCTCTTCCCTCTCCCCGAGGGATCTGGACACACGAAGGCGCACTCCCCCCTCCCTCTCACTTACCATTTAAAAAGATCAAACAAAAAATTCGTTCTTTCTCTATGAAACTTTGAAACTACTTCTACTTTGAAACTCGGTTTCCATATCTGCAGAATGTGGATAGGAATATAAATACGTAAGTAATCAATGCTTTTAGGTGAACAGATGTTATTATCCGTATTTTACAGAAGAGGAAGCTAACCCTGCCATCCTGGGCTCGCCTGGGCCTCTCCATTGCGCCTCTGGCCCGGCCCCTGTCCCCAGCTGCCTCTGGGTGGTACCCTCTGGCTCCCTACCCCTTTGCCCTGGCCCCTGTGACTGTCCTTCCTTGTTCACTTGCTTGGGTCTGGCTTTTTCTTTCTCAAGACTATGTGGTTCAATCCTGTATGGTACAGATGAAGAAACTGATGCCCAGAGAGGGGATGACATTTACCGAAGGTCACACAACGAGCTAGGAGCCATTTACACCTGCAGCACGGAGCTCTCGCTCAGCCATCATGGACTCGCGGTCTTGTTGGTGAGTGGACACCAGAGGGCAGTAGAGAGCCCCTTCCCCCTGCTAGTCTTGCCGGTGGTTGTCTGGGACCCCACCTCCGTGGGGATCCAGGGGCAGAAGGAGGGGGAAGGATGGTGTGGGCTGTGCCAGCAGGAGCTCACTGTGGAAGGTGGGCCTTGGGGTTGGGGGGAGGCTTTAATTTCACAGCCTGGGAGCCCTCCAGCTGCAGAGAGAGCTAGAGCTGGGCCAGAGGGCCCCTCTGAGGGCTGGGCTTGGGCTGACCTTTCTTCTGCTCATAGGTAGGGAACCGCAGGGGAGAGGAGGTCCCTGGCCTACAGTGTCCGGAAGTGCCAGCTTCCTCCGTGATGGCAGAGTCTAGGATTAGCGCTGAGAGGCCTGCGGTCCCCTGCCCACCGCCCCGTCCTGGGTCCTCTCACCAACAGGCAGGAGCTAAATCCATCGTTTACTCTCCCCTGCCCTCTGGGCCAGGCTGGCATCGGGCTGGCCGGGGCACCTGGATTTTTGAGATAAACATTGAGGAAGTTGACACATGAAAAATACTGCCCCAAATCCCGCGTCCAGTAAACTATCTGTGAATTACGAGGAAATATGTTTCATCAGACAAAATGAATTTTTTAAAAAAATTTATGCATCTTGAAAATTGAGAGAAATCTCATTTTTGGAAGCATTCTCCCTAAACGCGTCAGCTGGATGGGGAAACGTCAGGGTTTGCAAGTGAGGCCTGTGCCTTTGAGGGGGTGTCGCCTGACCCTGCTTCCCACCAGTCCTTCAGGGCGCAGGGTCCTGCCAATGTCCGCCCCACTCCGGAGGACACACCGTGACCCCTGAGGGAGCCTTCCGAGGGAGCCCCACTTCTCGCGGGGGTCAGAACCACTGGACAGCTCCATCTGCGGTCTCCGACCTTCCGATGGGCCCCGCTCCCCGCCCCGGTCTGGCCGCTCCACCGTCCTCCGCTCAGAAAGCATTTTCTGGCTGTCTCTCTCCTGTGCACTGAGCTCGGGCAGCGTGGAGACTGTTATGTCACTCGATGTCCCTGTGCCGGCCACACAGGAGGCCGTCGATAACTACTGGTTGGAGAACTATTGTTCAGTAATCATAGTTACATGTTTTGATGATACCTTTGAATTTAACTTTGACCGATGAACATTTTCCAGATGGAGCTCTGTCCCCGCCACCCAGGGGCCCTCCTGAGGGAGAAGGGTCCCCGGGCAGAGCCTGGAGGACAGGGGGCCTCCGCCACCTCTGGGGCCGGCATCCCTCGCTCGTGTTCCCTAGTCATCGGCCCTTACTGTGTTTTGAGACATGGCCCCAGCTCAGCTCAGCCTCTTCCCTTCCCTGAGTGGGTCTGAGGTCACCCTCTGTGCAAAGCTCAGCGGTCTTTGTCCTCCTGTCCCTACCCCACATGTTCAAGTGCTCAGAAGTTTCCCAGACCCACCTGGTTTCGGTGGCTGCTGCAGAGAGCGCTCCTGGCCAGAGGCCAGCCCAGACGAGGGAAAGTCCCCTAGGAATAAGCCCTTGTCTCTACAGCCACCTGTCAGGCCGGGGGGTGCGGGACCGTCCGCTCTCCTGGGCGCAGGCCACAGAGCAGGTGTCTTCCCTGAGTTAGCCTGACCAGCAGCGTTCCCCCTCAGGGATTCGGGGACCGAGCAGAAACGGTTCACACGGAAGGGACATCCTTCAGGGAACAGAGTGCCACGCTCCACTCTCCGGAAACGCACTCCTGGGCATCTCAGTTCTGTGGTTACGGACGTGAGGGGCATGGCGGGCACTGCGGCCACAGCATGCTGAATGAGCCTTGTCGTGCAGGCCAGGAAGCTGAGACACTTGGCCCCGCCACACAGTTAGAGAGGTGACAGCAGACTCAAACCCACGTCTCAGCGTCTCAATGTCCATATTTTCCCCACGCCCAGTGGGAGTGACCAGCTCTGCTGGTGCCACATGACCAGAGGCAGGAAAGCTGCCAAGAGCAGACCTTGAGACTCAGAGCCGGAGCCCCTCTCGTGGGGGCCTGCGGGGCACGTGGTGGGGAGCAGCCCGGAGCCCACGTCAGGTGGTGGTCACGCCTGTTAAATCTGGCATCACGGCAGTATTTCCACCTTCGCTTCCATAATTCACAGACTGACCTAATTTTGGTTTTAACGGCGCAAGCTGCGATTATAGTTCACATGGAACTCCTGTAGAAGCATTCCAGAATGTTTGCACTGTTGCTAATGGCCTCCCCGTGGTGAAGTCTGTCACAAGATCACTCACTGCTGCCCTCAGCCACCCAGGTCAGTCTGATGCCAGTACGGGCCCTGGAGGTCAGTGCCAGCTGGAAACCAACGCAGAGCCGAGAGCGGCGGTTCCAACAGCACCTCGCCCGGCCGCCCCCACCCCATGGCCCGGTCCCAAAGCCCATCACTGCCAAGAAATGTACCCACAGCCCCACCCTTAGCCCACGGAGCCTGGCCTCACCCTTCTCCTACCCTCGCACTCACCCTAATCTCCATGTTAACCATCCCGTTCCCACACCCTCGCCACCACCCGAACCCCAAACCCAGTTAAAATTTCCAGCCCCATCTCCCACAGTGTTCTGACCCCACAGAGCATGCTTGTTTCCTGGAGCACAAGCTGCGCCTTCAACTCAGGGCGGAAACTTTATGCCAAACGAAAACCAGAGGCTCGACCGTGACTCTGTCCCTGGGAGGCCCAGAGGACACCTCCCTCGCCGGGTGGTGAGGAGCCCACTGGTGAGGGGAGTGGGCAGCTCGGTCTGGCTGTGCCCTGTGGCTGGTGTTGACAGCAGGACGTCGTGACAGGAAACCACTCTCCCTCGTGTCCAGGGGGATGCCGGGATTCTGAAGAGCGGAGCTTGGACGGAGAGGCTCAGCTATCAGAGGCAAGGCGGGCGAAATCGCCCTACTGGCAGAAAATGCAGGAAAGCGCCTAGGGTCCCTTGGCCTCGGGTAGCTCTGGGCTGGCTCACAGACCGTGGTCCTCCTCGGAGCTCGGAAGAGGGACAGCCAACCAGGACGCCACTCGGTTGGCTGAGGCAGAAGAATTCGGGCACTGGTGTGCGGAGGCTGAGATCGGGGGTAGCAATAAAATGTCACGACCCTGCCGCCTGTTCCCAGATCTAAACCAGTTCTCAGACCCTGAGTCTGTGGACTACAGGGGAAGCCAGGTCCCTCTGAGAACGGACCTTACGATGTCCTACGATGCACACCATCAACAGTCTGCATCCCTTCCCTCGAGGGGCCTGTGGCTGTTTGCCAGAGGGACTGCATCCTGGGGAAAGGGGACACTCAAACTCTGCAGGGTGACAGGATACGGATTCCGAACTGGCCCTCCTCAAGGAGCCAGCTTGCCACCGGCAGCACAGGGATCCGAAGCAGCTAGCTCTCACCTGGGAAGGAGAGCAGGGCACCTTGCCTCTGTCACCCCAGGGCTGTTCTCACTCATTTCTGTCACAATATAATCCTCGGAATCTTGAGCATGTCGTGCAACATATTGACGATATTTTCCTAATGAGACTTGTCGGACTGGAACTGGCAGGAACACAGGCTGCCCAGGTAAGACATTCGTGCATCAGAAGCCGGGAAGCGAGTCCTACAAAGATTCAGGGGTACACACCTTGGACACGGTTTGCAGGCGTCTAATGATCTAGCGAACGCTGGCGTATACCCCAAGGTAAAGGCGTGTCATTCACTTCGCAGTCCCTGTTACGGTGACAGAGCCATGGCACTCAGTGAGACCCTGGATGTTGGAGGCAGCCTATGCATCGCTTGGGAATTCTGCTCCAACCCATCTAGCGAGCGGTTCGGAGGTTCTGACAGGCTTGGGCGGGGCTCAGAGCATGGGAGAATTCTGCAGCAGGTTCCCACGTCAGTGCGAGCCTCTCTGGTTGGTCAGGGATCCGCAGGGAATGACGTGGGAGACCGGAGACCGAGGCGTGTATGTGCACCCCCGGAGCGGGCACCGCGTGTGACGCTTGCGTCTCGGGTCAGCGCTCGTCACAGGCCATCTCCCACAGAAGGGACACTGAACGAGTAGGTATACTGGGTGACATGCTAGGGAGGTCAGCCTCTGTCCTTGGTCACCTGGGTGTTTGCACCGTGGGCCCAACTTCATAGGCTCCCTGCCACCAAGGCTAATCTAGATGCTTCTGTTGCTGAATATCTGACTGGTGCCAAGCCTTTTATAGGACACCGTCGCCTGAGCAGTCTGACCAACTCCTTGGAATTGGTGTGTGTTTTGGGGTATTTAATGGAGGTTGGTGAGAGATAGGTTGGAAAGTGTGATTCGAAGGATTTAGGACTTTGTGGAATAAGATGCTAGACTCACTTTCCTCTAAAAACAACTAAATACCCTGGAAATTATTCAACACACAACGACAAAAAGGGGAATCTAAACTAGGCAGAAAAGCGGATTATGAAAACACAATAAAATTAATATGTGGTAATAATGTATGTGAGTAATGTGTAGAACATGTATATAGATATTAATAATAGAATTATTAATGGAGTATAATAGAAAATTGTAATGTATTAATAGAAATTAATATTAATGGAGTAATGGCAATATTGTAGAATTAATGTATGAAAGTGTAATGATAGAATTAATGACAATATTAATGTATTAAAAGTGTGTATTGGAGTATTGAGGAACGTAATGAAATTAATGACAATAATGGCCAATTATGTGTATTAGAAATAATGTGTAGGGAGGTAATATGTGTGTGTGGGAGTGTGAGGAATTGTGTGTGTGGGTGTGTGTGTGTGTGGGGGTGTTCCATTGGTTTTCCTTCTCACCCCCGCAGGCCCTGGACTGGGCACAGGGGGACCGGCAGCCAGCCCCTCCAGCCGGCGCAGATTGTGAGAACAACCTAGAACAGCCTGCCTTGTCTGGACAAAGGACCGGGAGAGGGGAAGCCCACCAGGGACCTGTTGAAGAGCCCAGCCCTGCTCAGCAGCCCAGGCCCAGCGGGCGATCTGATCTGAGCAGCAGCGACAGTGGGGACGCCCCAGGCCATCCCAGCCCCTCTACGACCCGTCCCAGAGATGTCTCATCTGCCCGAGGCAGCAGCGAAGCCGTGTGTCTCCCCACCCTCCGCCCAGTGGTATAAAGAGACCCAGGCCCAGTGGCTTCTGAGCCGCCCCCATATGTTCACCCAGTGATGGCAGGTGGCCCAGGGAAGTGCCTTAGCCCCTGCAGACGCCACCGAGTAATGGGAGAAAAACAAACACCCAGGTATTTAGGCCACTGTCAGCGGGGTTTTCTGAGCCGGTGGAGGATTGCGTTCCTGATTTCGTGAGAGGAACGAGGGGAGGGCGCTAGCGACGGCCACCTAGTGTTCTAAAGGCTTCGTCACATTTACTCCTCACAGCTACCCGACGAGCGAGGTGCCAGCGCTGTCCCCACTTCCGAGAGGAGCAAATGGAGGTGCGGCGCTTGCCCGAGACGCACAGTCAGGGGTGGAGCGGGGCGGATGTGCCTCGCCTGCCGGGCGTCTGGCTCCAGAAACGAGCGTCCGCGGTCCATAGTCTCACTGTCGTTGCTATAGTTACACAGACGGTTTTTGTGTGTTTGCATGAAAACCCTCGGGACAGTGTTCGTCCCATTGAAACTTCGTCCCTTCCCGACCCGGACATCGCCCGGACTGGCGCACCGCCTCCGGACTAACGCCAGGGCCCGCTGGACTTTCCGCCCCGGACGTCGTCCTGGGAAGGGGCAGGTGGGCCCCGGGGGCGAAGCCTTGGCCCGTTTCCCGCCGCGACTCCTCCGCGCCGACAGGGGGCGCCAGAGGCGGCGGCCGGCGGACCTGCCTGCGCGGCGAGGTCAGCGCGCAGAGGGCGCGCGAGCCCTGGGCGTCGGCGTCGGCGTCGGCGTCCGTGCAGCGAGCGGGGTCTCCGCGTCCCCGGAACGGGGTCTCATTTCACCTCCCGCCCCCCAGATCTGCCCTCCGCCTCCCGCTGGGCCTGGCCCCGGCCTCAAAGGCTTTCCGTTTGCGGCCGGAGAGCTGAACTCACACGCATAATTAAAGGCAGGGGTGCGGTTTCTGCTGGCCGGGGAGCCCCCCACAAGCATGCAGGCGTCCCGCCCCCGCGTCTGTCCCCTGGGGTGGGGCTGGTGGCGGGGCCCGCACCCTAGGAGGGGCCGGCCACTGCCGAAAGACCGGGAATTCCCTCCGTCAGCTCTCCAGCCCTCCTTCCCGGGACCCCAGGGGACCTGCGACACCCGCCTGCGACGCGCGTACCCTCCTTGGAGGGCGGAGCCCCCCGCCCCGCGCCCCTGCGCTGGGAGGCTCCTCAAAACACCACGGGTGGAAACGGAGGCCTTTGACCCAGAACTCGGCATGTATCAGGTGACCCGCTCTTATTCCCTCGAGATCCCGTGATTCAACATGAAGCAAGACCGCCAGAAAGCAGCTTTGGACGTCCAGCACCGGGTCCCCCAGAACCGTTTTTATGCACAGGAGTCACTCGAATGATTTTTTTTTTTCGGTTTGTTAATACCAGATTTAAGAAAAGGTCTCATCTCTTGGTGCCCCTGCCTGGTCTCTTGGTGGCTCAAGTGTCTCTGTGCCGAGTCCCTGGGGAAGTCACTTCCCAGTGGCCATTCCTGTGGGACTTCCCAGAGAGCCACCCAGCACAGTGTGTCACTTGACTTTCTGCCCAGCAGGAGTCCAGCTACGGGAGCCCTTGACCTTTGCAGGGTGGGGAGCAGGAGCGCTGGGGTTTCCCTCCACCCCCTAGCACGGGGTCAAGATGCTGGCTGGTGGCTCGTTGCAGCCCCAGGACCAGGAGGAGGCAGAGGCCTCCAGGGACCCGCCTACGCCACCTGGGACTCCTGCGCCAGGTCGGGAGGACCGCTGGCTCCCTGCTCCCCGCTCTCCGGCCAGAGCCGCCCCCGGAGGGGAGGGGAGGGCGCAGGCGTCGTTTCCAGCTCTCGGAGGCTGGGGATGGGACCCGGTCTGCCGTTTCCCAGAAAACGATGGAAAACCGCTGTCTCAGTTGGCGCTGAGTCGCATCACGGGTTGTGTGGTTCTGGCGTGGGGCCGGCTCTGAGCTGTGGGAACACGTCCTGGGCTCCCGGCGAGTGGGTGAGGACCCGTAGGGGACTGGGGAGGCTCTCCTTGTTTGTTCTCACCCAGCAGCTGCCTCCTGAGGGGGTCCCCGAGCTGCTTGGGGACCTCTGCCCCATGCCCAGGGTTTGCTCCATCCAGCCTGTCCTGTGCCCCGGCCCACCTCAGGGCTCCCAGCCGAGAACAAAGCCCCCTCTCTTACCCTGGCCTCACGGGTGCCCAGGCCCTGCACCCCACGGACATCTGGGCCAGCCAGGGCCTGGGCAGGAAACAGCCAGACCAGGTGCCCGGGGACCCTTGACAGTGTGGTCAGATTTAAGAGGAGCAGCAGGGCAGGGTGACTTGCTCCAGAAACCACTGCCCCTAAGGCCTAAGGGGTTCCCAGGGCCCCGCAAGTGGGGAGGAGGGGCTGCCTTGGCCCTCTGGCGAAGCCCAGTCTCTGCGCCCTGGGCCCATGTGACAGTCACCTCCCACTGTGTGCTGAGTGACAACCACACGATGCTATCGGCGGCTCCCACCGTGCGGCCTGTGCTGAGCATCACCTTCGTGGTCTCAGTCCCCGGCACTCCTGCGGGGCAGGCTCTGCGGGTCGCGTCCGCGTGCGTGGCTGAGGGGACAGGCTCAGGGAGGTTGGATTTCGCTTATGTGACTTTCCAGAGGTCGGTGGACAGGGCAGGCGGGGCTGGGCTTCCCACTCGGGTCTGTGTGGGAGCTGAGCTTGGCCTCTGTGCCTCCCTGCTGCCCCCGGCCACTGGTGATGGTAGAGCCAGGCCTTCGGGTGGGAGACACCCTGGGCTCCTCGGCACATGTCCCTTCCCATAGAGACCCTCCCTCCGGCTCCCGCCACGGACCTGGCGCAGGCCTCAGCTCCTGGTCCTGGCGCCCTGCGTTCATCCTCTCCCTGCAGCCCAGTGCCTTAGCTCTCTGCCCAGTGGGCTTCTGACTGCACATCTCTTGGCTGTTAGCTTCCATGGGTCCCCCGGGCCCCCGTGACCCCCAACTCGATGGCCTGGCTCTCCCGCTCGGTGAGCTGAGCCCACCCCGCCTCCTCAGGGCAGAACAGCCTCTGCTTCCCTCACGCTCCCTCTGAGTGTGGCAGACTGCCACCCTGGGAGCTCACATTGAGTGCGGCCGTCACAGTTTTGACCCTGAGGTCTGTGCCTACTGGTGGCTCCTCCCGGCACCGAGGAAAGAACCATCACCCCAAAGGGCAGATGCCGCGGGTGCCCGGTGACCCTGCTGGCCTCTGTCTGTACAGCTGCTTCACCAGGCTCTTGGGAGAGCTTCCTGCTGAGCCAGCCTGTGGCTCTGGTCCTTTTGTGACAGGCCCCCCAGGCCAGCCTGGCCCTGACTCCAGGTGCAGCTAGCTCTGTCCCCTGCCCTCTGATGCCCTCTACTGGCCACAGGGGTTACTGCGGCTGACCCTGTCAGCAGTGGATCCAGGGGAACACCCCCCCACCCCAGGATTATGGCACCCAGAAGAGCAGCCACCCGCAGACCTGTATCTGCTAAGGGCTCCAGCCACCGGCCTTTCTAGAGATTTCCGTCATTGTCTCAGCTGCACTGAGTCAAGGAGACTTGTCACTAGTATGACCTCTCTCCCTCCGCTCCTGCCCCCTCCTCCCTTCCCCGCCCGCATGCTCCCGCTCGTCCTTTCTGTTTGCTGCTGTTAGTCTGCTCACACTGCAGACGCAGACGGGGTGGCTTAAGCGACCAGATGCACTTTCTGAGCTTCGGAGGCCAGAAGTGCAAGATCAAGGTCCCCACCGCTGTAGTTTCTGGGGAGGACTTTCTTCCCGCCTTGCAGGCGGCTGCCTTCCCGCTGTGCCCTCGTGGGGCTTTTCCTCAGCGCATCTGCTGGAGACCGATCTGTGGTCTCCTGCCCTCCTCCTGGGGACGCCAGTGCATTCGGTCAGGGCCCCAGCCTGATGGCCTCATTAACCCTCGTATGTCTCCTTCTAAGCTCTGTCTCCAGATACGGTCCCTCTGGGGGTTCGGGTTCAATGTGAAATTTGGGGGACACATTCAGTCCCAAGCAGTACTCATTTTTATACGAGTGAAACATAGCGTTCAAATAATTGCTCCCTCCCCAACCCTCCGGGTAAAAACGCTGGTGCCGTTGGCTGAGATGGGCACTTTCGCCACGTGAGGGTGACTCGCCAGGGGGTGGCTGTGAAGGCGATGCGGTGCCAGCACATAACGTAGGCCAAGGGCAGCCGGCCCAGCGTTGGCTCTGGGCCCCTGGCTTGGTTAGTGTCCCCCGGAAGCAGACCCTGAGCAGGTAATTGGTTTTGGGAAGCACCTGTGCGGGATAGGGGGGTTAGCCAGGAAATTCAGGTGAAAAAGTGTGTTATCAAGCCAGTCACCACCGTGGGCATCTGGAGCCCCTCTTGCTGGGAGGCTGGGAGGTGAGAGTGAGCATGGCTCGGAGGTGTCCCAGCCTCAGATGAGGAAGCTGGGTCCCCCCTCCCCGACCCCTCCCCTCCGCCCCAGCTCCCTGTCTGTCCTTGAGGACACTCCTACTGGCAGGGAAGATGCCTCAGGCACAGAGTCTTGGGTTATCAGTGAGTAGCCCCCACGCAGGGATAAATAAGGCGCTCACATGTCCCGTGTGTCCTGTGTCCCCCCAGCCAGGGCCTCTACTGTGTGCCAATCTCCAGGCGGCCCCTGTGACTATAGCCCGTCCCCCAGCCCCACCCACCCGTGGGAGGTGGGAACCCTGCTGAGCCTTTCCCATCTCCCACCCCCACCGCCCAAGGATTGGGCCTGCTCCTTCTCGGGGTGTGGCTGGGCTCAGGACCATCTGTGCTACTCCTTGTCTTTTGACTTGTGTCCCAGCTCTGATCTTTGAAGATCAAATGATGCCGCGAGACCCCATCCAGCTTGCTTCCTCTTCACACGAGCTGCTGGAGCCGAGAGCCCCAGAACGTTCTGAGCTCGCACTGCCACTCCCATCACAGCTCCAGCCACCGGCACCCTCCTGCGAGAGGATCCCGAGCACCATCTGGGCCTCCACCGGATGTGAGGGACGCTAAATAGAAATCTAGGTCACATTCTTTTGTTTTCTTCAGCTACGTAGCCACAGCGATCAAGGTCACGTGGTACTGGCCGAGGGCTAGACACGTAGCTCAGCGGAACGAAACGGAGAAACGGGAAATAGATCCACACGAAAACGCCCACCTAGTATTTGACGCAGGTGCAAAGGCGGCCCAGGGAGAGAGGGAGAGGCTTTTCGGCAGCCGGACGTCGCTGGACGAAGAATGAAGCGCGACCCCAACCTCACACGCTATACGAAAACCAACTCGAAGCGGATCGCAGGCTTACATGTAAAATGTGAAACCACTCAACATTTTAAGAAAAAAAAAAACCCCAAAACAGGAGAAAATACTTTGGACCATACGGAGTTCGTCGCTTGATTTGACACCAAAATCACTGTAAAAGGAAAAAAACATACACTGGACTGCGTGAAAACCAAAAACTCTCGCTCTGTGAAAGATTCTGTTAAGAGGATTGAAAGAAAAGTCATGAGCTGGGGAAACATATTTGCAACGCGCACATCCAACGAAGGATCGGTGTCTAGAATACATAAAAAAAACAGTAAAAACAAAACAAAACTAAAATTCAAACAGCCAATTAGGAAATGTGTAACAGACATTTTATCAAAAGAGGAACCGCAGAGGTTAAAAGGAAAGGTACTCGACGTCCCCGTTAGTCATTAGGCAAATGCAAATGCAGTTATAGCGAGTGATCACCATCCAAACCAAAAAACAGTGATAACACCCAGTGCTGGCGAGGATGAGGGCACCAGGTCACGTACACTCGCTGGTAAGCGTGAAGCGACATAGTTCAGCCGCTCGGGAAAAGTGTACGGCAGTTTCCCGCAAAACTTAACACGCCCTTGTCACACGGCCTTGCGATTGCACTCCTGGGCATTTATACCAGAAATTTGAAAACTTATGTTTGCCAAAACCTGTATACACACATCCATAGAAGCTTTACTTGTGTTAGGTTTGAGCTGGAAACAGCTCCGTGCCCTTCGGTGGGTGAAAGGTAAACAGACTACGGTTCACCTATATCTCACAAGACTTCTCAGCAACAGAAAGGAGCAGACTGGTGCATGCGACAGCCTGGAGGGCTCTCAGTGGAGTTATTCTGCACGAAAAAAACACTCGCCAAAGGTCACAAACTACGTGAATCCATTTACATGGCATTTTGGAAATGGCAAATCTACATAGGGGGCGAACGGATCAGCGGTTGCCAGGGGTTGGGACCAAGAGAGAGAGGGACGTGGCTGTGGCCGCAAGCATCCTTGTGGTGGAGCTAGTCTACGTGTCCACTGGAGTGGCAGTCACATGACCCTACACATGTGATAAAACCGTGTGGAGTTAACCACACGCACAAACACTCACGAGTGCTCATGAAACTGGTAAAGTCTGGGTAAGGTCAGCGGACTGTATCACTGTCAGCGTCTCAGCTGTGACACGGTCTGGTAGTTACGTGAGATGTCACCATGGACGGAAACTAGGTCGAAGGGTGGTTAGGGTCTCTCCGTAATATTTTTTTCCAACTACACGTGAATCTGCAATGACCTCAAAGCAGAAAGCTCGAAGGATGAGTGGGTTACAAGAAAGACAAAAACTCAGATGTACACAGATGTTCATCGCGTGACCGCCCACAGCTGGAAACGGGGCAGATGTCTGTCAGCACGTGGATGGGTGAACAAAGCGTGCTGTTTGTACGATGGAATGTTAACTACTCAGGAAGAAGGGATGAACCGGGGATACACAGAGCAACTCGAGGGGCTCTCGGGACAGGGTGCTGAGTGAAGGGAGCCAGATGCCAAGTTGCTTATGTGAAATTCCAGAGAGGACCAATCCCGTTTGGTCCAAGGGAGCGGTCGTCTGGAGGGCGGGGCGGGGTTTGACTAAGAGGGGGCACGAGGGGCCCTTTCTGGGAGACGTCTTTGTTTAGGTGGCGGTGACGTGGTTGTAAGGATTTGCTGAAACTCATCCAAGTGTGTCCTTAATATACATAGGCGGATGCAGTTGTCAGAACTGATAGAAACGTACATTTCGATCGAGTGCGTTTCGCTGGATGCAAATTATGCCTGATTCAAAAGAACGGATTTTCCTAAATCAGCTTTTGGCTCAGTGGCTAGAGCCGGTTACCGATGGCGGCTCTGGGGCACACTCTCCCACGTTTCAGTTGACAGCTGGATGGGGTTTAGCTCGTAAAAGATTTCTCTGCGTGTTGCAGCTGCTTTAACTCATCCCAGCTGGGCCCTAATTGTCCCCTGTGACTCATGCGATTAGTCACCCACTTAGAAGGCCCGTGGAGAGGAGGCCCTGGCACCAGAACCCCGCGCGCCGGTCCCCTTGTGGCTGGGCCCCATCCTTGTTTGCCTCTCAGCTCGAGCAGGGGTCCTACAGGGTGACTTTGACAGCTTTCACCGAAGGGCCGCTTGCTGTTGTGGCTGTGGGGATGGCTACTGGGCTCTCCCTTCAAGGACAAACCTGCCGGGAAGCTGGAGGAGGGGTCGCAGGCGGCCCCTGGCTCCAGCACCCTGGGGATCCGTGCTGGTGCACCCCGGGAAGGAGGTGAGAAGCTAAACCCGGAACGAGAAGGCAGTCAAGGCAGTGGGAAGAGCAGGGAGCCACTGTCCCCTCTAGGCCTCAAGGGACAAAGGCGGGAGAGGGAGGCGTTGCTGGAGGCCAGGATCTCGGGCCGCCTGGTGGATGCTGGATCGTTTCAGGCATGTCTGCTGGGAGCTGGGGTCCCAGAGGGATGAATGGGGGAGACCCTTGTAGTCAAGTTGGGGGCCATCGGAGGGAGAGAGAGGAAGGGAGGAGGGGAGGGGGGTAGTAAGAGACACCCCGACTCCGCCCCCATCTCCCTCCCCCAGTGTCTGCTCTTGCCTGAACCACCCCGAAGCTACGAGACAGTGCGGCCTGGGATTCTGTGCCCCCTCAGTACAGAGCAGAGAAAGGAAAGGTCAAGACTCAAACCCGAGAGCGGGGAGCAACGAGCAACGGCAGGGATGCGACCCCGCCCTGCGCGTCCGGGTCCCCCTCCTCTGGGAAGGGACAGAGGTTGCCAGCGCCCGGGGAAGGAAGCCCTCCGCGCCACGCCACCGGAGGCTCACCCGCTCCTGTGCAACTGTGGTGTTAGCTGCCCACACTGAGGACTCTGGAGCATTCCCACGGGAATCCGGAGGTCCCCCTTTTCTTTGAAGCCGGAAGGTGTGACGACACAGGCCTGCCTTCCTCTGTGACAGGCAGAGCGGGTTGAGCCACTAGGCTCAGGCCTCACGTCACATCTGGCCTCGATCCCGCGTCTCGTCCCTGGAAACAGCTGCACCTAGGAGCCTGGCTCCGTTCGCACCCCCACTGATGACGAACGCCCCGCGCCCGTCCCTCGAAGGCCCTGCTCCCGAAGCCGCTTCGTCCCCCGAGCTCCTCCGTGACTCGCCACATCCTGATGTCACCTCTATGGACCTAAAACTTTAAAACGGATTCTTTTAAAGTCAAGGCCTATTTTCTATGTTTCCTAGGTAGTGACCCCTCTAGAACCAGGAGTTTGGTGCGCGCAGCAGATTTTCCCTGGCATGGAGTGAGACACGCGTGCCTCGTGCCCCGGCGGTGTCCCGCACCCCGGTGGCACGCGGTCCTCATCCCAGGCAACGCTGACACGGATTTCACTTGGCCAAGGCAGGTCGCCCCGAGGACTGAGCCTGCCTCGTTGCCCGCGTAGTGCCGTGGGAAGACTCGGCTCGGGCGCCAAACGCGGGCTGGGAAGCGCGGTCCCGGAGCGCGGCGCAGTGACGGTCAGGGGCTGTCTGCAGCTGTGGACGTGGTTTCTTTTGGACACAGGGGCCTCGCCAGACTTTGCTTCCCTCGCTCTGGCTTCTCGTACTCACCTGCTTCTCCTCGTCTTGCTGCATAAAGGCTCCCTGTCCTAGCTAATTGGCAAAACCACACGGTCCCTTAGCAGAGTATACGTTTTTGTAAATACCCCCTAGAGATGTGTTTCATCTCTATGGAAAACGTCATTGTTTTCCTAAGCGACGGATGTGTTTATGCTGGGAGTCTGAGTGGGCTCACGGCCTGGCCGGCTGGTGCCAGATGTGCTCTGTGTCCCAGAAGCCCCGAGCCCTCCCTGAGCCACAAGACTCGTGGTGAGACAGGGTCTGGGCGTCCTGCGGCTCTGGCACCACACACGTGGACCTCTGCAGACGGGCCACAGGGTTCTGCTCCTTGAAGCCATGGGTGGCGTGGGAGGCGGGGTGCGGAGGAGGGGAGGGGGCCCACTGGACCACGGCTTGGCCTTCCTGGCCGCTGTGAGTCAAGCCTGAGCTTAGCAGCCCCCGTCACCCAGGCGGCCCGGGTTTCAGCTGAGTGCTCTCTGCACGGTATCTCTGTTTCTGTGTCCAATGGTTGGACAGCTGGGGGCTTGTATTTTCCAGGAGATACTTCTTCGCCTGTGGCTCTTAACACGCCTGGCCATGGAGGAAGGAAAATTAACCATTTCAAGAACTGGTAACATGACAATGACATTCGTTGAATGGCTTTACGGGCTCTGCCAGCCAATGGGCTGGAGCGGGGATGGCAAAGCGAGGCACCGATTCTACCAGTGACAAGCGTGACGAAGCGATCAGGACGCCGGTGTCCCCGTGCTGGCCGCGGCGGAGGGAGCAGGCGGCAGAGCACCGCTGGGTGCGTTCTGGGTCGGCAGGGGCGGAGTGTAATTCAGTGCTCGTCTGGCATGCGCTTGCCCCGGCTGCGTTGGTCCCGGTTTGTTAGCGTGTGAGAGGGGCGCCTCGCTTTGGTGTGAGAGGGGCGCCTTGCTTTCGCTTTCTTCAGAGCAGACGCTGAGGGGCGGGCGGGAGTCTGAGGTCAGGTGGTTTATCAAAGCCGGGGAGACAGAGACGGGGTGTGTGAGGGCGCAGGTTACCGCTGGGGCCGCGTGGCGTGTCCCCCGCGCTGTCCCCTGCGGGGGGCGAGGAGTCAGGCTGTCCATTCTGCAGCTCCAGCCCGTCCTCGAGGGAGGGCCACGCATTGGCTGCCGGAGCCTCGGCTCCTTCGTCCGCCCTCATGGGGACGCTCCTGCTCTCGGCTGGAGGGGCAGGCGGTGGGAAGAAGCGGGGGTGAGGCCCGGGCGTGGGGGAGCAGGGTGCCCCGGCGTACTTCAGAAGAGCCGGTCTGGAGCGCGGGGATCCACAGGACCTGGGGCCACGGCCTTGCTTCGCTGGGTCGCACTGGACGAGCCACTCAGCCTCTCTGGTGGCTGTCCTTCCGCTCGGTTACCTTGAGTGGCTCTACAAGAACCGAATAAGGTCACGTCTGTGAAAACGCTCTATAGGTCGCCATGAAAGGCCGTGGGGAGGTCACTTTTGGCCACCTGCCCGCTCCCTGGTGGTCGGGTCCTCTGGGGAGCTCTGGGAAACTGCTAATGATGACCCCACTTTCCACGCCCCGCAGCTGGGCCGACGGAGTGGCCCGTCCCCTGGCCGCAGTGCTCGGCCCTCGTCCCCCCATTGGAGGCACCGCGTCCTGTCCCGGCCGCCTTCGAGGCCACAGTTCCTTGTGGGGGGAGGAAGGGTGCGCGGTGTCGCTCACTGTGTGGCAACCTGCCCGGCACACAGAAGGTGCTCACTGAGCAGGGCCCCCCATCTCTGTGCGGGGCTGACTTTTCTGAGTGACCATAAGACGAGGCAGTTCGAAGGACACGGCAGTGGGGGCGGTGAGACCTCCAGAGGGACCCCAGCAGGACGGGCTGCCGGGACGTGGGCTGCGCCCGCCGCAGGAAGGGGTGGGGGGTGCGCAGTGCACTCACTAAGCCTTTGTGGCGAGTTTCGCTCTTGTTGACTTGCACGGGGTCCGTTGGGAAGAGGAGTCGGCCTCAGCAGCTGCGGGAGGGGCTCTGTGTTACAGGTGAGGAGGGGGCCGCTCCACGGGCAGATGCTTCAGGAAGCTCCGTGGGCTCCCACCATCGCTGTGAGCCCTGAGGTCTGCCGCGCTGGGCTCCCGACGCCCCTCTCCAGAGCCCACGTCATCAGGTGCTCAGAGAGCTCCTCCAGCGCCTGGACGTGGGCCTCGCCCCCCGCAGACCTGGGGCGCCCCGACCTGTAACTGTGCAGACCCTGATGGGCCCCGCCCGCCCAGGTCGGGTCATGCTTCCTCCCCGCTAGGATACCTGCTCGACGCGGCGTGTTTAGCGGAGGCGGGTGGACTATACGTGGGGTAAGAAAGGCCGAGTGTATTTCGATCTGGGCTGTAAAACAATAGACTTTATGCACTGGGGACATGGACGGTCACCGTCACTTCACAGCGTGAGGACTCCTCCTGGGCCTGGTCTGGGAAGGTCCCTGATCCTGTCCTTGTCCTGGCTGGTTGACCCCCACCTGGCAGCCAGGGAGACCCCGCTGGATAGGGTCGGACCCTGCCCACTCAGAGAATGGCCAGGCCTTCAGAGCACCCGTCCCCCCACCTGGTCCCCTTCTGGACCCCACCTTCTGGAACTTTCCGTGTCATTACTGCAGTCAGCGCCCCCTGGATGCCTCGCCGTCCTCGCGTTGTCTGGAGTGGAGCCTGCCCGAGGGCCGGCCCGGAGAAGGTCCTCGGCGCACGATGCACGTGTGAGGAACAGGCAGTGAGCCCGGGAGCCGAGCGCGTGACGCCGCATGGCCAGCCTTGGCTGGAGGCTGAGAGGGGGCAGGGGTGCGGGCCCCGCTGGGGGCTCTGAGGGCACCGGCCGCCCTAACAGGACACCCGGCCACCCTCTCCGAGCACGAGCGCGGCCAGCCCCAGGCCCGTACCTCGCGGGATGTCCCAGCTCCCCAGGGCCAAACGAGAAACCCTTGGGGGTCCCGAAAAGACTGTGACCTCAGGAGCTCCTCGAGGTCGGGGGGCAGAGACCCTCCCTATTTTGTTCTCCCCGATGGCCACGCACACCATTAATGGCTGCACCCCCAGCTCCAAAGCGAGAGCAGAGGGGAGGGCAGAGGCGTGGCTGAGAGACAAGCCCCTCGGGACAACCGGTGTGGCCGAGTCCGTGTCCGGCCTGTCTCCCACGGGCCTCGGTCAGGAAGCTGGAGTCGTCCCACTTGGGGGGAAACGTGGTTATGTGGTAGCTGTAGCAGGGGGTGGCTCGGGGTTGGCTCAGAGGCGGCACGTCATTGTCACACAACGTCGACCGGTCACCTGGGGCTGCTGCCACGTCCTCAGCCCCCGCTGTGGAGGGAGTGTGGCAGACTCCAGGGAACCTCCGGAAGGCAGCCCTAAGCCCGGGAGGAGGAGCAGAGAGGGACAAGGGGCCAGCGGCGGCAGCTTGCAGCCCAGGGCGTCAGGCCCGTCTATGAGCACTGCGAGTGACCAGCGGTTCACTGCCCAGCGTGTCCTGTCCTCTGGGATCAGCAACACGGACTCGCCCCATGGCGTCCGCATGTCAAGGACGCGATGTCCCCTCTGGAGGAATTCCCTTATTGAATGAGGTGTCATGAAAAGGTCCCCAAGTTTGTTAGCGTACGTAGCACATGCATCTAGGGTGTTTTTTTTCTTTAGTTGAAAAAATAATAAAGCCTATTTGCAAAACCCGTAATGTAGGACTGCCTTCAAATGAAGCCCTCCCAGAGGCTGTTTCTGATTACAGTGGTTTCAAGTTTTTCTAATTATTCTGCGTTAAATATTTATCTTCGCATTTTGCCCTCGCATAGAGAGCCATCTGTTTACCTAACATTATAGAGAAAAGCAGCTTTATGCGTGGGCTGAGGCTCCTTGACACCCAGGCCGTTAGTTGCTAGCGAGCTTTCATCTCCATGAATTCTACACCCTTAGCCAAAACTTCGGCTGCTGGCTTGATAGCTCATCTCTTTTTCCCCTCCCTGATTAAGGAATGTTTTTCCTTGGAAAGCCTAGCAGAGGTGTAAAAATAATACCACGTGTCGTTTGCTATCACCAACCTTCTGCTGAAAAGAATAAACTTCCACGTGTTCCCAGCACTGGATCGGGGCGGCTGCTCTCGTCATGAATGCAGAGGCGGCTTTGTTTTTTAAATACGAATGGATGATTTTTCTGTGATATCGACCAAGAACAAATCTGAATGTTTATTATTCTGATTTGATGAGTTAAACATTTATGTTTTCGAAATCCCCGCTTCAGAATCGTGTGTCCGGCTGAGATCTCCGTCCATGCATTCCTGCATTCCACAAGTCCGAGTGCCCACTAGGAGTCCGAGTGCCCACTAGGTGTCTGGCCGCATGTGAGGAACCAGGGGTTGGCACAACAGCTCAAGTCCCTGCGCTCGTGGAGCTGACAGTCTGGTGGCGGAGCCGGCCAGCCCCAGCCGGAGAACAAGGAGGCGGCACCAGGGAGGTAACTTCTGAGGGTGATGAGTGCGGAAGGGGGCGGCTGGCAGATGGGGAGGCGGCTCCTTCCTGCGGGCCTCTGGCCACTAACGTTGCACTTCCTGCCGGCTGCTGGGGTCTGGCGCAGGCCGTGCCTGTGAGCTGCGGGACCCCCTCCGACGGCCCACAGCGTTCTCGGGACTGCGCTGGGCTCTGAGGCTCTCCCTTCCCCTCCCCATCCAGGGTGCCAGCCGTCCCCCTGCTCCCTCCCGGGGTCCCGCACGGGTGTCCCCAGTGACTTTCCAGCATGTCGCATCTCTTCTTGGCCTGAAATTCTTGAAAAGATCGAACCAATAGAGCTTGTGAGAATAAGATACGAATATTTAAAAAGTGGCTCGAGGCAGGGACATCACAACGACCTTTGGATGGAGAACCACTGACCCCCATCCGTTTCCAAAGTTCGCTCACGGAGGTTGCTCGACGCTGATCCACGTCGGGTCACCCACCGTCCTGCACAGCGTTGCTCCGAGCCAGCTGCCTCTGCAACATGTTAACAACCGAGCCCAGAGGAACATCTGCGGAAGTCTTCGCGGGAGGTTCGGGACTGGGTGTTGCTTAATATGTGGAAAAATCGTGGTGGTTCCTTCTCCGGAGACTGCCGTGCCCACGGCGGTCAGCCTGTCAGCGCTGCTGAGGGCCTGGCGAGGACAGGTGCTGGGCGGCGCCCCCAGGATCTGCCTGTCCTGCCTCCTGTGCTCTTCCCAGATGTGAGCTACCTGGTGTGCAGGATCAGGGGTCACCAGGCCCCGCGGCAGCCGGTGTGAGGGTGGTACCCAGGGCGAACCTCAGCCCGCTCCATACCCGTGGCGCTGCCTGCTCCCGGGCTGAGAAAGCCTCCCCACTGCGGGGCCCACAGCCACTCACACGGATGGGGCCGAGGATGCCGGGGCGGCTGAGACGTGATGGTCTGGGAACCAGCCAGACCAGCTTTTACGAGTCACGCTCTCCCTGGACGCGGTCATTACGGCTCTGATGGCGCCACTCTGATGCTCACTTAAGCCGCGTTTCGTGTGATGGAATGAACTGAATGCTGTATAATTATGCGCAAATTTGAGGATTTAGAAAAGTCTCAGGATGACGTCAGCATAAACAGTCCAGTGCACTTAACTGTTCATGTGTGTGAATCTAATCTCTGTCTGGCCTGGCCTGACCATGGGCCCATGACGGGAGGGACGTGTGGGCTGGGGGCAGATGGGGACAGAGCCAGGGATTGGCGTTCCAGGCCCCTTGGTCTGTCCTCGCAGGTCCTGCCCCCCCATGGGTGTTGAGGCCTCCGACACTGTCCATTGTGTCCTCCTCCTGTGGCACAGTCCTCCCCTGTGGACACCGGTTACTTTTGACCTCCCTGGTCGCCCCTGGCTGGAGACCTGGTCGAATGGTCTGCCATCTCTGGCGTCCCTGAGGGGCCCCAGCCAAGCTGCCTTTCTGGGACAAGTGGGCTGACGCCAGCTTTGGTGCCTACGCACTGTGCTCGTTAATGAATGCATGGCCGGCCGGTGAGCCGGGGCGGTCACTGGGGTCGTGCCGAGGAAGGAGGGAGCAGCCCCAAGGGGCCCGCAGAGAGGGCACGGCGGCGGGAGCCAGACCAAGCGACTTTTTAGGGTGTTTCTGGGCGTCGGGGCCCCTGTGAGCAATTCTGAGGCCCAGCACGGGACGTTGGGGCTGCTCCTGGGAACGTCCCGGCAGCCGGAGCCTTTCTCCGCGTGTGGAGCGGGGTGCACGAGGCGCCCCATCCCGCTTCAGCCGGAAGGCAGATGACTGACCGCGAGGAGAAGCCCAGAGCGTGGGGTCCGGGGTCTCCCGTCGGCTGACGGTCGCCGTCACGCGCCTCGATCTGCCGCTCCGCCCTTCAGTCCGGGATGGTTTTTCCTATTATTTCATCATTTCTCTCCGCCATTCGAGACTTTTGGGACCGACCGATGCTTCCCGGACGTAGCTTTGCTCCTTCCTTGTGAATTCCTTCTATTTTTGTTCTGCTTTGTTTTCTCTCGCTTTTTTTTTCTTTTTTTTGCATTCTCGTCCTCATATTTTTAACTGTCAAGTGGTCATTATTATTCTATTTAAAAAATTAAAAACAAAGTAGGATCCTCGTCTCAGGACTGCAGTGTCTTATTCCTCTGAGGTCTCAGTTTTCTCTGCAGGTTTTTTCCGTCCTCGCTTCAGCTCAGACCCTTTTCTTCCTACGTTTGTCGCTTTCCTTGGTCTTCGGGCTTTTATTTCAGGCACATATTTGAATTTGGAAGCTTCCTGTGTTCGGGGGGCCGTGGGCCCCACTGGAGGGCGGCCTGGAGGCGTGTTTGTTGGGGACCCCCGTTGTCAGCCCGCACAGCTGACCTTCGCACCCCCCAAATGAGCTCAGGCCCTCAGTGGGCGAGGGGCCATGAGACCCCTTCTAAAGGGCATCTCCCTCCCTCCCTCCCTCTCTCTCTCTGTCTCTCTCTGTCTCTCTATCTCTGTCTCCCTCTCTCTCTCTCTGTCTCTCTCTCTCTCTCTCTCTCTGTCTCTCTCTCTCTCTGCTTCTCTCTCTCTCTCTGTCTCTCTCTCTCTGTCTCTCTATCTCTGTCTCCCTCTCTCTCTCTCTGTCTCTCTCTCCCTCCTCCTCTCTCTCTCTCTCTGTCTCTCTCTCTCTCTCTCTCTGTCTCTCTCTCTCTGTCTCTCTCTGTCTCTCTCTCTCTCTCTCTCTTCCTCGCTGAGCTTCCCGTGGCTGCTGCTGCAGGAAATCACTGCAAACGTGGTGACTTCACGCAGCAGGAAGCCATTTCCTCGCCGTTCCGGAGGCCCCAGGTCGGACGTGGAGGTGTCGGCAGGGCCGTGGTCCTTCCAGAGGCCTAGGGCAGGGGCCCTGCTGTCTCCCACAGCCCGGGTGGCTCCCGCGTCCCTCGGCGTGTGGCTCCCGCGTCCCTCGGCGTGTGGCCGCGTCACCCCCGTCTCTGCCCGCATCGCCTCCTCCTTCTCCCTGTGTCTTCTCTCTTCACTTAGTGCCCCCTGGGTGACCAGGAGCGTCTCACCTGAGAATCCTTAGGGATTTCGTAACTACCATACACACACCTGTACCCTTGACTTAATTGTACCAGCAAAGACCTCTTTTCAAATAAGACCATTTTCTGAGGTTCTGGGGGGTCGGGGTGTGGACACATATTTTGGGGGGCACCATTCAAACCAGCATGCTCCCTAAGATCCCAGCACACCCCCTTTTCCAGCCTAAGTCCCCGTAGAGTGAGCTTTCTGCAGAGGCCAACGACGGGGACCAGGGGATGCCGCCACCTCGGTGGGTCTCAGGGGGGCCATTCTGCTCTGCGATGCTGAAAAGGGGGGACAGAAGGCTGTATAAAGGAGGGGCGTCTCTTAATATTCCTGCGTTTAGCGGATGTTTACATGCTGCGTGGTGCCGAGGGGTACGGTGGCAGATCGGGTGTGTGTCCGCGGGGCCCGTGGATGACGCTGGTGTCCGGGTCCGTCTCGGGGCACCTGGGCCCTCGCCTGGCCCTCGGCCCTAGCCCTGCTCCCTCCTGGGCTGGCCCTCCTCCCCCTGACCGGGTGTCTGGCCACTGGGCGACGCCTCCGTATCGCCTGGAAACCTCGGTCTCGGGCTGAAGCATGAATTCCCCGTCCGCCCAGGGGGCTGCCTCGCGGAGTGGAGCCTTCTCCCGAGAAGGGCCCGCGTGACGAGGCCGGCCACGCGGACTCAGAGGGTCGTGCTGGGGCGTAAGCAGCCCTCACGTTATAGTAATAAAAACACACCCGGACGTGTAAGAGGAACGGTAAAAATTAAAGAGCAGAAACCGGGTAGAGAGAGGGCCGGACAGAGTGCCAGAAAGTCGGCCTTATCCCTCAGAAGTGCTGACGCTTTCTGTTTGGGGCCCGTTGCCTGGTGAAATCCCACAACGGGCAGGCACGTCATTCCTGCTGGGTCCGGGGCCGGCCAGAAACCACGAGAGACCAAGGGCTCCTGCTATTTTAGCATAGGGGTCAGTGGAAACCGGTTATGAATCTGCTAGTCCATTAAGCTTTTCCTGGCCAGGCCCGAGCGTGAATCTCCACGAGAAGAATTTAGTGAATGCTCTGATAAACCACACCAGAGGCGGTTAGAGAAGTGAAGGCAGGAGTTTTTCTTTTTTGGAGGGTGAGGGGGCAGGGCGGGAGAAGGCGTGGAGGGATCAGGACATGGAACCGAGAGGGGCTTGGAAGACCCTCGGCCCAGCCCCCACTCCCCTGGGACAGACCTGGCAGGGGCTCAGGGAGCCGCTGATACACCTGACACCTGTCCTCTGGTGACAGAGGTCACCATTGGAGCCTGCAGGACATGTTTCGTTTCGAAGAAATTTTGCTCCAACATTTTAAAATTCAGATTTCACACAGAAGGTGAGGTCTGCAGCTTCTCTTGAAATGCTAGAAGCTCCGGGTGCCCCGGACTGGTGTCTCTGCAGGGCGGGGGCACGTTCTCTTTAGGTCCCACGGTTCCCACCTCACCTTAACCACACGGAACCGTAGAAATGGGTGTGGGAGAGGGCGGGGGCCAGCGAGGGGCGGCCAGCATCCAGGGACCCCCAGCTCGTCTCTGGGAGGTATATGTATGCACATATACATACACACAAACACACACACACACACACACACACACACACACACACACACACCACACACACATACCTGTGTATGTCTCTCTATCATCAATCACTTATCTATCTATCATCTATCGATCTATCATCTGTCATCTATCGTCTATCTATCATCTATCTATCAATAAATCATCTATCTATCTATCCATCCATCCATTATCTATCTATCTATCTATCTATCTATCTATCTATCTATCATCTTTCTAGCAGGTAAGCTGTACTGGGAGCCTGGGCTTAGGGGTATGGATCCCCTTGGGGTGACCGCCTCAACCCCCTGGTGTGCCACGTGGAACCCGTGGGCAGGAAACACTTGGCTGTCTCCAAAGCACTTTGGCCTGCGAGCGCTCGGGGTTCTGGAAGGCTGCTGACCCCCCATTCAGCCCCCTGGAGGGGAGACATACCAGTACGGACTCTTTAGAACTGGTTCCTATATTATATATTGAATTAGATAATGAATTAATGCCATAAACTATAATATTATAAATGATTATTTAAGTATATGTAATTATATCATGTAAAAACATGATAATTGATAAGTTTTTCATGAGTTTTTGTCCTAAAACAATTGAGATTCCTCCTGTGCACACACGCTTTATGAGAGGTAGGGGAGGTCAGCTGGAGAAAGGGTCACGAGATCAAGATCGAGGGAAGGAGTTTTTTAAATTAGTTATAGAAGCCACCGATCACGTGGCTTGTGAGACTGACCCTTTGTCTTGGTGTCGCCTGTAGAAAACGGTCTTAGTGACGTCTGTCTTTTTGTAGCTTGGCCCCGAAGATGCTGAGAATGTGGTGAAGAATGCATTTCGTGGGCCACGCTCGTGGAGCCCAAGGGGAGGCTTTCTGGGGTTCCACTTGAGGTGAAGATGGGCCTTGGGGGCCGGGGAGCCACGGGCTTCTGTCACCTCTTAAAGGATACCCCGAACATCACCGGATCACAGAGGCTTGAAGAACCAGAAGGGGTACGGCCTATGATGACCGCGTACATCTCTTTTATGGCTTTGGGACAGTGACGGGAGTTTTAAAAACCTCCGTGCCTTTGACCGCATCGTGCCACAACTCACGGCGGCGTCCGCAGAGCGCCACTGTCCGGGTTCTGCTGCCAGGCTGTCTAAGTTTTGGCTCCATACCTCTTTCTGAAGCATTTTGGCCAAACGACTTCTCCACACCGTTCCCTTTCGCTCACGGAGCTGTCGGGAGTGCGGACCGTTCCTGCAGGACCGGCTGCGGGCTTTCCGAGGACGGCACCCTCTGTGACACGGAGACTGTGTAGCAGAGCAGCACAGCCAGCCACCAAGCCGAAAGTGACTCGTGACGCTAGAAAGTTCTTTGTCCTGCTGACCTCTCTGCCTCTCGGGCAGGCGGCCAGGGCTAGGGCTGAGGGTTAGGGTGAGGACTGCTGGCTCCCTCTTCCCCTTTCCCCGCTCCTCCCCTCCCTCCTCCCCACCCCCAGGCTGCAGCAATTTTTTCATTTAAATAGCTCATTGTTGCCAGTGCCCAGAGCAAACTGTTATGCAGATCAGCTCTAATCGCTTTAGACGTTACTAACTCAACAAGGGGCCTTATAGCAGAAATAATCCAAATTATAGGCTCTTGCTTTTTTTGCCCACTCCCGTTTTTTAATTTTTTTAATTTTTTTTTTTTTATTTTAAGAGCTGCCAGGCTGGGGCCATGTCTGTTTGCTCTGGTCTGTCACCGCTCCTAGCCTGTGCTGGCCGGCAGGGAATGCCTAGTAGGACTTGAGAATTAACAAGTGTGGAGCTGAGGCTCCAGCCTCCTCTCAAGGATCCTTTGTGAGTGATGTCAGCAGCCGCGGTGGGTGGAGGAGGATGTCAGCACCATCACTCCTTCCGAGGGTCTGGGAAGGAAGGGCTGGGCACTGCCACCCAGCACGCAGCAGGACACGGCCACCCGGGGCCCGGTCCTGAGGCTGTCCAGCAGCCCTGCGTCCAGCCCAGCTCCTTCTCACCCAGCACCTGAGAGTCCTCATGGGGCGAGGATGAGCACGGAGGGAAGCTTCTAGAAGGTGCTCTGAGGTCTTTGGGGTCACTGTCAGGGCACAGTGGCCTGGTAGAGGTGGCCCGGGAGCCCTGGGCTTCATTCGTCATCTCCTGGGGTGACGTGAGGACAGAGGAGTGAGGAGGGACAGGCAACGGGCTTGGCAGCATCCCCAGGGGCTGTGAGAAGCTCTGCCTGTGGCCCGCAGAGCCGCCCCTGGTCAAGCACAAACCTGCGAAGGCGGCCGAGGTGCGGGCCTTTGCCAGCTGCACCTGTGGCCCTCAGTGGGTGCTCCTCAGCTGAAAGAGGGCCCCCAGGGGCCGGGCGAGGGCGCCCGACGGTGAAGCTGTGGGCACTCTGGTCCCAAGCACCATGTGCGGGTGTCACCAGCCCAGCGGGGGGAAGCCTGGCCAGGCAGTTCTTGAAAGAGGGGGGTGTTTCTGGAGCTTTTCCAGGGTCCGAAATCTTGACTGTGGCAGCCACCAGTAAGTCTGATCACCGGGCACCTCTCTGCTGTGGTACCTGGAGGGGACCTTTCCCTGGGGACGTGCGGGTGGCAGAAGGGTGTCTCGAGAACGTCTCCTCTGCTCTGAGCACTGCATTCGTTTGTCTGAGCTTCACGTCTGTCGCTGCTGGCAGGTCCTGGCATGGGGAAAGCCCGCAGGACGGCCTGCGTGAGTGAACGAATGAATGAATGAATGACGAGGCAGTGATGCCTCCAGCCTCGCGGCCACCAGCTTCCCAGCCCGGTGCTGCTGCAGATCCTGCTGGGAAGGACAAGGCCTTCCCCGCAGGCCCTCTCAGTCTCTAGGAAGCAGGCTGGCCGTGCACCCCGCCTCCCCCAGAATTTGGCTGGCAGAGTCAATGTGAGTCTCGTGCGTCTTGTCAAGCGGCACCCTGTGCTTGCTCAGCACGCAGCCGCTGCAGTGTTGGGGAGCAGGCATGGGGCGCTTTTCACGTCCGCAGTCACTGCTCAGGCTGCAGAGGTGAGGTGAGGAGAGCCCGGGGTGGGGAGTGGCTGGCGTGTTCACCGTTGCTGTTTACGGCATCTAGGCTGTGGCAGCCAGTGGAAAAAAGACTTCACCGTTGCTTATAAATCATGCACCAGCAGCCGCCCTTGCTAGCGGCTTCCTCTGTGAGTACCCCATTCACTTTGCCCTGGAGGGAGGGCCGAGGTGGCATCTGCAATGGGTGTGCCCGCGCCAGCTCCTACGGATGGACGGCCGCCCAGCAGCAGTCTGTCTGCGCCTCTCGAGTGTCCCAACCCAGCTCCTCCCGGTCTGTGGCTGCGCTGGGTGGGCAGGAGGTGAGCTGGCTTGCCTTTGCTTGCTTCCACCCTTACTCACTGCCACGTCATCCCCTGGGCACGTCCCCGCCCACCTGCCGGTCCTCGCCGGTCCTCCCTGTCGTCTCCCCTCCTTCCTTCCCCAAAGGGTGCCAGCCCTCCACCCTCCGTTGCTTCGTTTGACATAAGTGTACCTGCTCTGGGGAGTGTTGTTGCTCTGGCATAGGTCCTTGCAGTCTGAACCTCCACGTCCCTCTTACCTCCCCACCGGCCACTGGGTGACGATCAGGGTCTGTTAATAGATCCCGTCCGCAATCATTCCAGTCCGTTACTATCCTCGCTGTTCCACTCCATGCCCCCCGCCCCCAGCTCTAAGCCACCACCGATCTTTCCGTTGCTATGGATTTGCCTACCCGCAAGGTGCGCATAAGATGGAATCGGACAGGTGTGGTCCTTCGTGAGTGGCTTCTGTCACTGAGCGTAATGTGTTCAAGGGTCGTCTACGCTGTAGTGACCCTTATTCTTTTTCAATGCCGAATAAGGTTCCCTTGTATGGACTGACCATGTCTTATTTATCCATTCAGCTGCTGTTGGACAGTTGGTTCGTCTCTGCTTTCTGGATATTATAAATAACGCTGCTAGGAATATTTCGTGCAAGGTGGAAACTTCAATTATTGATTTTAGATCTTCCTTTAATATTCGTATTTAATGCTATAAATTTCTCTCTAAGCACTGTTTTTCACTGCTTCACACACAGTTTTATAAATTACATTTTCATTGTTTTTCAGTTCAAAATATTTTTAATTCCCCCTGATACTTCTTTGACCCATGTATCATCTAGAAGTGTGTTTAACCTCTAAATATTTGAATTTTCTAGCTATCTTTCTGTTATCGATTTAGAGTTTCATTCCATGCATTGTAGGATTTCCGTTCTTTGAAATTCGCAGTGGCGGCTTTTATGGCCCCAAGTACGGTCTCTCTTCGTGAGTGTTTTGCGTGATGAAATGCTTTGTAAATGTCACTTAGATCGAGTTTGGCGGTCGCGACGTTGGGTCGCCCACAGCTTTGCTGGTTGTCTGTTTAGCTGGTGTGCGGTGGCTGGAGGAAGGTCGGGCTCCCCAGCCACGGGGGGGCTTGCGGATCCCCCGCGCCGTGGCCAGGTGGGCGCGTGTTAGAAACTGCTCTCTCTTCTTGGAGAACTGACTCCTTTCTTACTGTTACGTAGCGCCCCTCTTCCTCCCTGATAGTTTTCCTTGTTCTAAAGTCTGCTCGTCTGAAATGAGCATAGCTGATCCAACTTTCTTCTGATAAATAGTAGCATGGCGTATCTCCTTTAACCGTCAATCTATCCAAGTCTTTATGTTTAAATTGGGGTTCTTGTAGAAAACATACCGTTGGGTCTTCTTTTAAGCCCACTCTGTCAATCTCCGTCTTCGCTGGGCTCGTTGAGACTATTGCCATTTTAAGTGATGATCGGTAGAGCTGAATTAGTATCTACCATGTTCGTCACTCTTTTCTATTTACCACGTTTTTTCTTTGGTTCTTCCTTCCTCGCTCTTTTGACGACCTCTCTGGTCTCAATTGAGCGTTTTACATAATTTTACTTTTCCTCTTCCCTCAGACTATCAAGGACACATCTTTAAAAGAAGACTAAGTGATCGTTCTGAGTCCGCCAGGCCCTCTCCTAACGATCCGAGCCCCTTTCCGATGACAGGCGTGCCCGCCTCCTCCCAGGCCTCGTGACTTTGCTGTCCTTCACTCCATTTCCATACGCCGTCACCACCTAATGCGCTATTGCTGTTATGACTTCGAGCGGATATCTGTTATATCTGTTAAGAATAAAAAAAAAGGGAAGATTTTGTTTTGTCTTTATTGTTCCTTCTCAGACGCTCTTCCTTTCTTTATGAAGACCCAAGTTCCTTAAGCCCAAGGGATAAGCTCAGGGGGGGGCTGGAAGAGCATTAAGAAAGCCAGGTGCGATGGGGCAGAGGGATGGGGAGCAAGGGCAAAGGTCAGGAGCAGAGCGGTCCCCAGTGACGGGCTCCAATGGGGCCATGAGGCTAAGCCTGCTTCGGCCGGGCGCCGCCCCCTGGGACTCGGTGGGTTCAAGGCACTGGCACCCCCCAGAGTCCAGTGGGGCTGTTCGGCAGTTTCGCTAAAAGTTCTTACCAAATTGGAGACAAACTCATGCTTGTTTTGGTGCTAATGGGTGAAGAGAAGGTTGTACTTACTCTGCGTTTAATCTTCGTATGATCCGATCTTGTCTATGAACCTAGGGCTGGAAAGCCAGCAAGGAAGAGCAGAGGAAACTCATTTTTTTTTTTTCCCCAAGAGAGTTGCCGGGATGTGACTCAGAGACACTTAGATGCTATGGATGAGGAGAGAAAAACCAAGGTTGATTTGTCATATGGAAGAAAAATCTCATTTTGGTGTATCTTCCCAAAAAAGATCTAAATAGTCAGAAGCTATTTAGAGAGAAACTCGATGTTCTTGTCATGAAGTTTATGGCCAAGGGTGAGAGCATGTGGCCCGCCTATAAGGAGAACCACAGAAAAACGAGCAGGTCACGGACAGGGACCCTGTGGCTCAGAGGACGGGGGGGCAGGGAGGTTGACGTCCAGCGCTGGCTCTGCTGCTCGATCTCCCTGTGGCCTGATGATGGGTCATCGTCCCTTCCCGCCTCAGTGTCCTCATCTGTGAAATGAAGAATTTGTACTTGCCGTGTCTCAGGCGGCCTTCGGTTGTCGAGTTCTCTGATTCCGGATGGACACATTTGACACGATGGGACATTCCCCTTCTTCTGCGGGACCAGTGGTTTGTGCAGACTCATGGGAAGTGAGGCATTCATTAGACCGAACGGCAAGTTGAGAGTTTGTGTCCGTCTCCTTCACCAACGGACAACATCCAATTAAATCGTGAGAAGTGGTTTTGGTTGGCAGTGCGTTCGTCCGCATGCTAGGAATTGAGGAAGCTTGGTTTTCTTCCAACTCCCTTACAGAATTCATCTTGGCAGACGTCGTGATATTTTAAGAGGAGGGAGAAGTAAAGAGTATTGAGAAAAAGCTCTAAATGGAGGGAGAATATAAAGCGAGGGCCCGGGGGTGTGTGACACGCTGTCTGAGCCCGTCAGGTCCCCAGGGACCTCGAGGGCCGACCCCAGGCCCAGGTGATATCTTTCTTCATTTTCTCCTCTTGGGAGGATGTGCAGTGTTCAACTGTCTGGGTTCAAATCTCTGCCTTCTCATGTATTACATGGGTGAACTCGGATAAGCATCTTAGCTACTCCAAGCCTTGATTTCCACATCTGTAGGTGCCAACGATGACAGTGACATCTGAAGGGGTCATCATGAGGTTAGATAAGGCAAAGCCTGGGATGCTATTGGCATTGAGCCGGAACTCGATGCTGTTCATTGTCACTCGATGAGGATGGCAGAAGTCCCCAGAGGGCTCAGCGCTTATGGCAGATGAAGCTTCTGAGCTTGGGCCCCACCTTCAATGAGACAGGGGCTCCCCGCCAGAGACTCAGAAGTGAGAACACGATAATGACTCAGAGAGGCGCCAGACGGCAGAGAAGGAGTTGGCATTATTGGGATGGAGAACACCACAGTCAAGATCAAACCTCCAGCCAGAAATGGGACCGGGCACTCCGTCTGCCTCGTGTCCCACCATTAACAGTGCAGAGCAGGCTGTGTCCACGCCGGAGACGCCTGGCCATGCCAAGGGTCCAGCAGAAGCTTCGGGGGCTGGGAGGCACCGCCACTTTGAGAGGTGGCTAGGAAGGGCTTTCCAGCCAAAGGGGTGAACCAAAACTACCCTTGAATGGCCAGGAAGGACCCCGGTGACTATAAGTTACCCAACCTTTAACAGTCAAAGTACAGATGTCATAGAACCAAGTGGCAGGGTGAGGGGGAGGATCCGGTTGGCACGACATCACTGACATCTGGATGCTCAAACGTGAGGCTGGCGTTGCGAACGGACAGGACACGAGCCGATGGTTTTCAATGGCTGCGTCCCGACTCCCTGGGGATGTGCGGTTTCCACGTCCGAGGAGCCATAGTGGCAGTGCGTTCCTGGACCCGCCCCCATTCGGGACTCTTCGACTCATCAGAAATGTCCGTCTTTGGGGGGTGGAGGGGAGCGCAGGCCAGGGAGACGTGACTCTGGCCTCTCACGTCTCCTGGGTGATTCCGAGGCTTTGCTCCCCTCCCCTCCCCAAGGTGGTTCTGATTTTTATATACTTTATCCAATCTCTATATGGAACTTGTTTAAATTTATCATCAACGACGATAAGATTTGTTCATTATAACTTTTCTTTTTTAAAACCGTAGTTGTTTTAAAAAATGGCAATCAACTTGAAAGCGGACCTGAGCTGTATGGTGACATGTTGATTCTCTATGAAATAGAGTGGTAGGTAATGTCTCGTCAGATACCAAGGAGAATCTTTTCTTTTAGTAAATAAGTGCTTTCAGGAGATGTTTTCAAGGAGCACATTCAGAACCTGGGGTAGCATTTGACGTCGAGGAATGGAAAGCTGGACGTCCTCACGGAAAAGAGAGGTCAACACTTCCACGTTGGGGGGCTGTGTCCCCCGCCTTCGCAGCACAGAACTGTAGCAAGTGTTCTAGTAACAACATCCACCAGTCAGCTCTGCTGCATAACAACCATCCCCACGTCTCAGTAGCTTTCAACACTGGCCATCTATGTCCTGGTCACTCTGCACAGACTGGCTGTATTCCGTGCCCTTTCCAGTCTGGAGAAGCTGCTCCTACTTGACGCACTGGTTTTGTGGCAGAAGGAGACAGTCAGAGAGCTGCAGAGCTCTGGGGTGCGTTTCTCCATCTCCTGCCTTCACATGTCCCATCGGCTTAAGCTAGACACGGAGTCCAGCCTGACTTACGATCTGCACAAAGGTAGATGGTGCGAGTCAAAGCCGATTTCAGGAACTGTATCGTCTTCTCCTGGGGAAGAGAATGACTATCAGGGGCAGCGATACACTCTACTGTGCCCAGGACACGACAAATTTCATAGGGACTTTGCGTGGTGCATTCGGCGGGTCCCATATGGAACCCCTACATCGAAGGCAGTGCCTGCTGCTAAAAGGGCGCTAACTGAAAGAATTAAAAAGCGACAAACCAGAGATGGAGTCGAGATCAGCCCGGGTCATGTTCTTGAGTAACTGTTTTATGTGTGTTTTCTCAGATATTTTAAAACACAAGAGCTGCAGTGAATTTCATTGACAAAACAAGGCGGATTTGGGAGCAGCTCTCAAAATGATCTCTGAACCTTTTGTAAGCAGGAAAAATTCCTTGGAACACAGCAATAGCAGTTCATTTAGAATTAATGAAAAGCAGATATTTATAGGAACATTTAGAAATATTTGGAACCCATTCTAAAATAAAATCTTTGTCTTAGGAGAATGATTAAAAAAGCCGTTGAAGCCATCATGGCGTGGTACCCCTAAAACCTCTCCGTCTGAGTAAATGCTGGGGTGGCTCGGAAGCAGCGTAGCTCTTGTCGGCATGTCTGGTACCCCACGCACCTGCACACTCGATTCTGACCACCAAGGGCGCGGTTTGCTTATCGGTTTTGTGATGGGGCCGGAATGCGTTTCACAAAACACAATCTGCTTTCATCATGACAGACACTCCGATGAGAAAGAAAGCGTTTTAAATGAGGGCTTCCCTTGCTTCATCTTCCTAGAGGGCAAATCCCTTACGTGGACACATCAAGACCACAGTAAAACCCCTGGGTCTATTCAGGTTATCACTCGTAATTATCTTCCAAGGCATTTCAAAGGATATTATAGATTTCAAGAAAGTGTGTCAACACGTCTTTTTTTTTTTTTAAATAATGGAAACATGTATATAAATTTTCGTATGAAAGCTTTTAACTTTAAGCCAAAGCCCATTTCTCAAGATTGCAGAGTAGTGCTTTGGGACATGTAAACTCGAGGCTGTTTTCAGGGCTCCTCCCCCAATCTTCCACCCTGTAATCATCTTCAGAAAATTTGAAACTATTAAACCCAGAACTAAGTTATTTGATTTTCTTCCTGATTTTGTTTATCTTTACTTTTAAAAAAGAGTCATTTTTTTTTTTAAATAAACCAAAGCCCAGCAACCCTCTACCCCATCATTCCCGAAAGCACCCTAACTCTTCGTTTTTCTGTTTCGCCCCCGTCTGTCTATGTGCGATGCTTGTACCGTCCTCAGCCTTTTCGGTCCCACGTCTCCCGACTCCCTTCCGGGGAAACAAGTTCTCACGCCCGCCATTCCCCTCTCCCTATCGATAATCATGTCACAGACAGTTCTTCAGTGTTTACACTTTTATGAGTTACTAATGATTTCTTCGGTTTTCTTGTCTATGTACCTATGCATATTTCTTCTCCAAGCTCCTCGACACGACACTAACCTCTCTGTTCTCTGCGCTCCGGGGCCTCCCGTCTGGATGCCCGGTCCTGTTCTCATCCCAGCCCTTTGACTTCCAGGCTAGCTGCACGAGCTACTGCGCTTCATCTACTTATTGTCTACTTGGAAATGGGATTCTTCTTGCCTCTTCTGAGGACTCCCCATCTCCTAGAGAACCTCATTTTCCTCTTGCCTGGTTTTCTTTTTCAGTGTGGTGGAGCACATCCTTTAGTGGACTTCTGAGAAAAGGTATTGGGCAATAATTTTTGAAATCTTGCCTAATGGTGTCTTTCTTCTACCCTTATGCTTGATTAGCAGTTGGTTGGGCGTAGATTTCTAGGATGGAAAGCATTTATTTTTTTCCAGATTTTTGAATGTATTGCTCCATTGTCCCCTTATTGCCCACATTGCTGTTGAGAATGTCTGAGAGGTCATCTGATTCTAATCTTTTGTATAACCCTCTGATTTTTTTTTTTGTCTTTTTGACTTTCTGGAGGTTTTAGGATCTTTATTGTCTGTTCCACTGCTCAGTGTGGGGACTCATACCCTCCCATTCTTATTTCTTCATATTTTATCTAATAAATATCTCCCTATTGTCTTCTGTTCTTTCTTTTTGTCACTTTTGTTTCTCAGACATTGGACCTCCTGGATGGGCCTGCAATTTTTTTGTTTTTCCTGTTTCATTTTCTCTTTCTTTGATGTTTTGTCATATTTTCCGGGGAGTTTTCTTTAGTTAGTTAGTCTTCCAGAAACTTCTATTGAAGTTTTTAGTTTTGCTATGGTGTTTTTTTCCCCAGATTTATTGAGGTATCTTTGGCACGTAAAAATTGTATTTATTTATGGTGTACGACATGATATTTTGATAAACATACACACGGGAAGATGGTTAGCACAATAATTAGCACGTCTACAACCTCACATAATTACCTTTTTTTTTTCTTGGTAAGAACCCTTAAGGTCTACTCTCTCATCAAATTTCAAGGGCACAATATAGTTTTATTAGCTGCCGTCACCGTGCTGTACGTTAGGTCCCCAGAACTGATTCAGCTTATAACTCGAGCTGGTGATGACATTCTCCCCAACATCTCTGACCATTGTCTCCCCATCCCCCACCCCAGCCCCTGGCTCCACCGTTCCCTCTGAGTCTGTGAGTTCGACTTTGTCAGAATCCACGTCTAAGTGAGATTTGCTCTGGTATTTTTAACCTCTAAGTAGATTTCTTATTCAGTAAATATCCTCATTTAAAAAAATTCTTTTCTCATTTCATGGATGCCATAGTTTCTCTTTGGTGTCCATGAATATTCGCTATTACCCTGTGGAAAGTTTTCTCTGATCCCGCATTATCCTGTCTCCTCTGAGTCTCTTAATTAATTAGTTAATTTCTGTTTGTTTAACTTCCTGTTTCTTATTTAGGGGTTTTCCTAGAGGGCTTAATCTGTTGTTTACTCTAAAGAATGGGGTACGGAAACCCAGTTGGAAGCTCCGTGTTCAAGGACGGGTCCTGCTGAAGAGTGGGGTTCACAGTGGGGTGAGGACCCACCTATTTTTCTATGGGACCCCATATGCCAGCATGTGGATATCTTTTATTTTTGTCTGCTGAGCTTCTCCATGGGGGGACTTCCCGATTTTCTGCCGGGAAAGTGTCGCGAGTTCAGTTGTGACTCCTCGACATGGTATGTTGAAGTCGTGACCCCAGGGCCTCTGAATGCGACCTTCTTTGGAAATGGGTTGTTGCAGGCGGAATTAGTTAAAATGAGCTCACAGAGGAGGAGGGCGCCCCTCACTGCACGTGACCGGTCTCTTTGAAGAAGACAGAGCCGCACAGGGAGAACGCCATGTGGAGAGAGAGACAGATTTGGGGTGACGCCTCCGCAAACCGAGTAACACCGACAGCCATCGGAAGCTGAGAGAAGCAAGGTTTCCTCTCTAGTGGCTTCCGAGGGGGTGTGGCCCTGTCGACACCTAGATTTTGGACTTCCATCCTCTAGAACGGAGACTAAATTTCTGTTGTTTTAAGACTCCCCTCTGTGGCTCTTTGCTACAGCAGTTCCAAAACACTCTTCCAGGGAGTGCGCGACCACGGCTGTTTGCTTTGGAGGCTGAGAGGGCCAGGAGCTTGGAGGCGACAGTCCTCCAGGTATAGAGATTTTACTTAGCACCCTGTTGTCGCTTTAGGGTCTCACCCTTGCCTTATTCGGTGCCAATGTTCCTGCACCTGGAGCTTCTTTGCTCTTGAAATTAACCTCATGATTCCTACTGGGGTGAGGGCGGATTGACCAGCATAAGGCAAGGTGGAGGGATGTGTGTCCTCCCCACTCGGGCTTCCCGCTGAGGCTGAAAGCACAACTAATCCTTGAAAATTAACCAGAACCTCCTGTTCCCGAGTGACCTGCCTCTGCATATCGAATGTCTAGCTTTCCAGCCCTTCAGCCCGAGGTCACAGCTTCCAGGCTCCCTGAATTCTCCCAGGTGGAGATGAGGGCCACCTCCTCTGGCCACCTCAAGCGTTCACTCTGTGTGTCCCCGGGCCCCTTCCTTTTCCCAAGGTCTCGCCTAGAATGGAAGATTCTAGAAGGATCTGGGCGTCGCCTCCACTTCCTGGCACAGCTTGGTCACACAATAGCCCCTTAGTGCATGTTGGCTGAAGAGACAGAGGGCCCGAGACGACAGCGAAGTTAAAATGAGTGGACGTTTGACTCTGCCCCGGAGAAATTCAATCCGGAGGCTGGGATTGTTCGAGAAAGAACCGACCCGCCCATCTTTACGAATGGAATTTGTATTTCAAAGTTTAAAGAAAGTGAGTCAAATTGGAACTTTAGCGTAGTCTAATAATTATAAAACCAAACATTTCCTTGCTAAAATTTTTGAATTCCAATCAATTGCAAACTGTGTTGGCCTCCGTCACATTTGGGTTTGCCATCCTTAAAATTAATCAGCCGAGCATGATTTATAACTCACAAAATTCTGGGAAGAATGCTACATTTTTAACTGAGCAATTTTACACAAATTTTCCCAGAGCCAACTCAGTGCTGGCATATTAATTCCACTCAAAGCAATCTTCCCCAAATGGAGAAGCTCCCATGTTCCCCCAAAGTTCCTGATACAGGGTAAATATAAAATTCCTTTCGTTTGGCGTTTCTTTGCAAGAATGTATGTTGTGACAAGGTGTTTTCCAAGCCCTTAAGGCAGCGGTCCCCAGCCCCAGGCCGTGGACGGGTACCAGTCTGTGGCCTGTTAGGAACCGGGCCGCACAGCAGGAGGTGAGCATCGGGCCAGTGAGCGAAGCTCCATCTGTATCCGCAGCCGCTCCCAGCGCCGGCATCACCGCCTCAGCTCCGCCTCAGATCCTCAGGCGTTAAAAGCTCATAGGAGCACTGGTCCCTGGTGCCACAAAGGTTGGGGACCGCTGCCTTAAGGTCAAAGGCTCACTTTGGGACTCAGAGCCCCTCCCGCCCCCTTTGTCTCACTGGGTGGAAGCTTTAGTGAAGGCATCAGATGTCTCGTTTCCATTTCAGGCTCTGTGTCCATGTGCTACTCAGTGACAAAGGCTTGACTTCTGGTCTGTTTGATTAGAAAAATGGTTTTAAGAAAAATCAGGGAAACTCAAGATGAGGAACACTTTTTCGACGTAGAAGTAATCGTGGGATCACGGTGGTCTTCGTCACGGTGGCCTGACCTGCTCGCCTGGGACTTGATTAGAGAGTTGCCCCGTGAGCAATTTTTATTAATGTTCCGGGCAGGACTCTTTGGGGTCGAGTTTCGGGAACCTAGCTCGAATGGGTGTGAGTAAAGAGTAGCTTCTGGCTCACATAATGAAAGCGAGGGTTGAGACGGGACCAGCGGCAGGCGGGCTTGGTCTGGGACGCCTGGAGCCGGAGGCTGATGGTTTGCTCTCTCCCCTTCCCCCGTCTTCCTTCCCATGGCTGCAGATAAGGCAGCTCCTGGGATCAGAGCAGAGACGTCCTGAGACCGGGCGGCTGCAGGCACGAGCCGCAAACGCTGCGGAAAGGCTCGTCTGGGACCATGTGTGTCACGTGCCCAGCCAGGGAGCCAGCAGTGGAGGTGGTGCCGGAAGGTTCGCAGGAAGGTGGCTGCTCCCTTTGGAAGCCCGTGATGCAAGCAGGGGAAGAGCTTTTCCCAAGGCAAGGGGCCTGCGGTGTAGACAGACGAAATGACAGACCTCCGTCCCCTACCGGCTCTGCATGTCCCTTTATGGCCTGCTATGCTTTGGGGATGAGGGGACTGTCCTGCAGTTTAAGACTCTCCACAACTGCTGCAACAGCGTCCTTTGAGTGGCGGATGAGGCCAGTGGAAGGGGTGCGATGGCCTGTGTACCCAGGGCGGGGCAGGGAGCCTGTCACCTGTCTTCCCTCCTTGCCCCTGGACTGGGGTTGGGTGGGGCTAGATGCAGAGGGGGAGAGGCAGAGGCTGCGGCCAGGGGAGGGGAAGAGCAGAGGCCGGAGACCTGGAGGCCACGATGGCCGATAGGGCCCCGACTCCCAGGGGGTCAGTGCCGGACGTGTCCTGACACTGTCGTGGCGGCTAACACTCCTCCTGCAGGTGAGGAGACCGGGCCGGGAAGCTTAGCGGACCTGGCCGAGACCCGCGACTCATTAGCGGCGAGAAGGTCCTAGGGCCTCGTTCCCACTGTCCACTGTGCCACTCAAGGAGCCGGACGCGACCCGGGGCCGGCATGAGGACTCCAGCTGCCCTCACCTGGGCTCCTCCTCGGCCGGGCTCACTTTCCTCCTCTTGAATTAGCAGAGGTGCCTCTTCGGAGCCTTAAGCCGACCTGGGATCCCACGTACCCCCCGCCAGCAAGACGGACCCCCAGCCTCACGTCGGCGGCGCGCCCATGGGCCTGACTGCGGATGCGGACGAGCTCGGGGCGGGGGCCTCGCAGGCCCGCACGGGACCCTGGGATTCTCTGTCGGCTCCCAGGCGCGTCTCTTCCAGGAACCTGATTTTTGTCTGCGAGGCAGAAACACCTGAAGACGTCCCCTTTTTTCTTGTTCGGTGTTTCAAGGCTTTGGCGCGTGCGGGATTTAGTGCACGCGGTTGTCTGTACGAACTTGGGAACCCAACGCTTTACTGGCGCATGAAGGGACGCTGCCGGGCAATTTGGATGGGACGTGCTGTTCGCGTGCCCTGACTTTTAGGATCTACGCCCCCCATAGAAGATGCGACTTTTTGTCCCTTTAGTTGATGCCTCTGGACAGTGACACGCAGCTGCTGCTGATTTTAGGAATATCACCATCTTTCAAGATCTGGGCATAATTACGTAGAACTGGAACTTTGCTTTACACATAATGCTGTAGTCTTCACGGCTGCTTGTTCCTTGCCAAATTTTTTGATGCCTGCTGGGAAGATCCTTCTGGTCTTGAGGTCCTTAGGGCTGAGATGTTGGGGTGCTTGACTCAGAAAAAGCCTTTGGGTACGGAAGGTGGTGGGGCACCCCTTGGTTCGTCCAAGGGTCGCATACCTCTCGACTGGGGACAGAGGTCACAGTGGTGGGCTTCCGGGTCCTGCCAATCCAGTGCTTAGCGTGGATTGCTGGTAGCTATGGCGACAGGGGTGGTGAGGGTGACAGGGAACCGATCTGGGGAGGATTATTAAAGACATAAAATGAGCTTAGCTCACACGGGCTCCTGGAAGCGGCTGTGAACCACCCACTTCCCTGCTCTCAGGGCGTCTGCCGGACGGACGTGTCCTGACACTGAGGATTCCCACGAGCTCAGCGGGGCTCCGTCTCCACGGAGAAGCCATTTACGAAGCCGGGGACATGCGAATGGTGTTATCGACATCTTCTTCTCTGCCAGCATCGATTTCCTATGTTGAAATAATTAAAATGAAGAGATGGCATTTGAGGAAAAATCATTTCACATTTCTTCTAAAAATGAACCCAAGTTCCAGTAAGAGATACTTCCACGTTTCGTTACGGTACGGATGAGACGTTGCAACGCCTTGTCATAGTCTGTATCTGTGTCTTTCTAAGGGAAGACGCTCGAGGGCACAGAGGCAGCCGGGTACAGGAAAAGCCACGCACGACTGAGCGGAAGCAGCGGAGCACAGGACCGCCTTGCGACCCCGGGCGTGCCTGCTAGTCCTTTTGCCGTCTGTCGTCCGGACTGTATAAGCATAGACTTTTAGAACCGAGCAAAACTTTCCAGCCGATATCATACACCTGCACCAGCTGGGGTGCTGTGCAGGACAGAGAGACCCCTCTGGCTGTTGTGAGCAGGAAGGCGGTCATGGACGGAGGTCATCAGGGAGGGCCGCAGGAGTGGGCTGGAGGCGGGGCCGCCAGGGATGACGCTCAGGGAGTCCCAGCATCATCCTTGTGGGAGGCGGCGGCACCGGCCGGGGCGTTAGGGGCGGAAGGGGGACAGGCGGCATCCTCAGCGGGAACGTGCAGTCTGGCTGTTGCTACTCCTTGAACGTGCCCTCGGTCCCGGGAGCCAGTGATGGGACTCTGGGATGCGGAGCCCAGCTGCCCCCACCCCACTGCCCCTCGGCACCCCGGAAGCTGGAGTCTCCCTTAGAATTCTGCCTGCCCCACGCAGCACGATAGGTCCGGGAGAGGCCGCTCCCGGCAGCCCAGGGCGACCCTCCCAGGAGGTGCCGCTGGGAGCCATTGGTGGACGACACCCACAGTGGCTGGGGTGTGTCCCCCACCCCCGAAAGGAGACCGGGAGATGCTGCCCTAGCCCCTCCACACCGTGCTTGCCAGGAGCCGAGAGCCCCGCCGAGGGAGCGGAGTTGGGCCAGCACCCGCGTCCCCCTCCGTGCCGGGCGGCGCATCTGAGGCCCCGCGTCCCCCTCGCAGTCCTGACGCCCGGAGGCCAGAGCGGGGCGTGCGGCCTTCTCACTGCACGGAGGGGAGGGACAGAGAGCCGGGGCCAGGGCTGCTTCGAGCCAGCACGGAGGGCGCCGACCGCAGAGGCTCTGTGGCTTTTGAGGCCCCGCAGGTGGCCGGGCCCAGACCTGGGCCCCTCGACGACACGCAGCTCGGTGCTGACATCGGTGTGGCTTCCCCTTGGGACCAGGCGGCAGCGAGGAACTGGGTGTGTGGGTGAGAACCCCAAGTCTCAGCAATTAAGCGCGAAAGCCACAGGAGTCCAGATGCTCTCTCTAGTGGACACACAGGAAGAGGCTGGAGGTTTGCTGCCAACTGCCATCAGTGTCCAGAAGTTTCTGGAACCACAGGCAGTGCTGGCGAGGGATTAGATCACCAGTGGTTAGTTATGGGGTACGGTTCCCGGCCGAACGGGTTCTCTCCTATTTCTTTAAATCTTATTCTCCTAATACCAAGGAATGTATAGTCCTAGCCATTTTGAATGTGGCCTTTCCACACGTCACACAGGCCACGTGGCTCCTACTCAGAGACTCTACTCATTTCTTCTTCATCGACAGGTGACGAGCAGGGAAATGCCAGCATCTAGGTCCCCACCCCTGTCCCCTAGCCTGACACTCTAGGGTGCAGGAGGCCCTGGAGCGGCAAGCGGGGAGCAGGCCTGGGTTCTTGTGTACTGTGTCCCTTCTTCCCTGACCTTGAAGGAGACGTCCCGCGGGAAGGAGGTAATGGAGCGTTCACTCTCCGAACTTGAACTTGGGAGGATCTACAGCCAGAAGCATCCTTCGGACGTCTCCCGCTGCCTCACCCCGACTGACTTCGCAGGGGCCACGTGAAGGGAGGGAGAGCAGTGACGACTTGGGGTGTCCCAGGCCAGGGTTCAGATCCGAGCTCTGCCACGAAGCCAGGCGTTTCTCATCTATAAAATGGGACCCTAATCGCACCTAGCGAAAAAAGCGACCCGTGTCCATTTAAAAGGACTTGGGAGGGTGACATCACGTGTATCAAAGTGCTGTGGCATGCGCGAGCCTTGTAGAATCACAAATTCTTTCTCAGCAATCTTCTCGAAACTCTGAGCGAGAGAATCATTCTCTTTCCACTTGTATGTTCCTAGCGTGGGGTCCTTAGCCTCACCATCAGAATCATTAAATATATAAAACTTAAAAAAAAAAAAGGATGTCGTTTCCTGTTCTTGCCTTTCCATGGGCAAACAGCTGTGGTTAGCAGAAAGCCCAGGCGAATGAAATTGCTGGTTTTTATCTTGGAGAGGGGGAGGTTATTAGAAGTTGCGATTCAGAAACTTCAAGAAGAAGTGGGAGGGCCTGGCGAGCGTGGAGGGGACCGCATTTCCTGTTTTGCTTTGCGATGGTGTTCTAAAACATTGCAGGAAAACCATGGATACCCACGGAAAAATTCCAAAAGGCATTCTCTCTGCCGCCCAGGGCCTGGCCCAAAAGGTGACGAGGAGAAGTAGTGATTTTTTTTTTTTCAAGAGTTGGGCTTGCAGGAGCCCAGCTAAAGGTTTGTAGGGTGAAGACAGCATTCTCGAGGTGACATCAGCCCCACAGCGGGGCCAGGAGCAACAGAGAGATGGAGAGTCTGGTTTTCATTTACAGTTTGGGGCTGGCCACGGTGGGGAGGGGGGAGCGGAGGGGAGGGGAGGGGAGCGGAGGGGAGGAGCCGCAGGAAGCCCTGACTGTACCCCTGGACCCCGCCCAGCTCGGAGCCCAGTCTTCCACCAAAGGCTGCTCAGTCGTGCCCGGAGGGGGAGGCGCAGGGAGCAGGGAGTTTTCGTCCTGTACGCGCTTGGTCAGCTCTGCTGCAGAGAGAGGAGTTGACGCTGGGAGCGGACGAGCATGCATCGGCTTGAGGACGATTGACGTCGAAAGCCCAGGGACGGACAGCTCTTCGGGTCTGCTCGGGGTAGGTGCCAGCTCCCCTCTGCTTTCCCCAGGTCCTGGCGAAGGGAACGCTTTCCACCGGATGACCGTTTCTAGGTGGTTCTTAGGTTCACGCCGAGAGCCAGTTTTCTTTAGAAGTTGCTGGTCTCTGGGAGGTGCAGCTGGTCTTCCTCTCCCGGGGTGTGGCAGCCGGGGGGCCCCGGCTCGGCGGGGGGCCTGGGCTGCCCCAGGGCACCTGGGCTGAGGCCCTGGGCTCCGTGGGCTCCCGACACGCAGCCCGGCTCCTGCCCGCAGTGGATTGTCCCTCACGGTGTGTTGGCCCTTGTCCCCGCTTCTAACTCAGCCAGAGGAGTCTGCTGTCTCAGCAGAAGAGTCTTTGCGAGGGGTCGAGGGGTCGAGAGCTACCTGTTGGGCAGCGCCTCGGGGAGAGTCCACCTCAGTTCTCCCCGGTGGGTCGGGCGGGCTTTTCTGCCCCGGGCCTTGCGTGGTCCAGGGCTGGTGGACCTCGTCTGTGGCTTTCGGGGGACTGCGGTGACTTTGGTGTCCAGGCGCAGGGCCAAGTCGACAGTTACTCAGCCATTGCCAACGGGACCTCATCTTTTTAGGAGCCTGAAGCCACCGCCGAAGCCTCGTCCCGTGGGCTGCGTGGGGGAGCTGCGGGGTCACAGGAGGAGAGGCACTAGTGTCCGGGCAGCATGCCCGGTGGACAAGGCAGGGCCCTGGGCCCGTGGCCGGCCCGCGTTGCCCAGATGTGCTGCGGGTGCCAAGCGGGGGGGCCCCAGGCCTGTTCCTCGGCCGGGAGGGCGGGTCTCGGTCCTCTCGCCCAGGATGGAAAGCGTCCCCTGACAGTTGCCAGCCTGCTTTGGGGACCGGTTTCAAGGGGTTACAGTTAGGAAGTCAGCTCTGACTGAAGCAGGGTGGGGTTCTGGGGGGGGCCCCAGGGGAGTATCAGAGAATGTTGGAAAATCAGCCCTTCACAAACAGCCCCAGGTGCACATTTAGAGGTTGGTCTGCACCCTAAAAACAAACCGTTCTGAGCTAGTGGAGTGTCCTGCACCGCAAGGGGACATAGGGTGTTGGCCCACACCAGCCAGCATCTTGCCCTACGCACGAGGGCTGTGGGATCTTGGGTGCTCGGAGCTTGGGGGGTAGGTTGCTCCCAACCTCCCAGGGGACCCATGCTTCATACTCAAAAAACCTAAACAGAAATGGCTTTGCAATCAAGCATTCTTTGTTTCCAGCCAAAATTATACTGAGAACCAGCTGGCTGCTGGACGTTATTGAGACTTCTGGGTCCCTTGCTGGGCCAAAGATAATGGAAGGCGCTGTTGGCAGAAAGCCACCGAGGTGCGAGCCCCGCCCTGGTTTTAAGGATGAAGAATCAGGGGCCTAAATTACTGGCCAAGGCCACCAGTCAGCAGGTGGCTAAGACAAGCAGTAAAATCTTCACCATTTCACGAAAGCAGATGGCCTAGCGATGGAGGACCCCAAACTAGTTTACATCTAGATTTGGAATGGTGCTGTTTGATTTGTCCCCCAAGAAGATAATGTCCTCCTGCCGTATTCTACTAAAAGTCATGGGAACCTGGCTTATGCTCCCTAAGGCTGTAGCGACCCACGGGGAAAGGGGTACTGGGCGGGCGGGCTGGCTGGCAGGGTGGGCACTGGCTCCTTGACCGGACCACCCGAACCGGCTTCCCTCATTCGGGCCGCCTCTGGGGGTGGGGGCCCAGGAAGATGCGACCTGCGCTTGGGTTCGTTCTTGTGTGGGCTTCTTGCCGAGGGTGATGGCACAGGGCTGGGGAGGTGAGGGGCTCTCCTGGGAATTTGGCTGTAAGAACGGTCGTGCAGTCTTGGTGTCTTCTTGGTTGAGATGGGGCTTTTCATCACCGTGCATCTAACTCTCTCTTTCCCCGCTCACGGCAGTGAGGAAACCATTAAGGGGACATCGGGTGGAGATGAGGACTCAGGAAAGGGACCACGGCAGGTGGCAGGCGCAGCTGTCCTGCCTTTTTCCAGTTGGGGAACCGGAGGGCGTGGCCACTCCACCTTCCTGGGGGGTGGCTGGGAGGCCTCTAGGGAGTTAGCCCTTGGCTCTGGCTCCTCCAGCCCTTGGAAGGGGGTGTATGCCCCACCCCACCATGCTTGTGACCTCCAGGTGACGGTATATACGGTGGACATTCAAACTTGGGTCCTAGGGACATTTTTGATAGAAGATAAGCATCTTTCTGAGTAGGAGTAGCCGGTCCTTTCTTTCATTTCTAAAGTGTTCAGGATTCGCCCTGGCTCATCTCGTTGTCATAGTGCCTTTCGTGATTTCGTAGCTTAGAACCTACCACGTCACGTGATAGAGCAGGATGAAAATCCCTTCTATTAATCCATGGTCCACGATCGACTTGTGGCTCAAGCAAGGCACCAGTCTGCCCTCGGCTTTGGGTCGGAGGCTATGGACGCCGGTGCTTAAAGCCAGCTTGAATCGGACCTTTGAAAATTGGTAGAGAGTTTTTGCCATCGAGACTTCACGAGTCTCCTTGCTCGGTGTTTAGACAGCCGGACTGAGTGTGGTCCTCAGCGGCAGCCTGTGTCGCCACCCTCTTTTATGTGAAATTCCACGTTTAGGATTTAAAATTCACTGTCAGGTCATGAATTTTGTAGCATGAGACTGTCTCGCAGGCGTGATGTTAACAGCTTGAGCCCAAACTTTTATTTGAAAATCGGTTTTTATTACTGTTCTTTTTGGAAGAACCTGAGGGTTTGTTATCTTTTGGAGAAGAATCAGACCTTGGAGGAGACGTCCACTTTCGAAGGGGACGTCGTATACCAGGAGGCTGTCCCCGAGTCACACCCAGGAGCAGACTTTCCGTGGTGTCTTAGCTGTGGAAAGCAGGCAGCAAGAACCGCACTGGAAGATGCGAGGCATGGCCTGACCTTTCCACACAGTTTATTAGTCGCTCCAGCTAAGGAAACAAAAGCCCCCAGTGCTTCCAATTTTAAAGCGGGGAAGCTTTTCAAAGTCCCTGCTAATTCACAAAGCTTTGAACTAGACAGGGACCCGTCTCTCCATCCCGGCATTGCTAGATATGGTTTCTCTCTTTCCAGGGTCAAAATTCTGGGAGAGAATCCCACTCCCTTTGGAAAAGATGCGGCATGTCCCCTCTACACGTGGGGGACGGCCATCGCACACTCAGGGGTCACACGCCGTGTCCTGATTAGCTAAGAGGGGTTCTCGAAAACACAACTTTTAACGCCTGGCCTCCGGGGTCTGTTTGGGGAGGGAGATGAGTTTTGCGCTGGAACTCTGTTCCCCAACACGCAGGCTGGTCTTCTGTCCTCTAGAGGGCGCGTGTCCCTCTGTGCTCCTGAAATCCTGAGGAGCTGGAGTTCAGGGTGAGGTTCCCGGGGCTGGGGTGTGGGGTGGGGTTGGGGGGCCTCTGAGCAGAGCTCGTGGGGGACTCCACGACCCATCTAGAGGAGGCTTCAACAGAATTTTACAACTCGTGACTGATATCCGAAGTAGACGTTCATTTAGAATTTCCTTTTTTCTATGCTCAAGCATGAGCGTCTTGGGTGAAATTATGCCTTGAAATGAGGTACTGTGCACCCTGAAATCATTTCATCACAAGGGCACTAGGCAGATCACGATTGACGGCGACGTCCCCGTGTCTGTCATGAGAAGTTTAACAGTAAAGAGTTTCGGAACCAAAGCCGGTGTGCATATTCCTGCCGGGCTGTATCCGGGGAGAATTTCTGAAATTTAGAACCGGATAGAGTGTGACGGGAACCGATCCAAGGACTTTTTTTTTATTACCTGCCTTTTGCCCTTTTCTTCTAATAGGCATCTTATTTGAACGTATTTTTAAAAAAGTCAACACTAACTATAATTATAAAGGTCCCATTTCAAATCCGTGAACCTTCCGTCGACGGTTGCTATGGAGTAGCGTATTTCACGGACCCTCTGACTTGTGCTCGTGAGTCTGAGAGGCTCGCCGTCCGCGTGCCTCGTTGCAGAATTCTGGCTCAGAGCGAAGAAGCCTGAGGCAGGGGACAGAAATGACTAAGACGTGGCCCTGCTGTCCGGTTGGCGTGTAGGGTTTCTGTGCGGCTATTTGAATGATCAAAAATCACCGTCTCGAATGCTTTCTCCACACCCCGGACACTGCAAATGAAGACGTGCGGCACAGAGAGGTGACACCCTGGCTGAGGTCGCGGAGCAGGTGGCACAGCCAGGCCACCCCTTCCCGGTGCTCCCGCCCGCGACGGTGCATTCCCACGGGCGGGTCTCTGGGACCCGGGGCGTCCGCGGAGCATGAGTCTCCGCGTGTGTTTTCGAGTGTGACGTGGAGAGAGCCACCCCTTTCCATCGACAGCTGCTATGGAGCAGCATATTTTAAGTTCATTTAGCAGAAAGGTAATTCTTGCTCCAAACGAACAAACGAACAATCTGGAGAGAAAGAGGGGAGAAGAAAGTAAGACAGATACGGGAAGTTGTGCCGAACCCCCCCCCACCGGGAGCTTGCTCATCTTTTGTTGCGATCTGGCCTCGTTCCCCTCAGTGGAATCCTGCAGCTCTTGAGGTTGAGGCTCGGGGAAGACAGAGAAACCCTTCTGAGTCAGGCGAGGCCTGGGAAAGTGGGGCGGGAAATATTCCTGGAGGCCCCTTCCCTCCCCCCGTGTCGTGCGCTATACGTTAGGTTTTCTCGGGTCCAGAGCATGGAGAATCGGCTGCTGGCAGCAAAAAGCTCATGGGTCGGTTTAATTTCAAAATTAATAACTGAACAGCAGCTGGAGATGACTCAGGTCTCAAGGGAAGCCATTCCAGGAAACTGGATTTTCTGGAATCTTCACCAGTCCATTCGGCGGCCCAGTGGCGGCACACAGAGCTGGCCAGCTCAGCGGAGCCCACGGATCGCCCCGCCGTGCAGTGTAGGGCGCTCTGCGTCTGGTGGGGGCGGCGGGGAAGCCATCTGGGGTAAGAGGCGTGAGAAGGTGGTCGCAGAACCACCGCCTGTTAGAACATCTGGCTGTCGGCCCCGTTTCACGCACAACGTAAGTGAGGCCGGGAGAAACTGCCTGACTGTCGTCGCTAGAGACAGCGGCGGAGCAGAATTTTCCAGGCGATTCCATTAAATCCAGAGTCGATGACATTTTATCAGATGTCTTGACCTAAGTTTTAAAGTCTCTATTTTAAATCATTTTCTCTTCTGTACTTGACCATGAATCAGACTAGAAAACAAACCAAAACGTTTGATTTTCCCTAATAACATGAGAACATTTTCGCCACCTTGAGTAATACTGCGGTGGAACATCGTGGCTTTGGCGAGGCCGACGGCTCCGAAGTCCATGGCCAGGAAGGGGAGGGAGGAGGGGCAACGCCCAGCACCCACCTGGAGCCAACAGGACCACGTGTCACGGGCAGGGACAGAAGGCGCGTTTGTGCCATTTCTTGAAGCGTTTTGTAAGGCACCCTCCTCCTTAACGCTAACTCTGCCCAACGCTCTGCCCAATGTTTGTAATTAGCAGTATTAGTGGAGGAAAAGCCTCGTCTGGCTGCCTTCTATTTAGGAGGGAAAATGTTTTTTACACGTGCGCGGTGGCATCTAGCTTTCCAGCCACAGCGGAGATGGAACTTTCTGTGGCTGGTCGTTGTCTCGGACCCTGAGAATATGTCTTTAAGTAGATTTCTAAATACATGAGCAGTTAACGGGGAGGTTCTTTCTCCAAATCGCCTTTATCGGGGGCCGGAGGCTAACACGTCCTCGCGTGTGACCTCGATGAGGGAAGAGGCTACCTGCGAGGGGGCGTCCGCACCCCCTCTTTCTGGACTGCTCTCGTCCAAGGCGTGAGCTGCTGAGTGGGCATCGTTTTACTTGATTTTACCGGGAAGGGCTGAATAACTTGAGTGGGCCACTTGGTGTCTAACGAGGACACCCGTGGGTGGCAGCGAGGCTGAGTCAGCACACACAGGATCGGAAGAGTTAAAATCCTGCATTCCGAGCCTGGGTCAGCGATGAACGTTTACAGATACGTGCGTGGCTGGTATTTCTTATCTAGCAAATGTCCATCGAACGGAAATCAGAGATTTAGGTTGCAAAATAAACAGTAAAAAAAAAACAAAACCTTCCGATGTATTTCTTTGAAGGGATTTTCTTGGGGTTGTCTAAAGTCATTTGCTTCTGAGGCTCCGCCAAAGCTCTTCAGAGAGCAATAATATCTTAAATCCCACTGTCCTTCTTCCCTAACCGAATGACCGATATGTCTTCTCTCAGCTTCTTCTCTGGGGTTAAGAATGGACACTCCTTTTCCAGGGGTCAGGCAAGGAAAGGAAGAGACAGAACAAGAGCGAACTAGGGCAGCTGCCAGCTCGGGACCCGTGGGGTTTCCTGAACTGTGACTTCTCACTTCACGGTGCGTGGCACGGTGGTCCTCGCCTGTTTCTGCAGCTCCTGCTTTAAACGGGACAGTTAGGGGTTAACAGAGGTCCCGACACTCGATAGGAAGACCAGCCTGGTTTTCAGAGGCAGCGCTTGGAGGCGGCCCAATTAATGACTTCGAAATGGGAGCTCTGGATGCATTTAAGACTCTTTGTTTTAAAAATTATTTCCTTGTGTGCATGTGTGTGTCTCTTTCTTAAAAAAGATTTCCAGACGTGGAAAATGAAAACGCTCTGGAGTCGACTTAACGAAAACTGAATTCGCAGAATTGCAATAAAAAGCTTGGGAAAGTCTTTGAAATCCGACTGAATCCAAGTTCAAGTTGAGGGGCCTGGGACACGATCTCCATAGCTTGAGGTACCTTCTCGAGTTTCAAGTGGCCGCTACTGGAAGGAAAAAGGCCCCTCGCATCCTTTTTCGAAGGAGGCGGAGTGAAAAGGAGGACTTGCTACCGAGGTTCTCTTATTGGCCCCACTGCCCGAGGGACCCAGACTCCAGGACACAAAGCGCAGATCACCCCACCCAGCCCCAAGGGCTCAGCAGCCAACTTTTTTCCTGTTTGAAAGAACAGCAGCAGACAAATGGATTCTGTCGACACAGAATCTGTGGTTTGTCACCACCGGAGAAGTCTATTTTTTCCCCCCAGAAGACACAGGGAGTTTCCTCGACTGGGCCAGACCTGGCACTGCCTCTTAGGGTTTCTTGGGGTTCTTCTGTGGGCTTCAGAAACCCAGACTTTTGTAGGGATTCTGGTTAGGATTCTGGTTCTATTTCGGTTTGTCTGTGTGGCTTTGGGCACATCGCTTTGCCTCACCTGGGTTTAGTCTCCAGGTGAGGCAAAGTGAGGAGAACATAGCCCTCAGTTGTTGGGGGGAAGGTGTGAAATACTACCCACAAGAGGGGACACAGGAAATACCCTTTGGGCTCCCAGTCTTTGCTTCCTGGGGGTATGGGAGGCGTAGGGCTGGGGGAGGGTGACAGGAAGGCGGCTGCCTTTTAAAAATGGGCAAGCCAGGTGATCATTCGGAGCGATGATGTTTGATATCATTTAATAATCTAAATGAAAAAATTCTCCAGGATTTCTTGTCGGGAACTTCAGTTTTAAAAAGCGGGACTCATGACTTGATAAACAATAGAGCAGATTTAGCTGCAAGCAAAAGCATTAACAAATATTCCACATCTGGGCTAGGAACACTTGAGCCACATGGCTGGCTTCTGAGTATGGCGGCAGGAAAAGTGTGTGGAGCCGAAGGCATTTTTCCCACCTGGGAATTCAGCTCAACCAAATCATGTGAGTTCCTTAGTCATCAGCGGGGCCTGGATAACGCATTAGCTCACAGACTTCTCTCCTGCCCTTTCTTTCAGTTGGAAGAGCTTCTCTCCCCTCCCGTCCCCTCCCCTCCCCTCCTCTCTGCTCTCTCCCCCTCACCTCAATATCTGTACAGATTTTGGAAAAAACCATTTCTTGTACACTGTAGATTTATTTCATGTCTTTGTGTCCTGATGGAAAGCACTTTGTTTAAGGGGTTGCTCTTTTAAAGATTAATATCTTGGAAATAAAAATCTTTACATAGCATTTTCAACCAATTTAAAATTCATGTTCCTAAAAAAAAAAAAATAGTCGAAGTAAGGAATGTCTCAGAAAAACGTTGCAGATTTCATCCTAATACGATTTAGATTTTTATGAAGCTCTACCAAAGACTAGAGAATTCTTTTGGAATACTACTTAAAATCTTGTGTCTTGTGAATTAATCAAATATTTAAAACAATTGAACTGGTCCCCCAGGAAGATTTGCATTAAATCTTTTTATTGAAGCAGCAGTGCTTAAACTTTAGTGAGGAATTAGAATAGGTGCCTTTGGAATCACATTTGAACGTGGACCCTCCCTCCTCCCACCACTGGTTCTGAGGAGAACCCTACTTATACACGTACAATTTTGCACACAATGTGGGAAGTTCTCAGGTCCTTTGAAATCTGTGGATTCCATATTAAAAATATGGCCGATTGTAATATTACAGGTTGTTTTGGAAAGGACAGGCTATATTTCTGGAAAGGATCCAGTAAAATTTAAACAATGTGGACAGACAATTTTCCCATGAGATGCTTTCCGAGTAGGATGCTTGTTGCTAATAACAATTCCAACGTGTGATTTAAACACAAAGAATTAAGACTAGCACGTGCACAATGCCCTTCGCATTGTTCTAAAGCGTATACCCTCAATGAACTGGGAACATACGTGCAAATCACAGACATCGCATGTGCTTTTTTATATTGTTATTTTTTTCAGAAGCCAAATTCAGGAATAGATCTAGCAGAGTATGTGGCAGGAAGGTATGGGTGAATGCAAAGGTCTGGAAGAGTCCCAGGGTAGAGCATGGGCTTGAGAGGGAATGGGGCAGTGTTGGGGCTACGGCTTGGAAGGTCGCCCTCAGCGGAGAGGGCAGGGGGTCCACTCTGTGGATGGTTTCCCTCACCGCACTGAAGGTTCAAATCTGAGGTCGTCTTATCGGTTTATTCTTGCTTTTGTTGCCCGTGCAGTTGGTGTCATGTCTGAGAAATCACCGCCAAATGTAATGTTATGAATATTTCCTCTCATATTTTCTTTTAGGAGTTTCATATTTTCAGGTCTTGCCATAAATCTGGAATCCATTTTGACTTAGTTTTTGTAAATGATGTAAGGGAAGGGTCTAACCGCATTCTTTTGCATGTGGAGACACATTTTCCCCAGCATTATTTGGTGAAGAGACTACTCCCTTTCTCCACGTGTAGCCGTGGCTCCCTTACAGAAGGTCTTTTGACCCTATACGTGAGGATTTATTTCTGGGATCTCTGTTTTCCTCTGCTGGTCTCTATGTCTGCCTTTGCTCCGGACCCATACTGTTTTGATTACGGTAGCTTTTTAACATGTTTTGAGATATGAGGCCTCTAGCTTTATTTTTATTTCTCAAAGTTGCTACGGCTCTTCTGGGCCCTCTAAAATTCCACATGAAGTTTAGGATTCTTCTTTATGTTTCTGCAAAAGATGACATTGGGATTTTGATAAGGATTTCATTGAATCGGTAAATTACTTTGGAGAGTATGGACATTCGACCGATATTAAGTCTTCCAACCCATGTGCGTGGGATGCCTTTCCATTTATTTGTGTCTTTTTATGTTTTCTTCAGCAGCGTTTAGTAGTTCTCAGCGTATGAGTCCTAAGTGTTTTCTTGTTTTTCATGCCCTTGTAAATGAGATCGTTTTCTTAATTTCCTTTTCAGATTGTTTGCTGTTAGTGTATAGAAACGCAACTGATTTTTGTCTGTTGACTTTGTACCCTGAAACTTGGCTGAATTTGTCAATTAGTTCTAACAGTCGTTTTTTTTGAGATTTGTGTGCTCTTTAGAGTTTTCTACATCTGAAATCATGTCATCTTCAAAGAGGCCGTTTAACTCCTCCTTTCTCTCGTTTAGATGCCATTTGTATTTCTTGCCTAATTGCGTTGGTTAGGACTTCTAACAATACGTTGAACAGATGTGGTCAGAGGAGGCATACGTGCTTTATTCCCGATCTTAGAGGGAAAGCCTTCATTTTTTTCACCATTGAGTATGATGCTAGCTGTGGTCTTTCTAAATAAGGACTTTATTATGTTTGGATAATGTCCTTCTATTCCTAGTTTGTTAAGTGTTTTGTTTTTTTTTTTTTTTTTTAATCCCGAGAGGGTGTTGAATTTTGTAATGTGGTATTTCTTCATTGATCGAGATGCTCATATGTTTTTTCCCCTTCGTTCTGTCCATATGGCACATTACATTGATTATGGTACGTTGAACCATCTTTGCTTTCCAGGAACGATGCTTGCTTGGTCATGTATAATCTTTACGATGCGTTACTGAGTTTAATTTGCTAGTGTTCTGTTGAGAATTTTTGCATCAATGTTCATCAGGGATCTTGGTCTGTGCTTTTTTTTCTTGTAGTCCCTTTGATTTTGGGATTGGGGTAATAATGCTGGCCTCATGGGATGAGTTCGACAGTGTTCTCACTTCTGTAATTTTCTTGGAAGAGTTTGAGAAGGATGAGTGTTAATTTTTCTTTGAGCGTTTGGAAAATTCTCCAGTGAAGAACTGGTCCTAAATTTTTCCTTGTTGGGAGATTTCTGATGACTAAAGTCATCTTCTAACTAATTCTAGGTCTATTCAGATTTTTTATTTCTTTATGGTTCAGTCTTGGTAGGATGTATATTTCCACTTACATCCACTTCTTCTAGGTTATCCAATTTGTTGGTGTATTTTTATCCTCGCTCCTTCCAGGTTTCATGGAGTCTGGTCAGCATTCCAGTCAGACATTTCAGAAGCCATTTCACACATCCGATTCGCTCTCATTTCCCCTTGTCTCTCTCAAGAAAGAGTCAAACCGTTCCCGAGAATAAGGGAAATTCAGAAGCATTTGGACTCAGGATTATTGGCTGGAAAAATCTGCATTTGAAAATATGACACATACTTGAAAACCCAGAGAGATGTTTTTGATTTTCATTTGCACTGACGGCGAATACCTTTTTGTGTTGTAATTCGCAAGGCCTTCTTTTTAAGCTTCGAACACTAACAATGAAATATAAATTATTATGGTAACCCAATCTCTCCAGATTAAACGTGTTTAAGTTTCTTAAACCAAATGGGATTTTCCACTTAACTGTAGTCTATGCTATATACTTTCCAGTATCAAATAGTATTTCCTGAAACTAAGCACGAGCAAAAACAACCAATTAGATGAACTTGCGCTCCGGGAGTTCGTGACGGGATGGGATCTGGCGCCTCCCCAGAGCCTCGTTGGTCATCTGCACACTCCAACCCTCTCACCTGGTCGCTGGGAGGTGGTGAGCTCGTCCACCAAGGGACGCAGCTCCCGCTTGTCGTTGAAGGCGCCCGAGGGAGCAGACGCCCACGGCCCCCTGACCTGGGCGGGTGGAGATGCCGTTAGCTGGTGCTGGAGAGCAGCCCGGACCCGGCGAGATCAGACAGGGGTCGGGGGAGCCACTGCTCCTGTGACCTCCTTCCACTGGATGCGAACGGCCGTTACGGCAGACGGTGTGATGCATCGCGTCCGGGACGTTCCGGGTTAGAGAAAGTGGACGGGATTCTCGCCGTTCCGAGTCGACGTACTCGGAACTATCCAGAAGTGCGCTTGCTGTTCGGGGCTCCCAGACTCGGCGGCTCACGGAACCCCCTCCTTTTTTCCCCTAGAACATTTCATAGGATGAGTGTTCCACGGAATACGTTTTGGGAAATGCTGGCAACACTGACCTTGGAACAGAGGGGTGGTTAGAAGTCACTTACTATCCATTCTGTGCTGGGCGTTAACAGGCAGCCTGCTGCAGGCCCTCACGGGAGGCGTCACCGTCCTTGCTCCCACGTGAGAGGTGAGGGAGCTGGGACGTAGAGCAGCTAGGTGACCTCTCAAGATGGGGTGTGGTGGACGCAGGAGCAAGGTTTCTCTGACCCCAAGCACCGTGACAGGCACCCCAGCACCATCACGGCTCCTTACTGAGTCCTAAAAAGCTCCAAAATCAGGCTATTGAACTTGACCGACAAGTCATCATGGAATATTAAAAAAATGTTTTCCTTCTTATCCTCTGCTCTTATAAACCTTCAGGGTGGTGGGTGCCATTGGCATGGCGAGATGTCCCGTAATAGATATGTGGCCCGGGCCGATTGCTCTCTGAGCCCCGACCCCTTGTTTCTGAGCGTGGGGCTTAGCAGCTACCCGGGAAGACGATGCGGAAATGATGGAAAGCAGTGCTCGGCACATAGTAGGTGCTCAACAGCTTTCGACAACATGACATCAAAACCAGTGGTTTGATAACATCGGAGCCCATTTGTGTTGCAAGGTCCATCCTCTCAGAGCCATTCCTCAAGCCCCTGACCAGGGAACCGACCAGCCTGGGTAGGAGTGAGAAGGGTCACTGACACCCACGCGCAGCTGTACCCAGGAGCAGCTCCGAAATTTGTGGGCCCAGTGAAAACTGGAAAGGAAGGGCCCTTGTCCAAATGGTGTTCAGAGTTTCCAGACAGCATCAGACTGAGCATGCGGTCCTGCTGAGCGTAGGGTCTTATGGGACTGCCCAGGTCGCATACCCGTGACCCAGGAAAAATCAGGGGGAACCAGAACGTCGGACCAAGGGGAGGAGAAGAGGGGTGCTGACTTGGCACGAGGGACAGAGCTTGGGCAGAGAAGGCCTGGGCCAGCGCTCTGGGGGTGCGTAGTGAGGAGCCCAGGCTCGCAGGCCGTCGTCGCCTTGCATTGGGGACTGAAGGTGAAGAGGCCGACGTGAGGATTTGGTGTGGGTGGGGGGCGCTTCCCAGTTCGGGGTGGGGAGCCGGTGCTCTTCGCTTGCAGGAAAAGGTCTGTAGACACAGGCTCCTGAGCCCACCTGCACATGGGCTCGGTGGATGGAAAGTCACGCTCGCAGCCACCAGCTGGTCCGTGGGCCTGGGGACCGTGCAGCAGGGCGGGCTTGCCGGTCCAATAGCTCTGGGCCGGTTCCAGTCTGAGGCTGGAGGTTGGCACACGGCAGGTTTTCGTCGGAAGAAAAGTACGAAATTCTGATAGAAAATAAGGGGAAGATTTGAAAGGGTCGTGATTTGGGCAGAGTCTGTGCTCCCAAGCTTTCCCGTGCGATCCCTTTAAACGCGACGTCCAGAGGTAGGATGGGTGTCACGAGCCTGCCGCTTCGGTGCCTCCGCCTGCCTGTCTTCCTGCCTCGTCTCCATTCTGCCGTGTGTTTAGTGAGACGCTGTTGCTGTCTGCCTCGGTGCGAAAGGAAAAAAGGTTTAATTGCACCGTTTTTAGCTGTGGCCACACGAATGCAATCACGAGATTCAAAGATCCCTCGTTTGTACGTCCAGTCAAAACGCCCGCTCGTAGACGGGTGAATAAGGCTTGGTCGCCAGTTAGGAATCTGACAGTCGCACGCCGGTCATTCTCCCCAACTCCGTTTTCTCTTGCAGGTTCGCACTGGGGGCTTGGACACGTTCACGATGAGGAAACACCGCCATTTGCCCTTAGTGGCCATCTTTTGCCTCTTTCTGTCTGGCTTTTCTTTAACGCACGCCCAACAGCAAGCAGGTAAGAGCCGGGAACATCTCGTCACGTTGTTGAAAGGAGTAGGGTCCAGGTCTGAGCCATCACGAGCTGGCCGTGGAGCTTAGAGATGCTTTTAGGACGGAGCTCGGCCCTTTATGACAGACGGTTCATCCAGTTTACAGACCTCCTCAGGGGCTCGTTGTCCAGGGAGAGATGGCTTACTTTTGCTAGAACGTGGGTTTGATGTCTCGGGGCTGGGTAGCAGCGGTTCGTGTCTACACTGGGTGTGAGCAGGAGGTCTGCGTGGCAGCTCGGCCACGTTCCTGCGCTGGCCTCTGAGCACACGAAACCCGGTGAAGACACTCCTGAGTGTAAACATCATCTTCCTTGAAAACAAACCACAAGGAGCATCCCCTCCCCGTAATTCCGGACACGGAAACGTGTTTCATCTAGAATCATCCGATCTTTTAAAAATGAGTTTCTCATTCTGAAAAATCGGTCCCGGTGAACCCTGTGAAGCATTGGTTTGCAGAGTTTTGGAAAACGGAGAAATGCTTCACGCCTTGTGGGCGTGGAAGGGCCGACTAGGGCTTCCCGCTGCTGTGCTGCAGGAGCCGGGCCTCTGACAGGGGCCTTCCACCATGCCCGTGGGTTCTTGGGTAGCGGGGAGGTGAGCGCCCCCTCAGTGGGGGGCGGGGGGCAACCGAACACAGCAGGGCGAGGAGCCTACTGTGGACAGCCCACCTGGCCCCCCGTGTGGAAGGGCACCCTGAGCCTCCCGCTCCCTCTTTTGAGGAGAACAGAATTCATTTTTGAAAAAGATAAATGACATCCAACAGCTGTGAAGGCTTTTCTGGCCCTGGAAAGTATGTAGGGTACCTGTCTTCTGCTAAAGGGTCTGAAAAAAATGAGACTTTGCCTTTCTCTACAGTTATTACCAAGTCTTTGCTCAAGGCAGACTTTTTTTTTTTAAATCACATTTCTTTTTCTTGAGTTTGCCCAAAGCACTGGAGGTTAGCTAATGTGAAACAGTAGTAGTCTTCACTATTCCTTCTCATCAAGGCCCAATTTCAGACCCCACACCGAAGAATTTATAAAATGACGGTTGATCGTCCGTGGTAAGCTATCCTTCCGGTCCGATCAGGTGGGTTTTGGGGCTCAAAGTGCCACAGACAATCGAGCTTCAGTTAAAAGACACCCCAGGGAGTGTGCTGCCCCGTAGCTGTGTGCAGGCCATGATCGCACACGGGCCTTGGGCCAACGGCAGGACACCGGCAGCCGTGGCGTCCCTGTGCCCAGTTCCTGCTTCACAGGTAAGTCCGCCCACCTGCCCGTGTTGCAAGTGAGGTGCGAGCTTGTAGGAACAGCATAGCATACACGGAATGAGTTTAGGGAGCCTTTGCTCGGGCAGGAGAAACATCTAAACCAATGTCTTTTTTTAAAGATGTTAAAAACGGTACCGCTGCCGACATCACATTTCTAGTGGACCCCTCTTGGAGCACTGGCGAGGAGCGTTTCCAGCTGGTCCGGGAGTTTCTGTGTGATGTTGTAGAGGCTTTAGCTGTGGGAGAAAACGATTTCCGTTTTGCTCTGGTCCAGTTCAACGGCAACCCACATACCGAGTTCCTGTTAAGCACGTACCACACTAAGCAAGAAGTACTCTCTCACATTTCCAACATGTCTTACACTGGGGGAAGCAATCAGACTGGAAAAGGATTAGAATCCGTAATGCACGGCCACCTCACTCGGGCTGCCGGGAGCCGGGCCGGCGACGGAGTCCCGCAGGTTCTGGTAGTGATAACCGACGGACGCGCGGACGACGGCCTGGCTCTGCCCTCGGCGCAGCTCAAGTCTGCTGACGTCAACGTGTTTGCCGTTGGCGTCGAGGATGCAGATGAAGCAGCGTTAAAAGAAATAGCAAGCGAACCGTTCGATATGCATGTGTTCCACCTAGAGAATTTTACCTCCCTTCATGACGTAGTGGGAAACTTAGTGTCCTTTGTGCATTTGTCCGTGGCTCTGGGAAGGGCTGGAGACACAGAGGCCCCTAAAGACGTCACAGGTAACGGCAACGTCGCCGAGCTGCTGCCCGCCTTGCTGGTCATTGGAGATGAGCTTGGCAACCGCTGGCATTGAGGCGCCGCTCAGGCTAAATGGCGCGGGGGTGGGGGCGGGGGTCAGGGAGGAGATGACCCTTCGCAGGTCTAAAAACAAAGGTTTGCCTGTTCTCCACAGTCTCCTAAAACGGAGCGTTCAGCTACCCCCGAGAGGACGGTTTTCCAAACGGATTTTAACTCGAAAAGCCACAGGCCGACATAACAGTCCCACAAGAGGTTCTCCCACAATCCTTAGGAAAGGGAGCCCCAGCGCGGCTTCTAGCAAAGATGCTGCGCAGTCATCAGCACGGAAGGCCCGCTTCCTTTAAGGAAACCCCACGTCTGAAGGTCCGTGAGCGGAGGGAGGAGGGGGCGCCCACCTGCGTCCAGCGGGAAAGCACAGAGAGCCCCTCTCTCCGGCTCCGTGGAGTTTATTTCAGACACTCGACAGGTTAGAATCGTAAGAAACCTTAGACTCGACTTAGCGAAAGAGGTTCTGTCTTAGGTTCTGGGCCTGGTCTCGGGTCTCCGTGCTGCGGCCTGGCTGTGCCCACAGACGCTCTCCTGTTCAGACGGCCCTCGTCGGGGCTGCTCTGGAGGTATCGGTCACGCGTGCACACGACACCGGCGTGTTGCTGCGTTGTACCGTGTGTGGGGCGAATTGCCCGGCAAGTTATTTAACCAGCCAAACCCATTACTCTCTCTCCCGCGCTGAGTGTCTCAAGGACCAGCAGGCAAGGAACTGGACCAGTAACACGTCAGCCATGTTTCATCACGGAGCTCTGACCACGGCCCGTGGCTGGGCTTACTCATCAGGGATGGCAAGGTGGAGGGGTCCCCTTTGTCCAGAAACTAGTCCTCGTAGCCGGTGGACGATCGAGAACAGAATTTAGGAGAACGGGCAGGGAGTTAAGGTGGCATCAAGGACCTCCGAGGAGAGACGAGCTCTGGGAGGGACAGACATGTGACCTCCGAGATGGAGGGGAAGGGGAAGAAGGATTCTGAGATGGACGGGGAAGTTGAGAGTGTTCAGGGTGACTTGGTATCGATAAGGTGACAGAGGAAGAGGCAGTGGCGTTCGGCAGTGTGGAAGAACTCGAGTTGTTTTGGGACAGCTGCTGCAGGGCTGCGACGAAGGCTCACGACGTGTTCGGGAAGCAGCTGCTAACCCCCAGTGGCGTCTGGTCGTTGGCAGAGACTCCAGCGGGGCCTTCCACGTCCGTGCGACGCCCTGACGTCCTGCCGATGTCTCAGGCTTCCTTGGGAGAGTAGCGGTCCCAGGTCTGAAGCTCAAAGAGAGAATGACGGGGCAAGCGCTTCTTGGGAAGGAGATCCACAATGGTGACAAGTGACGTCCTGACAGAGGCCGCCCTGGTCCTGGCTGGGCGGGGAAGCGGGGGACAGCCTCGACGGTCTGGGAGGCTTCGGATGAGCCAGGGGATGCGACGCCAGGGGTGACGGGGGGAGCCCTAGAAGCAGCCGTGTGTGTGACACGGGAGCGCTGCCAGTGAGTGCGGAGGGAGACGTTGGAGGGCAGACTGTGGGTTCCAAGTGACGCTCGCAGAGTGGCCACCAGTGGCTGAGGACACAATAGAGAGAGGACCGTGGGGATGAGGAAGCTGGGGACCCAAAGGGCCGGGCTGTGCAGGCACTAAGTCCCTGGGGAGGACCACGGGGTGTGCGGTGTGTTCGCAGGCGGAGCGCGGCGTAGCTGCGAGCCATTAGAACGGCCGGAGAGCCCCTCGGTGTATTCAGCTACAGCGAGGAAGTGGATCGTTCTTTGAATGAGAACAGAGCACATGGCAGGCAGGCCTAAGGAGGCACGTCCCACGTGCATGTGCCGAGGGGTGATCACAGGGCAGCAAGGGCACGCCCTGCAGCCTGCGGGAGGGAGGCCAGAGGGCAGAGTCTAGAGGAAGGTGGAGTGTTCTGGACCGTGATCGGAATAATGGAGGGGCGGGAGGGAAGGAGCACTGGACATCAGCTTTCCATAAGAGGCCCAGAAAGCACGGGGTGAGGAGTGAGACGACCAGGCGTCAGGAGGAAGGGGCTTAGTTGAGAGGAGGGTTCAGGACACACCAGCCAGGGTGTTGCACGAGGTCGTCGATGAAACGGCTTCCCCAGCGGCTACTTCCCCACGGTTTCAGCTTCGATGGGGCGCCGGCGCCATGTGCCCACCCACGGGTCCCCTTCTGCCAGGGAGGAGGGGGCGGCAGTCTGGGTTATTTACTTTAACCCTAAAGAGCGTCCCCGGCTTCAGACGACAGGCTTCGCCTCTGCGTTACGACATCGGTGGCGACCCGGCCAGGTCGCGAGAAACGAAAGGTAGAGCCCTTGAGCACAGCTAGGACACCCCAGGGTGCAGGGAATGACGACGGGGATCTGGAGGGACCTGCTCCACCCGCCACGGCATCCTCAGTATCAGCACGTTGCTGACATCACACACTAGAGGGATAATAACCGCCCCGTGTCAGAAACGGTGAAGGGGACCAGTAGAGAGACAGACACCTTTCCATTATGGACGATTCGTCCAACTCAGCAAAAAGCGGGGATGAGTTTGCCATCATGTAAATCAGCAAGCAGCCGATTAGATTGCCGTATGAATGCTAAATGAGCCACGATCACGGTATGTTTCCTCACAGACGATAAAACCTTTGTTTTTACACCAAGAAAGCATCTCTGTCTTCTAGTGTCTGAGCCACTAGCAGCACCAGGGTGGACTATTAATCCGTTTATGTCGTCTTTTCCAATTAACTTCACTCTGCAATTCCTATCACGCCCCACTGCATGTGCCACAGGAAAAAATAAAGCCGTAATAATCATCCTCTGCTCATCGGGTTTGGGGAAGGTAGTCAGGAAGGCATCATCGTGGTGCCTGAGGAGGTAGGGCAATTTATTCCCATTGCCTGTCCACCAGGTAACTCTTCCCCATAGGTATGTTTATGTGTGTAAGTTATTAATGATTGCTATTGTTCTAAATGAACTCTAATCAATCAATCTCTGAAAGCTGTGTGTTTTTTAAAAATCCCCTTTATAAATAGAAATCAAAAGATACGAAAGTTTTAAACTAACATGAAAGCTCCAGGCAATCTACGTGCAGCGAGGCTTCCCATGTGAACATTCTCTTCTCTGTAAAACACAAAGATTTCGAGAACCCGTGAAACTGAGCAACAATTTTGTATTTGCGTAGGAGCTATAAATGTGATCTTTTTGACTTATCTTAAGGAAAGCAGCAGCCCATGAGCTGAGGAGGGCTTCACGCCCAACACCCTAAGGTGTAGGGGGAGCCTGTGATTTTCCCATGGACGTCACGAAACTTAACGCCACAGAGGATGTGCAATAGGTACACGAGCCATAAAAGCAGAAAACCAGATGAGTTCATAGTTTTAATCTTAGATAGATGTGATGACACTTACGGTCATTATCGATCACTGGTGTGCCTTGCCGCGTGCAAGGACTGGAGGCTCTTGGGTCTTCTCGAGGCTTCGGCTCCCCCGGATAACACGCACAGCATGCCCTCGTGTGTCCCGTCATGGTGTGCCTAAGGGGACAGTGTTGTTTTTTCAGTGATGACAAATTATCCAACGTTTTTCTATGACCTGCAGCCATTTGGCCTTTTAGAAGAGAAACGTTCAGGGTTCTCCCTTAGGGCTTATTTATCTTATTTAAGCGAATGTAAATTGCAACTGAAAACTAAGTAATAAGTTAACAAAGGACGTGTCATCCTGCGATAGTTTCTATGATTGACCTTGGGGTCATCGTTCACATTTCTCTTCACTGTCTTGCTGTGCCAATTGGCATATGGAAAATCGTCCTTTGTCCCTTGAGGTCATTGGTTCAGGCGGTGTGGTCTGCAGAGCCTCTAGTCACGTGGTGACGTGAGCCATTTCTATAGCCTGCTATGCAGGTCACTGCTGGGACCACACCGTCCCACAGGCCCTTCATCAATCTCACGTTTTGGCTAAAGAGTGGCAAACACTCAACAATCCTTAGCCAAGGCCCGGTCCTATTTAAGTCTTTCATGTGACAACTATTAAGACCACAGGGTCCTAATTACTCTAGTGGAAAAGGATCCTCATTAGGCCTTATATTTCCCAGATGATATCTTATGAGATCTTAAAAGCTATATCCAAGTTATTATCTTTCTCTATGCGAAGAACGCATCTGCGAATAAGTCGCGGAGTCTGCGTGCATAAGGGTAGAAAGACCAGCTCTGGTTCTAGCAACCCCCGGCTCGGCCCACGCGACGAGAGAGCTGGGGCGGGGACATAATTTCACAGTAGCGAAATTCTTCGATTTTATAAGACCAGGCTTATATCCTGTTTCCATAGTGAAAATCAAAGCAATTTTGCTGGCACAAAGAAAAATTATTTTACATACAAAAGATTCACTGTCATGAGGAAAGATCAGAATATGATAATTATACCCCAAATATAGCTTCCTAAAAATCTCAGAATATAAAAATCGCATATGCTCCCTTAACATCTCTACCTATACTAGCACACACTGAAGTCGTTAAAAAAATGTACCGGGATGATTTTACTTTTCTGTAGCTTAAATCAGTCTCATTTAAACATTCTAGCTGAGACTTCGAAATAAATACGCTGCTCAGGTTTGTAGATTTAGCGATCGCTGTTCTTCGCTCAGTGCCTCTGTGAAACCCCAGTTCTCAGCAACGGGGTGGAAGTTTCCTGTTCGCCACTGTGCAGGGAAAAGAGAGGTCTCGGTCGGCCATTTTTACGTCCATCGGTACAACCCGAAAGCTGGTTCTGATTGAGGGTTTATTAGATGCTCACAGCCCCGCCAGGCAACCGGTTCGGAATGTCATAAAAACAAGGTTGGATAATTATGTCATGACTTGTTCCACATCACTCTGATTAACACTGCTCTGCATTACGTGACTGAATATAGAGGCAATAGAAAAAAACGCATCAGCAGAACATCTAGCCTAAGCCCAGACCTGCGTTTGAGTGTCATGCACCTGAACGTCACGAGAAAAAGAATGCCAACCCGAAACTTTATCAGAGCATCTTTAAAATTAAAACCCGAAGAGTAGGGTGAGTTCTCCCTTTCAAATTCACAGAGCTGCACGTAGGCAGCCATTTTGGTTTTTAAGGGAAAAAAGAAGACACAGCAGTTGATCAAGGAATCAAGTGTTTAACAGTGAAACGCTGAGTCGACAAACCCGGAATCTGAGATTCTGTTTTGTAGCTTGGATTTGGACAAGAAAAAATTTTATAACCACTTGAAGATGACAAAAGAAATGTCCAAAAATTAGAGATCGCCTTTGGATCTTTGTCAGTGTACTCCTTAATTTTCTCCTGCGGGGATGGTAAATGTACATCAAGTGCATTTCCCTCCAAATTTAGTAGACGTTTCTAGATTATGCACCCAGAAAAGTGAACACGATCTCTACGAAGATGGCGCAAATAAAAATTTGACATAAATGTCCCTATGTTACGCCATCGTTTCTAAGAAGTTGCCTCTTATCCATTCAGAATGCAGAACTCAAAGAGGGTTTCACATTCCTTAATCAACATGTGTTTTGTTTGTCCGTATTTCGTGTTTCTTATCGGTTTCCAAAGAAACATGTCGGAACACTGAACGATGCATGTGGTCACTTGTTCTAATGCTTTCACATTTTTTTGCATTTCTTTCTTTTAAAGCACAAGACTCTGCTGACATTATTTTCCTTATTGACGGATCAGACAGCACCGGAAGTGTCAATTTCACAGTCATTCGCGACTTCCTTGTAAATCTCCTTGAGAGACTCTCGGTTGGAACTCAGCAGATCCGAGTGGGGGTGGTCCAGTATAGCGATGAGCCCAGAACCATGTTCTCCTTGGACACCTACTCCACCAAGGCTCAGGTTCTGGATGCGATCAAAGCCCTCGGGTTCATTGGTGGGGAGCTGGCCAATGTTGGCCTTGCCCTTGACTTCGTGGTGGAGAATCACTTCACCCGGGCAGGAGGCAGCCGAGTGGAAGAAGGGGTCCCCCAGGTGCTGGTCCTCATAAGTGCCGGGCCTTCTAGTGACGAGATCCACGACGGGGTGGTGGCGCTCAAGCAGGCTAGTGTGTTCTCTTTCTGCCTTGGAGCCCAGGCTGCCCCCAGGGCGGAGCTTCAGTACATAGCCACCAATGACAACTTGGTGTTTACTGTCCCGGAATTCCGTAGCTTTGGGGACATCCAGGAACAATTACTGTCATACATTGTTGGTGTGGCCCAAAGGCACATTGTCTTGCAACCGCCAACCATTGTCACACAAGGTACGTATGCCCTTCTCGCCATCTGTGTGGGAGCGGGGTGTTTGTGCGTTGGTGTGTGTAGGGGTGAGGCGGGCACCTTACAGAATGACTCGCTCCAGGAGAACCTGTAAGTACCACAGTCGAGTCCTCTGGGGGCGAGCTAGCTCTTGGATGGGACAGTGGGGACGGTTGGCGTTTCTAAAGAAGCAAAAGTCTACTAGTGAGGGGGAAGCCCCCGAGCTGTCACGAAGGCGCGCTTTCAAGGCTCACTCCACAAGCCTGTAACGCGGAGATGCCGAACATCATCGTATTGTCTACTTACGATGCGGTCATCCTAAAAACGGGTCTCGGCTCATTACGATTCTGAGGAACTTCCTCCAGGATGATGGCACTGACCTCCAAAGGTCAGAGATGCGTGAGGGCTGTCTCCCCACAGCTCTCCGCGTGCCGAGCTCTGAGAGGTGAGCCACGACCGAGCCCTCGCTCTGCGCACCGTTCAGGAAAACGTTTTTCTCTGCGCCGTCAAGTTTACAGGTCGTTCTTTTGAGTGAAGAGATTCTGACACACACTCAAATGAGGGCCCTTGGCAAACAGCCCAATCGAAGTCATTAAAAAAAAATCCCAAAAAAACTAATCCAGTCGTACAGCAGATATACATGTAACGACTGTGGGAGGCGTATTTTAAAACTTAAGTAGGTTGTGCCGAGCCTTGCGGGAGTTAAAAATTGGGCAGACCCAGTTGTACCAAGGTACATCAGCCCGTGGTCCCCTCTGTCCGTCAGGGATCTTATTAGCAACGGCGTCCGGCGTGTTGCTGGGCGGGGTAAGTCCAAATCGACGCCCAGTTCCATGCTGACGATCCTCCTGATGTTCCCAGACATCCCTCTGATTGGAATGCAACCTGCTGAGTTTTCTTTGGGCTTGCACACTTTCGGGAAAAAAACGAGCGATTTCCTCGGGCTTAGTGAACGCTGCGGGAGAGCTGGCCTTGGCTCCGGGGTCAGCGTCACACAGCAGCTGTGTGAGCCTGGGTGGGCTGCACAACCTCGCTGGGCTCCGGGGCCTTTACACGAGGTGAAGATACAGTTCTGTTCCAGAAGTTTCAGATTCTTTTTTGTTTGTGGGCAGCACATGGCCCCCATTTCGGCTTTCCCTCGCTCACTAGAGTGTTCACCCCTCATTTACAAACATCATCATCTTGGTTTGTAAATACTCAACAAATGTTCTTGGCTATCTGGTATGTGCCAGACGGCGTGCCAAACCTCAGACACAGCGCTGCTGGGCACACCAGCATGGACACCAGCCCATCACAGCATCACGGGGATAGATGGATGACAAAGTGCAAGCCTACGACCAGACAGAACAGTCCCCAGTGTGGTCAGTTAGATGAGGACTCTAAGGGGCTGTCATGGAAAGGATGGGGGTGGCCAGGGAAGGCCAGTCTGAGCGGCCCCAGGACAGAAAGACAACGAGTGGACAGACAGCAGAGGGAACAGTGTCCAGGGGGCGGCCCCTCTCAGGACTGTCGGGGGGCAGCAGGGCTGGAGCTCACTGGGCACAGGGAAGACTGGAGAGGCAACTAGTTAGGGTGTGAGCATCACCCTGTTGATGCGGGCACGTCGCGTTAGGTGGGCACAGGCCCGGCTGACATTCCCAGGCACGTGGGGAAAGCCAGGCCTCGGCCCGGCTACAGGAAGTGTGCTCGTATAGCTGGGCGACCCTGGGAAAGAGCCCGTTAGGAGCAGACGGTGGTGGGAGAGACAAAAGGGAGTGGAGTGTCCGAAGCCAGCGAGGACAGGGTGTCTCGAGGGAGGGAGGGGTCCTATGGACCCCGAACTGCTGAGAAGCTGAGTAGGACAAAGACCCAGGCCATGTCCGCGTGGCGGCCATCAGGGGCCCCGGGGTGGGGAGGAGGGAGGCGAGCACACAGGGCCGATGCCGGGCGGTTGTGATGTGTGTGCTGGGGGCTAGGGCCTCTCCCCGGTGAGGTCCCAGTGTGGGCACGGTGGCGAGAGCCTTGAGCAGAGAGCAGAGGGCAGAGTCGTGGAGAAGGGGGCCGAGCTCGCCGGGGCGGCGTCCGCCGTCTGGGCTTCTGGCACCGCGCACAGGCGCCCGGGTCCGTGATTTTCCTCGGGAGATTCCAGCTGCCTGGTGACGCGCGGAGGGCAGGATGGAGGCTTTGTCCGCAGGGTCTGAGGGAGGCGAGGCCCTGAAGAGGGGCCACGGGGACAGGGAAGTGACGTTGGCAAGGGGCCGCCTGGGAGTGAGGGGAGCAGTTTTGGGGCCTCGTGTGGCTGAAGAGGGTGCAGCATGAGGGAGCTGGCGGGAAGCGGCCAGGCAGGGGCAGGGGAGGTGACTGAGCGGAGCCATCAAGGCCACGTGTGGCCTTAGCGGCAGATGCTGCAGGCACAGAGGGCATGATCTATTAGCAGGCGGGGCCCCCGAGTCTCCGAGAAGTGACCTAGACATCACCCAAGAGCAGGGTGGAGAGGAAGGCCGCATGGGGGTGGGGGGCAGAGGATTGGCTGGCAAACAGGACGTGGACAGCGAGGGCCGTCGCCCAGCCCTCGGCCGCAGGGGCCGCAGGGAAGCGGCGTCTTGGGGGCTGTGCTGGTGTCAGTCAGCGGGGAGGCGAGGGCTGGAGCCGACAGGTTAGCGGGACCTCAGGTTCACCCCCAGCAAGGGCACCGCAAACTTGGCCCCAGCAGAGCCCTGTGGAGGTGGAGCCGGCTCCTTTGCCATCCCACAGCCGGGAGGAGAGGTCTCCGCTCCCGCAGACGGGGCGCCCAGCGGCGGACGCCGATCTGTCTCTCTGTTCCCCTGTCACATACGTTACATGCCTCTCGCTGAACACAGGAGTCTCGTTCATGGTGGCCGTGTCCACGTCCACGGACCAGAAAGGGTGTGGTGCGAGGCAGTGCGTGCCCGGCTCGCTCCTGTCCTCGTGTGCGTGTCAGGAGCACACGTGTAGCCACACGCACGTGTCTTTTACCTGGGCACGGAGCGGAGGGCAGGGAGAGGGAGGAGACGGGGTGTGGGGCGCGAAGCACAGGGAGGATCCCAGGGCCCTCGAAATTCATTGCTTACAGCGCAGCCTGACGCCCAAGCCACGGTTCCCCCCAGACGGTCCCCGGACGCTTCGTGTCCGTGTGTGCATTTGCATGTTTCTTTTATAGAGAAACGTGGTCAGACATCATGTGAATCGAAGCGTGACATGCCGCCTGCCTGACCACACGGGGTGACGGGGGCGCCTTGCTGTCACTTCCAGGCAGAGGTCTCTTCGAGGGTTTTCACTTTGCGGTTGTCACGGTCTCGCCGTGCAGCTTACAACCTTCACGGCACAGAGCTCTTATTGAAAATACTTCTGTGCCGCGCGTGCTGGTTTTGACATTGATTTTCTTCGTGTAAGTTTCATGACACCCAGCAATTGGTGTTTTTTTCCCTCTGCCTGAAATATCAAGGCACGAGGAAGAGAAGCTGAAGGAGGTTTATGTTCTTTCAGCTTTTACACTTGACAACAAGTGTTCGTGGCATCGAGGTTGCGACGCAGAGGCCCCCTGACCAGATTCGGGTTGCTTCTTTAATTATCTGAGCAACGGCTTCATTCTGGCCTCTACCCCCAAGCTATAGATTTATGGCAAAAAAGAGCATCCCACTTTTTTAGTGACAACATGATAAACAGGTGGCGACCAAGACTAAATTTGTTTTTGTGCCTCGATTTTGTAAAAAGTCCTGAGTGGGTGGGGGGTGGGCGGGGAGCCTGATCTGCCATCCCGCAGGGGAGGACACGGCTGTAACTTGTGTGCGTGCGTGCGTGCATGCGTGTATGCATGTGTGTGTGCTGTGCATGTGTGCGTGCATGTGTGCATTGCGCATGTGTGTGTACGCATGTGTGCATGCGTGCGTGCGTGCGGTGACAAGCTCCCCGGGGCTCCCACTGGCTCCTCCTTAGCCGGAGCGGGCGGGAACGCTCTCTGAGTGGAGCAGGTTGTGTAGAGTCATAGCTGAATGATCGCTAAGACTGTTCTACTCACCTTATAACATTGCTACCTACAGTCATCGAAGTCAACAAGAGGGACATAGCTTTCCTGGTGGATGGCTCATCTGCACTGGGACCGGCCAACTTCAATGCCATCCGCGACTTCATCGCCAAAGTCATCCAGAGGCTGGAAATCGGGCAGGACCTCATCCAGGTGTCCGTGGCTCAGTACGCGGACAGTGTGAAGCCCGAGTTTTATTTCAACACCCACTCCACCAAGAGGGACGTCGTGGCCGCCGTGCGGAGGATGAGGCTCCTGGAGGGCCCGGCCCTGCTCACGGGTGCTGCTCTGGACTTTGCTCGCAACAACCTGTTCACTAGCGGGGCCGGCTACCGGGCCGCCGAGGGCGTCCCCAAGCTCCTGGTGCTGATTACAGGCGGTAAGTCCCTAGACGCAGTCAGCCAGCCCGCCCAGGAGCTGAAGAAGAACAACATCTTGTGCTTCGCCGTTGGGAACAAGGACGCCGACCAGGCGGAGCTGGAGGAGATGGCCTTCGACACCTCCCTGGTCTTCACCCCCTCCCCCGCTGAGTTCCGGGCTGCCCCTCTGCAGGGTCTGCTGCCCAGTTTGCTGGCGCCGCTCAAGACCCTGTCTGGAATCACTGAAGGTATGGGGCGGGGGGAGGGCGTCGGACACATGGCGGGGGGTTCTCCAGGTGGAGGCTCTGAGGATCAAAAGCGAGTAGATAGGAGTGAGGGCAGCAGACGAGATTTATTCCAGGTTCCCGTGCGCCCTGAGCTGGGAATGGCATGACCGTAGGTGCCCTAGGAAACAATGGCATGTCTGTGGATGTCATGGAAGAAGCGTGCGGCTGCGGCTTCAAACGTGGCAAACCAAAGAGCTGCAGGGCTTAGAGCAGAGGATCAGGGGCCGCCTGCCTTTGAAGCTTCTAGCCAAGGAGGTCACTTCTCAGTCCTCATCCCTCACCAGGCCCCGGTGCCCTGTTTCCACTGGCGATGCCCGTCCGGCCTTCCCCTCCCCCACCATAGCTTGGCTCTTGCTCTCCTGAGCTGACAGCCCACGTCTAAGCGGCCTGAACGGGGCCAGCGTCCACGTCAGCGCTCTGCCCTCTCTGTCTTCACGGGAAGACGCGGGGCATGGCTGGGCGCGAAGACAAAGCCCCAGTGTTTCTCCAAGCCCGCATTTACTGTGGCTACCCGTGGAAAGTCATTTTTAAAAACGTTCGAACAGTCTATGAGCCTTGTGAATTGAATTAGTACAATTCGTCATCCTTAATGAAGATGAGCATCGTGGAATAAAGCTTTCTGCCTCACGAAGTTTAGCACTGGGAGGCTAGTACATGGCTGTGCTGCTCAAACGCCTGCTTTCCCCGGGCTCTGTGGCCCTGTTCCTGTCCCTGTCCGTGTCTCTGTCTCTCTGTGTCTCTCATTTAGTAGCTGTTAGGTTTAAATTTTACTGGGACACCAGGAAAGACATGGGAAATAATTTTTTCGGAAGGCATGAGCTCAGTGTGTTCGGGAAAACCCTCTAGCGTGAGAATTATACTTTTGATTCTTCGCACGTGTAACCTGAGCCCAGCATAGGCATAGATTCTGCCTTTTAACGTGTCTCCGTGCTTTTGTGATCCCCTCTGGAGGAATTCCCACGGGCACCTCGTTGCATTACCGCCTGGTGATACTGTGACACCCCATTAGGAGAAGGGTACGGTGCAGAATGACAAAGGGGAGGCCCTAGGAGCACCTTGAGATGAGAACAGCCTGGTTTTATCCATTCATTTCAGCCCTGCAGGGAGTGATGTTCTCGAGTTAACTTGGGCCAATACTTGTCCCCCGCCCGTCGGTGGCGATCTCTCTGTAAGGGCCGAGGTGGACCCCTGAGGACCCGGCCTCACGCGCGGAGGGCACGGCCCCCTCGCAGCGCTCACGTCCTGGAAAGGACGTTCCGCTCCCGGGGTCCCGATCACTTTGTGTGGGTCACACGTGTTCTGGCTTTGGCGCTGTGTCTCCGCGAGCCGACCCGGTTCCGTGAGCTTGGCTGTCCACGCTCCCACAGACACCAGCCACCGCCGGAGGAAAATATGCAGCCGCTGCCATATTTTGCGAGACGGACGTGCTTTGCCGCGCTGGCGCCCTCTGTGCTCTGCGTGTCGGCGTGCGTGTGCGTGCGCGTGTCGCGGGCACGCGTGGCGGAGCCCGCCGCGGGTGTGTGTGTCTCACTGTGTTTCCTGTGCTTCACTGCAGTTCACGTAAACAAAAGGGATCTCATCTTCCTTTTGGATGGATCGTTCAACGTCGGAAAGACTAATTTCCCCTACGTGCGGGACTTTGTCACGAATGTAGTTAACAGCCTCGATGTGGGAAGCGACGGCATCCGTGTCGGTTTAGTACAATTTAGCGACACTCCCGTCACGGAGTTCTCCCTAGACACATACCAGACAAAGTCAGATTTGCTTGCGCACCTGAGACAGCTGCAGCCCAAGGGGGGGTCAGGCCGGAACACTGGCTCGGCCCTGCGCTATGTCCACGCCAACCACTTCACCGAGGCCGGCGGCAGCCGGATCCGGGAGCACGTCCCGCAGCTCCTGCTCCTGCTCACGGCCGGCCAGTCCGACGACTCCTATTTGCAAGCCGCCAACGCGCTAGCCCGCGAGGGTGTCCTCACCTTCTGCGTAGGTGCGAACCAGGCGAATAGGGCCGAGCTTGAGCAGATCGCTTTTAACCCGAGCCTGGTGTATCTCATGGACGATTTCAGCTCCCTGCCAGCTTTGCCTCAGCAGCTGATTCAGCCCCTGACCACATATGTTAGTGGCGGTGTGGAGGAGGTGTCCCTCGCTCAGCCAGGTAAAGCTCCCCGCTCGCGCCGGCTCCCTCTCCTCCCCGCCCGCCCTGGCGGCAGGCGGCTCCATCGCGACTCCAGAGCATGGTGAACGGCAGACAGATGAGCGAGCGGCTCCCTCTGGTGAAGGGTTTGGAGCGGGGGCCTGTTACGCCATACCTGGCAAGTTTACAGTCTCTGTCTAAAGGGCGCCCGTCAATGAAGGCAGGTCTAGAGAATCCAGCTTACATTCCTCGCATCCTATCCCACCCTTTATTAGAAGCTCCCCACCAACACCCCCAATGCCCGTGAAGGCTCTGGAGTGCAGATCCAGGGAGCGAGAGCAGGACGGGTCCCCTTTCATACACGAGTGCATTGGGACCTTTTAAAAATCACAGTTATGTTCTTTATGCGATATAATTTTTTTACATTCAGAATCTGCTGTATTGAGGAAATGATTTGTTATAAACCCAACGAAGGTCGTACCTTCACGTGATGGTGAAATGGGTTCCAAAAGAGGTCCGCGCCGATTTATCACCGCAAACCAGTGTGCTGGTTAGAGACATAATCATCACACAGATGGGCGGCAAGACCGAGACGGCGGAAACCTGATCAGATTCATTCTAAGGAGTGTTTGAACTGACAATGATGTTCATGTGACATGTTCCGGCCCCTTGCGGGCTGTCCTGCTTTTTCTATTGTCTGAATAGAGCAAATTAAAGCACTGCCAGAGAGCCTGACCCACACGGTGACAACGGGCACTGTTTGGGGTCCTAACCCGTAGCCTCGACTTGATGGAAAGGTCATCCGGTTAGAGCGGATACGTGTCGATTCAGTTATCTTTGGTTGATTAACCCATTCTGGCCTTTGTCACTAGAGACAGGTCAATCTTTAAGTGAAAAGACCACACGTTCAATACTTTATAACAACTTGAAAACACTGTCTGTTCTCCTAGACCGATTGCCACCTGATGTAAGAACGGGTGTCTCGCGTTGTCGACAAAGCACAGTGCCAGACTGGGGACCCATCTAGTTGTCCTAGTCCTTTGCAAATAGGCGCTGCCTTGAAATGGACATTTTAGTGACACCTGGTGTCTTCCCTTGCTGGCGCAGTGATTGTCAGACGAGTCACCCGAGCTCCATTACCAAATGCTCGCGGTGCTGGGTGGGAGTCAGCTTGGTGACTGTCGTGTTCTTGTCCCTCACTGTGTCCCAACCTCCTTTCTTTGTAGAAACCAAGCGAGACATTCTGTTCCTCTTTGATGGCTCCGCCAATCTCGTGGGCCAGTTCCCCGCCGTCCGCGACTTTCTCTACAAGGTTATCGATGAGCTTAATGTGAAGCCGGACGGGACCCAGATCGCGGTGGCTCAGTACAGTGACGATGTCAGGGTGGAGTCCCGTTTTGATGAGCACCAGAACAAACCCGAAATCCTGAACCTCGTGAAGAGAATGAAGATCAAAACCGGCAAACCTCTCAACCTGGGCTATGCGCTGGACTACGCACAGAGACACATTTTTGCGAAGTCTGCCGGGAGCCGGATCGAGGACGGGGTGCCTCAGTTCCTGGTGCTGCTGGTGGCGGGAAGGTCGTCTGATCACGTGGAAGGGCCCGCACTCAACCTGAAGCAGAGTTCCGTGGTGCCTTTCGTGTTACAGGCCAAGAACGCAGACCCTGCCGAGTTAGAGCTCATTGTGCTGTCTCCCGCCTTCATCCTGGCTGCGGAGTCGCTTCCCAAGATCGGAGAGCTTCAACCTCAGATCGTGAATCTCTTAAAAATGGTGCAAAATGGGGCGCCGACACCAGGTATGGCATAAAAATTCTGGTGGCGGGAATTCCACAGTCCGGTTCTCCGGTGTGTGAGTGGACGGGGGGCTGCTGGTCCAGGTCCTTAGGCTGAGCCCTCCTTGGGTTTCCAGGGAAGATGGATAATAGGACCAATGAGATGCGAGTTTTCTTTCCCTATTTTGACTTTCTCACGGCTCTCTAGGGCCAAGCAGGAGAACCAGGGCGATTCTTTGTAAGGATATTAAAATATTGCACAATAAGACACGTTATAAAGACAGACATAATAGTGCTTAAACACCCTTTTAAGAAACACGGGTTTTACTACCTGCATAATAAAAGCCACATGACATGGTTCCATCGTAGCTAAAACAGCCTTATCTCCATAGTCCCCCGGCGTCGTATTTTAAGTGGGTGTCGCTGTGTACCCTTCACTACGTCCGTGAAGAATCTACAGCGTGACGAGAAGCAGACACAGTCCCACCGTAAATGCCTAACTGCTCGTCTGCGTGGCTGTGGCTTTGTGTTTAACCACTTTCCCTTTGCCGATAAAAAATGCAGTGAAAAGAGTCATCAGTTTCATGTATAATCGAAAACTGAGAATCCAGAGTTTCTACACTGAGCCAGTACCCTGCCGGTGGGAGACAGTAACCCAGACATCTGAGTGACGTTTTTTCCCGCTGATCCGCTGGGACTCACAGCCAATCATCGGAGGCCCCCACCTGCAAAACGCTAGCAGCGATGCAGGCTCCGCCTTCCGTGTCCCTCTACCCCGCACCGTCTTTTCTCGTGTTCACCCTTGAATGCTAACAATGCTGCTCACGCGCTGAACAGTTCTAAAACGGAAGGTCTAGCTGCCTGTGTCCGTGTATCTGCTTCCTATGGCCGCGTAACAAGTCGCCACGCATCGAGGGGCTTACGCAAAAGCCACCTGATGCGAGAACGGGTGTCTCGCGTTGTTGACGAAGCACAATGCCCGACTGGGGACCCACCCAGTTGTCCGAATCCTTTGCAAATATACACTACTTTGAAATGGACATTTTAGTGTCATTTGGTGTCACTGACAAAGGAATTCATTATCTTACCGTCTGGAGGTCTGAAATCCAAAACCGGGTGTCGGCGGGCCTGCGTCCCTCCCGCAGCTTCCAGCGGGTCCTCCACCTCTTGGCCTGTGGTCCCGGTCGTGGACCCCCACCCGTGGACCCCCAGCCCGCTCCGCTGTATCTTCTCTCTCTCCTGATCTCTACTTCCATCCTCGTACCTTCTCCCCCTAGCTCTGATCCCCTTGTCTCCCTCCTATAAGGACACCCCCAAAGTCAAGTTCTGGAGGTTCTGAATTAGTCATCTTTGTGGGGCCGTTATTCAGCCCGCCGTATGGGTAGGAAATTGCCCGTCTCACGTCCCATGTGTCATCCGGGCTGTCTTCCTCCCAGTTTCAGGTGACAAGGACGTGGTGTTCCTCCTTGATGGCTCTGACGGTGTCAGGACCAGCTTCCCTCTGTTGAAAGAGTTCGTGCAGAGGCTGGTGGAGAGCCTGGACGTGGGCCCAGACCGGGTCCGTGTGGCCGTGGTGCAGTACAGTGACCGGACCAGGCCCGAGTTCTACCTGAATTCGTACATAGACCAGCAGGATGTGGTCAGCGCCATACGCGGACTGACCCTGCTGGGCGGGCCGACCCCCAACACCGGGGCCGCCCTGGACTTCGTCCTGAGGAACATCCTGGTTAGCTCTGCTGGAAGCAGGCTGGCAGAAGGCGTCCCCCAGCTCCTGATTGTCCTCACGGCCGACAGGTCCGGGGACGACGTGAGGGGCCCCTCGGTGGCCCTGAAGAGGCAAGGGGCCGTGGCCCTCGGCATCGGCATCGGGAGCGCTGACGTCACGGAGATGCAGACCATCTCCTTCATCCCGGACTTCGCCGTGGCTGTCCCCACGTTCCGGCAGCTGGGGGACATCCAACAGGACATCTCCCAGAGAGTGATCCGGCTCAGCCGCGAAGAGCTGAGCAAGCTGCAGGAGGTCGTGTACCCTCTGCCGGGCCCAGGTAAGGAGGGGGCTTCTCGGGTCTTTGTTCTTTGAAGCATCTGGGCGTCTCGTCCGGATGGTGGGCTGTGAAGTCTCCCCAGTTTCGTCTCCTCTGCCGTATGGAGCGAAAAGCAGAATTATGTGAAGAATTAGGAGCCACATGTGTTTGGTTTCAGGGGCCAGATGTGACAGAGGCTTGGGGAGATGCCTGGGTTCAATTTGCCTCACTGGTCTGGAAGACGGGCATGTGCTTGGCTTAGAGTGTAGACCCCCTAACTCTGTGGGAGGGCTTTGGTAAGATCTCCGAAGGGCGGGCCACCTAACCGACGCCACCGGTGAAGTTCCAAGCTGCCCGGGGCAGGTCCTGCCGGCAACCTTCCGTGATCAGGGAGAAAGCCTGACCCCAGGCGCCGGGTCCAGCGGGAGCGTAGTCTTTGAAGTGCTGGTGTCGCCAGAACCAACGTGGGAAGGTCGCTTCTGGCTTTGCGTGGTGCTGAGAAGCCAGCGTCCTAACCGGCGGGAAGGCCACCTGGCTCTGTAGCCGTGTCTTACTCTGCATCCTCATCCCTGGTCCGCTCTTTCTAGGCTTGGCTGCGATAAGCTGAAAAAACCGTGGGGGCCTGGTGTCCGAGAAGGAAGGGGGCTGAGATATGGCCATTCCTCCCAAAACTACCCACCAGGGGCTCGCCCTCCCCGGGCCCCGGGCGGGGAGGGTCGCGGTGGTGAGCAGGCAGCCGTGTCTTGCTCCCTGTGGCTTCATCCTACAGAATTCCACCCGCAGCCTGTGGCATGGAGTGGGGCAAAGGAAGGGAGGCCGTGAAGGTCAGACGCAGGACCCGGTGCCTTCGGGTGGGGGGAGGGGAGGGTGACTGACATGGTGCTACCGAAGGCGTCGGCTTGTCCTCGCTGGTGTCCCGGACAGACCGCAGCACGGGCCACAGCCTGCAGGCTCGTCATCAAATAGATTTGGGAAACAATCAGATGAACAGATGAAAGCGGTTATTCCCCCACCAACATGTTTGATGGTTTAGCTTAGTAATCGCTGTGCTCTGTGCGTCTCAACACAGCAAGGAAGCGCAGCGCCCCGAAACTTGACCGCGGGGGTCCTTTTGCATGACGTGTCTCGAGCGTGTTCCCAAGAACGCACTTTGGAGCTCACCTTGAGCGCAGGCTTTCCATGACAACGTGTTTCCATGACAACGCGATTCCCAGTCCACCCGCGCTCCCACCCTTCGAGACGATGGCTTCCTCCCCGGCCTGCCCCCCCCACACTCTCCTCCTCAGCTGACTCTGAGAGGGAGATCTGCTTCCCGTCTCACTGAGGACAAGCCAGTAAATTGGGAAAGAGTGTTGGGAAGCAGGACGTGGTGTCTCCCAGCATCGGCGTCCATACCCTGTGCCGGGGGCGACCGTCTCTGCTGCCCAGGGCACCTGCTCCTCTCCTACTCAAGGGCGCCATCTGCGATTCTTGTCTCTCTGGCAACATCAGTTCCGCTAAGGACAGGAAGGACGCTATGCCTCACGATACAGATGCGCCGCTTCCTCTCTCTCTCGGACTCTTCCTCCATGCCCTGCTTCCCCACCTAGCATGCCCCAGTCCCCATTAAAGAGAGTCACGTCCACTCTCTGCAGCTCCTCTCTGAACCAGCCCGCTGTGCCTTTCACTCACCTCGCCCCACACGACGCGCTCCGCCCAGGCCCCTCCATCCGGCGAAACCAACGGTCAGCTCTCTGGCGCCATCGTGCCTGACCTACGAGCAGCTTCTGTCGCAGTTCAGACCCCGCTTTGTCTGGACGTGACTCTTGCGTATCTAGTCTCTGCCTCCTTCAGAGTGACCCTTCCTTGTCCTTGCTGGTTCTTCCTCTTCTCCCTGCCTCGTAACCACTGAAATGCCAGCACTCACTCCTGGGACTAGTATTTTGATGGAAACAGTCAGAATTAGGATACTTTGCCTATCGTGACGAACCAGGAGGTGGTTTGTTAATATAGGAGTCGGGTGCCAGCGAAGGTGAAACTGTGACATTGTGTGATTTGCAGGGGCTGGCGGCAAGAAGGACGTGGTCTTTCTCATCGACGGGTCGCAGAGAGCTGGCCCCGAGTTCCAGTACATCCGCGCCCTCATCGAGAAGCTGGTAGACTCCCTGGACGTGGGCTTCGACACGACCCGCGTGGCGGTCATCCAGTTCAGCGAGGACCCCAAGGTGGAATTCCTGCTGAACGCCCACACCAGCAAGGACGAGGTGCAGAACGTGGTGAGACAGATGCGGCCCAAGGGAGGGAGGCAGGCCAACGTCGGGGAGGCCCTGGAGTACGTGTCGAGGAACATCTTCAAGAGGCCGCTGGGGAGCCGGATCGAGGAGGGCGTCCCACAGTTCCTGGTCCTCATTTCGTCCGGGAAATCTACGGACGAGGTGGACGACGCGGCCTTAGAGCTCAAGCAGTCCGGCGTGGCACCGTTTGCAATCTCGAGGAGCACAGACCAGGAGGAGCTGAGAAAGATCTCCCTGAGCCCTGAATACGTGTTCTCGGTGAGCACATTCCGGGAGCTGCCCAGCCTGGAGCAGAAGCTGCTCACCCCCATCACCACCCTGACCGCCGAGCAGGTGCAGCGGCTCCTGGCCAGCACGCCCTACCCTCCCCCAGGTGAGACGAGCCTTTGCTGTTGCTACTGTTCTCTGAGTGTTTTGGATTTTAGAAAATACATACATACATACATGCATATACACACACATATACACACACACATACACACATACACACATACATATACATACATACATACACTTTATGCCACATACACGCCATACACATACATACACCTTACTGCACATACATCACGCATACACACACATACATACACACATACATACATACATACATACACACATACATACAAATAAGAAGCTCAGAGACCCATCTATGGTACTCAGGATGAGTTAAATGAAAACAAAGGGTCCCTCGGATTGAACCAGATGGGGCCATTGCTTGTCACATGAAGGGAGGACGCACGAGATGGTGACCCACAGGGTATCTTGGTACGGGTGGGTATTAATTAGAAAGAACTTCCGGTAGGATTTGAGCTCGTGGTGGGTGACTCCGGGCCAGGCTCAAGGAAATGGGACTTTTACCCTAGGTCAACTGTTGTCAAGAAATGAAATAAGCTAATCTACCACGGCGTGTGTACTAAACCTTACGGCTAAAGCTGTAGCTCGGCCAGGATGCAGGGTGTCTGGGTATTTCTGGCAGTGTCCGCACATCGTTACAGCGTGACCTCACTTTGTCCTGGTGCATTGTGGTTGCAGCGTGGCTTCCTCTGAGGCTGACGTTCTCTGAGACCTTCCGTGTGCTGCGGGAGAACCCGAGGCCTGGCTGCGCGTGCTGCGACAGCTTCTCTCCTCCTCGGTGCAAACGGTTCAATTCCGTGACTTGCCCGGTTTTCGCTGTGTTGACTTTTCCCACTCAGAGTAGCCCAGTGATTTATGAGGTGAAAGTCAGGTTGAATGTGTGGACTGGCAACATATGAGTAATTTAATGAAACGGCATCCAAGAAGTAGCTAGAATTTTAACTAAGAGGAACACATGGTTCATCTTTCCCAGGACCTTTTGATTAATTTTATAGTTTTAAAAAATGGACTCGGGTTAGGAAGATAGGAGAAGTAATAGTGAAAACGAACACTTCGTATAATGCTAGAGGTATGTGAGCAAAGAGAAAAGCGATGAGCCCAATGCCTGGGAGGATGTCGTGGCCCCCGGGGAGACAGGTGCATTCTCTGGGCGGTCGGTCGGTAGCTGTGCGGTAGCCGTGCACGGGGAGACACCCGCGGCCTCAGCTGGCTCTCTCTTCCTGTACAGCAAAGGGGGTCTGAACCCTTTCTGCTAGTAACAGTTCACGATTCCGCAGATTCTGGTTCCTGGAGTTCGTTTCTAAAGGCTGCTTTCATTTTTAAAGTGAGTCGTAACTTAGACTGCAGAGCCAAAATTAAAGTCGAGTAAACTCAGAAAGGTTGGGAGAACTTAAAGTATTTCAAGAAGTGGATATCGTTTGGCTAAGAAAAAAAAAAGGCCTCCTTTTTAGTGATTAATTTAAAAAAAAAACAACCCAGAGGTAAACACACGTGCACCGAGTTATAGCTGTAACGTTAACATTACGGTGCGGTAAGATGCGACGTTCAGACTCAAAACAAATGCAGGAAGAAAACCAGGCGAGCGCCCGCCGTGCACGGGCTCCCCTCTCTCTCCCCTTCCCCTGCAGCGGCCGAGAGTGACGCTGCGGACATCGTCTTCCTGGTGGACAGCTCCGACGGCGTCCGGTCCGAAGGCATCGCACACATCCGGGATTTCATCATCAAGATCATTCGGAGGCTCAACGTGGGCCCCAATAAAGTGCGGATCGGGGTGGTGCAGTTCAGCAGCGAGGCCTTCCCCGAGTTCTACCTGAAGACCTACAAGTCCCAGGCGGCCGTGATCGATGCGGTCCGCCGCCTGAGGTTCAAAGGCGGGGCCCCGCTGAACACCGGCAAAGCTCTGGAATTCGTGGCACGAAATCTCTTCGTCAAGTCTGCCGGGAGCCGGATCGAAGACGGCGTGCCCCAGCACCTGGTGCTGTTTCTGGGCGGGAAGTCCCAGGATGACATTTCTAGGTTTTCACAGGTGATACGCTCCTCAGGCATTGCGAGTTTAGGGGTCGGTGACAGAAACAGCGACCGAACGGAGTTGCAGACATTCGCCCACAACCCCAGGCTGGTCTTCACGGTGCGGGAGTTCCGGGATCTCCCCAACCTGGAAGACAGGATGATGAACTCGTTCGGGCCCTCTGGGGTCACCCCCGCACCTCCCGGAGTGTACACGCCTCCCCCGCCGCACGCAGGTACGAGAGGTGGGGCCCCTGACCGCGGAGTGTGACATCGATGTTTCTTTTCTCAATGGAAAGATGTAATTAGCATTCGTTTGAATAACTTTCTCTTCTCAAGGTTGTTGGTGCAGATGATATTTGAGATTAGGTTCTAGGAAAACAATTCAGGTGAAATTGTAGGAAACACATCCCAGAAAGCCTACGGCCGTTGATTCTTCCATGAGCACATGAGGCTAATTACAGCCCCGCTGAAAGCTTCTGTAAAGGCACGTTGAGGGGCGACAGCAAACTCTTTGGCTCTCGGAATAGACAGTTGGCCAACCCATGCCCCACTCTGCTCCAGGCTTGGCCATTTGCTATAATTAGGAAGTTGCCCCCAAATGCCATCGATTTTCAGCAGGGTCCCACGAGGCTCTCAGCATGGGGGCAGGCAACCCTCCGAAGGCGTGTGGGGGCCGCTCCCCACTTTCCAGTCTGTCCCTACCAGCCCGTCCTTGCTCTGCCTCGATCCCATCTCCCCCAACGCCTGCCAGACGTCACCTCTCATTTTTGGCCGGAGGAAATGTCTGTCTAGTGGTGTTCCCGAGAACCCCGAGGCCTCGGAGCCCTGAGCTCGGAGCGCGACACCATTTTGCACGCAAACCGACTCGGTCCCTGAGTTCTCGTGTCCCCTTTGCGTCGTGTTTAAGCGACCTGCCACCTGCCGCCTCGTTTCTAGCACAGTGTCCTGAGGGCTGTGAATTCCAGGCCCGGAAGAGTGCGAAGGCGTTGGCCGTGGGCGCGCGCCGGGAACGTCTTCCCTCAGCCCTTTTCCCTTTGCATTTTGTGTGTCCGTGTTCCGGATACGGAAACCAAATGTCTCCTCATCTCTGTTTTGCTCGTGTTCAGATAAAAGGAAAGCCGACATCGTGTTCCTGCTGGACGGTTCCATCAATTTCCAGAGGAACAGTTTCCAGGAAGTGCTCCATTTTGTGTCCGAGATCGTGGACACGGTGTACGGCGAGGACGGGTCCATCCAGGTGGGGCTGGTCCAGTACAACACCGACCCCACCGACGAGTTCTTCCTGAGGGACTTCTCCACCAAGCAGCAGATCATCGACGCCATCAACAAGGTGGTCTACAAAGGGGGGAGGCACGCCAACACCAAGGTGGGCCTCGAGCACCTGCAGCTGAACCACTTCGTGCCAGAGGCCGGCAGCCGCCTGGACCAGAGGGTCCCGCAGATCGCCTTTGTCATCATGGGAGGCAAGTCGATGGAGGACGCTCAGGAGGCCAGCCTGGCGCTCACGCAGAAGGGTGTCAAGGTGTTCGCGGTGGGCTTGGGGAACACCGACTCCGTGGAGGTCGGGAAGATCGCGTCCAACAGCGCGACGGCCTTCGTAGTGGGGAATATCCAGAAGCTGTCGGAGTTGAAAGAGCAGGTTTTGGAGACTCTGGATGGCGCGATGCAGGAGACCTTATGTCCGGGCGTGACCGACATTTCCAAAGGTAATCTCCGTCGCGGGCGTGCGTTCAGTCCTGTCTCGTCAACGTGCACGAGCGACATCATTATCCAGGTCCCCGGCGTGGCCTACGATACCTTAAGCCTTTGGTTATGTCAGACATTTACATATATCTACGTGGGCTGGAACCTGGTGGTCACGTAGCCCACGGGTCCCCAACTCTCAGGCCACAGACGGGTTCCGTGTGTGGCCCGTTAGGAACCAGGCCGCACAGCAGGAGGTGAGTGGTGAGCGAGCGAGCAAAGCTCCATCTGTATCTGCATCCGCTCCCCAGCGCTGGCATCACCGCCTCGGCTCCGCCTCAGGTCCTCAGGCGCTAGATGCTCCTAGGAGCCGCGGTCTCCGGTGCCACAAAGGTTGGGGACTGCTGCCGTGGCCACTGGTGTTGGGTGTGCTTACGGGATGGGAGTGGACTCCTGTCTCTCCTTGTCCTTAGGAGACGTCCCTTTTCTCCTTAGTTTAATCTCCCAAATAATTCGAACCTAGTGACCTCTGTTCCTGTTCTTAAGTTTATTAGATCAGTTATATGAGACCAGAGTACTTGAGTTCTCAAGTGCATTTAATTTAAAGCGCAAGCTTGAGGGGCATTTAACGGCAATTACGTATCCCCCCCGCCCCCCACTGATTCATATCACGGAAAAAGACAACATGCTAAGGTGGCCTACGATTTTGGCCCCTCGACGCCAGCACCAGCTTTCCCCGGGAGAGGGGCAGATCCGAGTGTGTCTCACGGCTCACCCTCAGAGGTCTCATTTTGCCCTTGACCGTGGCATCCGGTCCATGACCCGGGGCTGTGCTTGTGTGTTGAGCTCATCTCCGCGGCCTCCTCATGCTCGCTGCCCGCTCTCCCCTTCCCAGCCTGCAATCTGGATGTGGTTCTGGGCTTCGACGGCTCAAGGGATCAGAACGTCTTTGCGGCTCAGAAGGGCCTCGAGTCAAAGGTGGAGGACATCCTGAAAAGAATCAGCCAGATGCCGAGACTGAGCTGCAGCGGCGGCCAGTCGCCCACCGTGCGCGTGTCGGTGGTGGCCAGCACGCCCTCGGGCCCCGTGGAGGCCTTCGAGTTTGCCGAGTACCAGCCCGAGCTGTTTGAGAAGTTCCGGAACATGCGCAGCCAGCACCCCTACGTGCTCACCGCAGACACGCTGAAGACCTACGGGGCCAAGCTCAGGCAGTCCTCGCCGAACACCGTCAAGGTGCGTGCCCCGGGCCCGGCGCGGTGGGCAGCACCGGCTCCCACCCGCCACCACGGCCTGGAGCGGGGCACCCTCCTTGTCTTACCTAAGCTCTCAAAACGATCCTGGAAACCCCGCTTGAGGGATTAGGCTTGAGTGAGCAGAATGTGAGATTAATTCAGGTTTATATCCTACCCGTTCACCAGCTCTGTTCCCTATACACATCTCTCCTCTCTCTCGTGCGTGTGGACACACCTACGTGTCACTGCGCGCACGCGCGCACGCACACGAGTTCCAGAAACCGTCGCATCAATAGGAGAGTGAGGAACACTGGTTTTATTTTCATCGCTGCTGTGTTTCTTTTAAGTCAAGTATTACCGTCCACCTGCTTCCTTTCTACCCCGTTTACTGCACAGCATCACAGGGCTTTGAACTTGGGCTGATGAAAGGTTTTCGGCGCTGGCCCTCGGTTTCCTGAACTGCAAGGGGAGGCGTTCGAAGGGGCTCGTCTCCCTTCCAGGGGTCTGTGAGGTCCCTTTAACTTCTGCTGGGATCTGACTCACCTTTTATCACCAGGTGGTCATTCATCTGACCGATGGGGCGGATGGAAGCCTGGCTGATCTGCACAAGGCGTCCGAGGAACTCCGGCAGGAAGGTAGGTTCCGGGGCTTTCTAGACATGAGACGGGGAGCTGGGTGACCACCGCTGTGCTGGTGACAGAGGGCTCACTCCCGGGGTCCCGTGGGAGCACCCTGCCCCCGGCGACCCGGCCCTGGCGCCCGAGGACCTCGGACGCACCGCTGACCGAGTCCTGGCACAGGCCTCTCAGCTTCTCAGCCTCGTTCGCGTGGGAGAGCATCTAGAAAGCTCGCTGCTTTGCAAAGGAGGACAAAGGTTTGGTTCATGGAGCCGTATAAACTAGGAGTCACCTTCGCAGCCAAAATACCGCTCTATTTTCAATTTGCGATGATCACAGCTCAGAAATGCTGCATCATTAAGTGAAAATACACTTTATTGTCGGGTAGGTAACCAAAACATGCTTTCCAAATTGAAGGTGACTGGATAAGCCGTGAAGGTGGCTGGATAAGCACGATGCCTGTCATCAGATGTCGTATTTGGTTGGCCCTTGCTTTGGAAACTGGTAGCACTGACCAACACCACAAGTTTAGGGAGGGTTTACGGGAGCGAAATCTATCACAGGGACATTTTGCGCATGAGCCTGTTTTTCGTGAGCGATGGCGACGAGACCGGTATTATCTGATTTTGGAGGTTTGCTATGTCCGTCTTTCCTGCAGCATGCCCGTGCTATGCAGGGGGTCGTCTGATCATTTCTGTATGAATACACTTCGTGGTGTCCCTTCCCGTGTTTGCATTAACCCATTGACTTATTGACATTGACGTAGCCAAGACCGTTGCTCTCAGGAGTCCAAAGCTCCAGTATTTCAGCTCTTCGGGGTAGGAGACTGGTCACATTAAACATCTTACAGCGAAAGGCCAAATTTTATAAGACCTTTTTTTTCAAAAAAAATAAAAAAGTCGATCATGGCCAGAGAGGAGGGGGTTCAGGGGCTGGGAGAATGGGGTGAAGGGTTAGAGAAGTAGAAATTAATGGCTGATGGATGGTCACGGGGGTGGGGAGCACAGCAGAGGGAGAGCGGTTAGCATATTCATGTCGGCCAGGTGGAGGGCCAGGGGACGGAAGGAGCAATTGGGGGGATCATTTTATGAACTATATAGATGTCTAACCAATGTACTGTGTACTTGACACTAATTTAAATAAATTGAAGAAAAAAAGTCGGAAGGAAAAAGGCGTTGAGCCTCCTGCGCCCCGAGGCTCAGGGAGCGTGTCTCTCCCCACAGGCGTCCACGCGCTGATCCTGGTGGGGCTGGAGCGCGTGGCCAACCTGGAGCAGCTCATGCAGCTGGAGTTCGGGCGCGGGTTCACGTACAACCGGCCGCTGAGGCTGAACCTGCTGGACCTGGACTACGAGCTGGCAGAGCAGCTGGTAGGTTCCTGTGTCTCCACCGCGGGGGGACCTGCCTTGTCGCCATAGCATGCGTGAGTTCTGGAAACGGGGAGGCCCCGCGCCGGAGAGACAGCGAGCTAGGAGGTGGCCCCCGTCTGCGTTTCCCGGGCTCTCGCTAACGAAGGTCTTTCCATTCCCAAGACTGCCGAGAAGGCAAAACACGGGCAGACCGTGCTGTGGCATCGGGAACGGTGTTGGGAACGGTGTCCGCGGCGCCCACGATGAAAGCGCGGCTGGGCGGGGCAGACAGCGCTCCCGGGCGGAGAAGGGCTTTGGTCTTTCTCTTCTAGTTTCCTTCGGGGCGCAGGAAGGCGCCCTCTGGGGCTCCCCGACCTGACGGGCTCAGCCCCTCTCGGCGGGAGGTGTGGGAGTGGGGGCCGGAGTGGTCGCCCCAGAGGTCCTTTGGCGGTGGCGACTGGGCTCAGGCGTGAACGGACTCTGCCCCTTCCGTCCCTTCCGTCCCTTCTGCCTCCTTCCCAGCGTTGGAATTAGGATTTTTAAAACCCCGTTGGAAGGACATCGAGTTAGTTGGCAAATCCAGGGTGCGGGAGGAAGTGAGAGCTCTAGGAGGCTCGCCCCAGGAGAGCTCGCCCCAGGAGAGCTCGCCCCAGGAGAGCTCGCCCGGCCGCCAGGAGCTTCGCGGGTGGCAGTGCACTTCGGCTGTGCGCTCCCCGCTCCAGGCCGGGGGCTGGCAGGGCACGTCGAGGTGTGGCACGGGTCTTCGGGGCACTGGCTTGCGGCCGAGAGGCAGGCACGCGCGGCCGTGCCCCTCACCAAGGCTGCCCCGGGCCCCCTCCAGGGTGCTGTCACAGTTTGTGACCTGAGGACGGGCGATGGGTCTCCATTTGGGGCCGCCTTCTGTCCTGACCACCTACAGTTCGTTCTGTTAGGTTTCGCTCTTTGGAGCTTAAAAAATGCATAATAGGCTTAATGTTTGAAACTTGAAGATCTATGTTGGAACCTTCTAGAAACGAGGCCTAGTCGGAGGCGAGTGTGTATAGGATGTATTTTACTTCGATCGCTCTTCGGTTTCCCACTTGTGACTTCCCGCCCCCACACCGACTGCTAAGCCACCAGTCGGGCGGCCCGTGCCCGCCCCGTGGGAGGCCTTCGCCGGTCACCGTGGGGCCCTTAGGTTCCCGGCCTTTGTGGCAGAGCTACGCCCTCCTCTGGACGTTTACTGAGACCGCAATGTTTTTTTCGTTTTGACAGGACAACGTGGCCGAGAAGGCTTGCTGTGGCGTGCCCTGCAAGTGCTCCGGACAAAGGGGGGACCGCGGACCCCTCGGCAGCATCGGGCCCAAGGTGTGGAGGCCTCGCCCTCTCCTCGTGCCCGAGACTAGGTTTCAGAGGCCGGTGGGGACCTGGGCGGGCGTGTTCTGTGCTGTTACTGCACGGAGTCGGGGCGGGATGGTCTCGGGGGTCGGCGGGCGGTGCGAGGGGGGTCGGCGCCCACGTGTCCGCCTCCTTCTCCGGGTCCCCGGGGCGGGGAGCTGCTCCTTCAGCACCGGTTCTCCGGGTCGCGGGAGCGTGTTGTAACCAGCGGCCTCGCTGCGCGTGGTCGGCCCGGATTCTCAGCTTCGGCCTCTGAGTTACCGGACACGGCTGGGGATTCTTGGTCAGTCAGGAGCCTTAAAGATCCTGATAGAAAGAATAATCGCACCGAAGTAATGAGGGGAAAACTGTTAAGTTCAGGGGCACACCGAGGCCATGGCAAATGTTAGCCCGCTCTACGGCGCGGAGCGGGGTTGGGGAGACACAGAGCCCCCCGCCCCCCGAACCCGTGGGTTTCCCCCGGGAACCGGCTGACTTCGTTGCAGGGCATCTCCGGAGAAGACGGCTACCGAGGGTACCCCGGTGACGAGGGAGGACCGGTAAGTGAGGTCGTCTCTCTCCCGCGGTTTTGACCCCACCCCGTCCTCACGCGCTGGGACTGGACCGTGGGCCTCGCGTCTGCTCGGGCCGCGGGGCGCCCCCAGCGGGAGGAAACGGATGTTGAGCTGCCTGAACGCCCTCCCTCGATTTCCACACGACGCAGACAGCGCGGTGACGTGAGCTTGACAAGTCCACGGGGTCTTCCGTCTTGTGTCATAGGGAGGCGTGAAGTGGCCTCTGAGACCGAGCGGCATACTCCGTGTCCACAGGCTGAGACACCCACGCAGGAATGGGGCAGCGGGCGCGGGGTGCAAGGAATCTGCTCGGTTGTAGTTGGGGTTACTCCCTTTAGGGGGGTCTCCCAAGGAAGGTTTGCTGGCTCAGATGGTCGGCAGCCCCCCGGGGACCTTCGGGAAGTGGCACTTGGGATGGACATGGCCTGAGAGGCTTTGAGACACTGTGAGGATGCCCAGACTGGGCGGGGATTAAAGGTCCCAGGGAGCAGGTGGGGTCACGGGGTCCAGCCGGGGCGCAGGCTACATTGGAGAGCCAGGAGCCAGGGCCGCAGAGAAGCAGTCGGGCTGAGGGGTCTCCGCGGGGGCGCAGCACCCACCTGCACAGGATGCCCAGAGCCCCACGCACCCTCAGCCCCCCAAGCAGGGACCCCGGGGCCCCCCGCTCCAGGGATGCCGTGCACTGGGCCTGGGGACAGGGACGCTGGAGGCTCCGCCTGGCTGTCATGTTCCCCCTCCAAACACCGTTTCTGACCTGCGCCCTCCATAGTGACGCGGACTCGGCGGTGGCTCCGTGACAAGGAGCTCCAGCCCGCGACACGCCTTGGCCTCTCCTTGCAGGGCGAACGGGGCCCCCCCGGCGTGAACGGCACTCAGGGCTTCCAGGGCTGCCCGGGTCAGAGAGGCGTGAAGGTACAGTGTGGGGCGTGCAGGCGGGGCGGGCGGCGGTGGTGCAGAGGGGGGCCGGTCTCCGAGTGGCCCCCTGGTGGCCCGGAGCCTCGCCCGGCTTGGGGACAAGGGCGCACTGCGGAGGGGCCTGAGAACAGAGAAATCATTTCCTGTGGAAGCGAGAAGCAGCCAGGGACAGTCACGAGGACGGACAGGCCGCGGGCCAGGGTGGAGAGGAGGCCGGAGCCTGGCTTCAGCCCCTGGACCCCAGAGAGCCAGAAGTGGGGCTGGGGGTGGTGAGGGGGGGCGGTGAGAGGGGCTTAGGCCCTGGAAGGTTCTTCGTGTGAACTACTTGGATTCCAGGGCTGGTGAATTTTCTCGTCCACCTGCTGACGTTTGAAGGCCAGTGCTGAGGGGGACGCCACCGCACGTCGAAGCCTGTCCCTGGCTTCCGGGGCCGCCCCTCCTGCCCGGGGAGCCCAGGCCACTCACCTGTCAGGCCGGCAAACTGGCTTTACCGCCTCCCCCGTGACGGCGAGAGGTGGTCCAGGCAGAGCCGTCTCTCAGGCTGAGTTTCCCGAGGCTGCAGCCTTCAGGGGCGCGTGGGGGGCTGTTCTGTGGCCGAGGGACAGAGCTGACGGCCCCTGTCCTTTCTTTTCTAGGGCTCTCGTGGGTTCCCAGGAGAGAAGGTACTCACCTTATTTTTCTGTTTATGTTGGAAACCTGCCCAGCGTTTCTGATTCTTCCCTTGCCTGGGTGGCCTCCGCCCTCACCCGTGCCTCTTGTCCCCTCGCAGGGTGAATTGGGGGAAATCGGCCTGGACGGTCTTGACGGTGAAGATGTAAGTGACCTTGCGCTGAGCCGGCTGGTCCCGGTCACGGGCACCTCCGTCTTCGGCGGACACTGTGCCAGGGATGACGTTCTATCGCTGTCTTTGGCAGGGAGACAAAGGAGTGCCCGGCTCTTCCGGAGACAAGGGGGTCCCCGGGAGACGGGTATGTGCGTTTCCCGTGTTGTTACGAAAAAAAAACTCTAAACATTTCGCTTCGGGACGGTTTATTCCACTCGTGTACGTTGAGCTCACTTTCCGCTAAGCAGCCTTCCCTGACCCCTTCCGGGGGCGGGGGGTACCCTTGGCACCCGTGTCCCCTGGCCACTGTGACACATTCCATTACGTGGTCTTATTTGGAGACTGTGTCCCACAAAGCAGAGATTGAATTTGTTTTGTCATAAACACAGAGTGGATCCCCAGGGAATATTTGTGGATGACCTGAACACATCCGAAATATTTGGATGTAATTTCACCTTCTTGGCAAAAGAGCAGATGTTTAACTTTGGGCTGCTGAGGATTTAAGAGCTGAAGAAGGTGATTTTAAGGGTTGGGATAAGAATTCTAAACTCTAGTGTTTAGTCTCGGCCTGTGGTTTTTTTTTTTTTTTTTTTTTTTTTTATGTAGGGTGACAAAGGACCTAAAGGAGACAGAGGAGAGAGAGGAGACGCTGGCATCAGAGGTGACCCGGTGAGGAAGGCCCCTTATTGCCGATTTGAGACTCGACTCTGAGGAAGTAGAAGACGAGGGTTGAAAGGAAGAATCTTACTTCAGAAATTACTTTAAAATGTGTTGATAAAATTCGTGGTTTGTCCTTTCCCCGAAATGTTGGGGTTGCCGGGGACGTGTTTGCTCCCTAGCTGCAAAGATAAGCGTTGGCAAGGCCTGGCCTCTGAAGACCTGAGGCGTGTCCAGACGCGCGGTCTTGGGACGTTTTAACCCAGCGGGACTGGGCGGCCAGAAAAACGTCGGTGATGATCCGGATGCCAGTCCCGTTAGGCGCTTCCACCCACGTGGCGCCCATCCCACTCCGACTGGCCCCGGCCGTGGGGTCGGCCAGGAATTCTCAGCCCCAGACAGGGACGCGGTGGTTCTTCCTCCCCGGGGAGGAGGACGGTCCTCTGCGTACGGGTTCTACAGAGCCGAGCTAAGACGAGAAAAGCTGCAAACCCTCCTCTTTTCCTGAAGCGAACACAAAGTGTCCTTTTCTTGCACGCGTGGCTCATATCCCCGACCCGTGTTGTTTTCAGGGTGACTCGGGACGGGACAGCCAGCAGAGGGGCCCCAAAGGAGAGATCGGAGACATCGGGCCCATGGTATCGTTTCGTTCCCAGACGTCCTGCGCCGAGGGCCGGGGATGGAGCTCACGCTGGCTCGTCGCCAGCCACGGAGGCCATGGGGGGGGGTCTTTATGGCTGTGGACACGTGAGGATGGGCGCAGAGGGCTCCCCGAGGCCACCTGAGTGTCCGTGTTTGGGAAGCCTTCACTGGGGACCGAAGCCACCCTCCAAGAGGGGCTTCTTTGCGGAACTGGCGCCCCTTAGATGTTTACGGGAAGTGCTGGTCACGGCAAAGGCTCCTGCGGGCGGGAGCGCGCCTAGGTCCCCCGTGCCCCACCATGTGTCCCCCCACCCCAGCTGTGCCCCTCCCCCCCCGCTGTGTCTCCCCAGTATTGCTGAGGACCTCACGTTTATCTTCTCTCCCCTCCAGGGTCTCCCTGGGAGAGACGGGGTGTCTGGGAGCCCTGGAGAACCCGGGAAGGATGTGAGTGCCTCGTACGGCTTTGGGGGGCTCTGCCTGACGTTAGCCCCTTAAACGCTCTCGTTCTCGCCGTTTCCTCTGCGCTCTGTCCCTCGTCCCACTGGAGAGCCACTTCCTGCCCTTTCCCCCGAACACACGGACAGACACTTTTTAAAGCGATGTCTCTGCTGCTTGCGAAGACGCGGCCAGGTCTCATCCGCTGGATATTTCGAAAATCCAAACGGCCGTGGGCTCTGGGTGGCGGGCGCGGCGGGGCGGGGCGAGGGCGTGAGCTCGGGGGGCCGGAGGGCTGTGCTCCTGCTGCGGTTCTATAAATCCTTTGGGGCGTGTGCTGCGGTGACTCAGGCAGCGAGAGCAGGTGGTTTTCCGGGGTCCGCGTCTGGCCGCCGCTTTTCCGGGCAGTGTCGGTGGCTCCCTGTGGGCCTTGTCTTCGAGTCTGCTGAAGCTCGCTAGAGCCAGAGCAGCAGAGATGGCCTGCGGGACATCGCCACAGGCTTCCAGGGCCCGGGGCACTCAGCCCTGCTGGCCTCTGGTCACACTCCGGGCCATCCCGTTTGGGAGGGGCCGGCCAGGCTGCTGCTCTGTGGAGGGGTGACCTGGCCCTGCCCCTCCCCCGCTGGTCCATGGGAAGAGGCCAACGTCGTTCATGAAAGAAGCCGCCACCACAGTGAATAATGGCAAAGTGGCCGCCCCAGAAGGTCACCAGGCTGGCCTCCTGGGAGCGCAGGATGTGGGTCTCGGGTGGACGCAGCAGTGGGCCAAGCCAGCAAAGACACACTGGGACGATTACTCGTTCCCGTCCCGAGACTTCCCGCTGAGGAGGGGGTAAATGGGTGGCAGCACGCTCACGTCCGCTTGGACTCGGGGTGACCTCTGGAGCGTGGGGAAGATGTTGCTGCGTCGTGAGGCTCGCTAATACTTCTGGGTGTTCGGGTCTCGTGTGTGCACTTGGACGCGAACCTGGGCGTTTGGGTCCCCACGTGCTCACTTGGGCGCGGACGTGAGGCGGTGTTGCGTTTGGCCAGGACGGCTCGGGGAGGTTGGGGCGCCTTTCCATTATAAGTAATTTCATTACTTCTCTACAGTTAGGAAAACGGTAGGAAAATAGACAGCTTGACACCCCGCTCCACATTCCTTATTTGAAATTGGCCTAGATCGTGGAGCCAGAAGGAGTCATTATTTTGCTTGGCAGAGCTGAAGTAATTCTCCAAACTCCCATTTGGGTGACTAATAGGGCAGCATGGAAGCAAAACCTCACCGAGACGAGGGCAGGGAAGAGGGTGTCTTTTATGTGGGTTTCCTCGAGGACGACTGAGCACGGCGTCTGGCATAGGGCCCGGCCGGATGTGCGGGCGAGGTCGCAGAAGCCCCCGGGCTCTGTCCTCGGCCCCCCTCACGGTTGTGTGGCTTTTCCCACAGGGCGGCTTTGGCCGGAGGGGACCAGCGGGAGCTAAGGTAAGCCTCTGAGTTGGTGCCTCTTTTCTGTGACCACAGTGTAAGTCACCAAGTGCTCTCAGGGGACCATCCTCAAAGGGCACAGACGTGACCCTCCCACAAGTTAAAACGTTCCCTCTCCTTCACCGTGAAGGCTTGTACCTCCATTAGCTGGTGCCGTCTTTTGTCCCAGCTCCTTAAATGTAGCTTCTTCTAAATTGGTTAACAGTGGGGATGGGGTGGGGACACATAGGGCAAAAGATGGAAGAGCCGGTCCCGGGACATCTCCCGTTCACGAAGTGCCCACTAACTGGTCGTTAGCAAGTCACGATGTCTCCGTGTCTCCCAGGTTCGGGTCTGAAAAAGAGAGACCCTTGTTTCACAAAGCTGTCTTGAAGAAAAGGCGAGGCAAGAAAAATACACGATTTTAAGAATGAGAAATGACCACTGGCTCCATGCCTTAACCCTGTCACCCTGGAGTTACCGGGTCGATGGCTTCGACGCCCCGTGCAGGGCTGGGATTGTCGTGCCATCCGCTCGCCCAGCCGTGGCCGCGGGACAGAGGGCCGCCGCTGGCCTAGCCCCCCGAGTCCTCCCTGCCTCTTCTCTCTCTCTCTCTCTCACAGGGGAACAAGGGCGGCCCCGGCCAGCCCGGCTCTGCGGGGGAGCAGGGGACCCGAGGTGCACAGGTCAGTGCGCTATGCAACATGCCTGGTGGCTTTTTCCCAGATGCCTCGGTGTTTTGTTTACATTGAGGTGACAGCCCATTTTACAAAAGTGAACACAAAACTAATCGCTTTAGACGGAACGACTCAGTGGCATTTAGCGCATTCACGGTGCCGTCCGACCGCCAGCTCTGTGGGGCGTCAACACGTTTCATCGTCCCCAGAGGCGGCCCCGGGCCCATTTAGCCGCTCCTCCCGCCCCTCCCCCTGCCCCGGCTCCCGGCAACGCTGACTCCATTTCTGTCTTTACGGACTCGCCTGTCTTGGACATTTCACGTCAGTGGAACCATCCGACAGGTGGCCCTTTGGTTTCTTTCATGAGCATCATGCTCTTGACTTTGACCACGTCGAAGCCCGTGGCAGTGCTTCATTCCTTTCGATGGCCGAGTAATATTCCCCGTGTGCATCGGCCACAGTGCATTTATCTGTCCGTCGGTGGATGGACGCTCGGGCTGTGTCCGGAGTGTGGGAATAGTGGCCGTCTGGACGTCCGTGCATGAGCTTCCGTTCGAACGCGTGTTCCGTGTTTTCTAAACTGATGCCCCGTCCACGTTCCGGGTGGGCTCCTGCAGCCGTGGCCCCCGTGGCCTTTTTGGCACCGGTGAGGCTCTGGGCTCCGTAGAAAGTGCAGGTGTCATCTGAGCTTTTTCAGGGAGCGTCCCCCGACTCGGTACTTACATCGGCCTTTTCATTCTCCAGGGTCCACCCGGCCCCACCGGCCCCCCAGGCCTGATTGGTGAACAAGGCATTTCTGGGCCGCGGGTAAGTTCCACCGATTGCTCCCCCTGGCTAGCTAAGAGCCCAGGCGGGCTGAGGGCCCATGGGTGGTCCTGGGGACAAGCCTTCCCTTGAGCCCCACGCTGACCTCGGGCCGGCCTCAGTCCTCCCAGTGCTGGCCGGTTTACCCGAGGAAGTGGCGGCCCTCTTCCTTGGCACTCCAGGGCCTCTGAGGTCCCCGGCTGCGCCTTCCAGATGCAGACCAACTGGGTGGTTGGCCGAGGCTGGCTCTCCCCCCTCGAGAGGTCGTGGCTGGAGCTGCGTCAAATCTAACTACATCTGCTGAAATTCTCACCTGGTGCCAAATCGTTTCATGTTTGGCCCCTGAGGATTGGCCGTGGTTCAGTATTCTGTATGAGGAGTCCCCATCCTCAAGTGTGACACACGAGCTGTCAAAGTCGCGGTGACCAAGAACTTTGACATGTCCCCTGGCCGTTAGAGGTGGTGGGCAGACGTGCAGCTACAGCCAAACTGGGACCAGGCACCCGGTACCGCCCGCCCTGGTGTCCCTCGTGCGTGACAGGATAGGGAGGGGACCATCCTGTCATCATTACGGAAAGGACAATGACAGAAACCTGGCAATGGACGGGCCTGTTGCTACCGAGAGGCACGAACGTGCTTTGCTGTGGAAGCTGGATCTTGGCGAGAGTTGTCGTTTGCTTAGAAAGTCCTTTGCCAGTTTTGAAATCCGATAAATGCCTATTTTTAAAGCTTGAGTTTCTTCCGCTCTGCATTCACTGCCACTCTGAGCAGCGGAGGCGAAGCTCTCGAAATGGTTACCGAAAGCGAGAGCCGCCACCATCTGGTGGTTGCCATACTCGTTAGGTCACCCCTGGGCGGTGCGAGCTGCCCCACCCGAGGGACCGCTGGGCCATGCACTCCCTCAGCGGGCAGGTGCGCCCAGGCTTCCACACCTGTCTCGCCAGGTGTCACTGCGGCGTGTGGCGAGGCAGACGGATACAGCCGCGTGACACCTGGTGCTCGCTGTCTGGTCGGGCTTCGGACACACATGCACACCGAAGACCGCACTGGGGCGCGGTCGCGAAACGCCCCAGCGGTCACACCGATGCGTGGGTCTGTGCAGGCCGCGGCCACGAGCCTTCGCAATGGGAGGGGCTCTCCGGCGGGTGCCCGGGCTGGGTGCTGCGCCCCGACCTCCGTGAGCGGGGCAGGGGCAGGGGTCAGACGCGGTGGCTTGGAGGGTGACCGTTTCACTGACTCACTCCTGTCCTCCAGGGGAGCGGTGGGACCGCAGGCGCTCCTGGAGAACGTGGCAGGGCCGGCCCCCTCGGGAGAAAGGTTTGTCTTGGCAAAGGCAGCGCTCCTTCCTGCGCCCACGTCCGGCCCCGCCCGCAGTGGCCTGTCCCTCCGCTGTCCCTCTGCTTGCTCCTCCTCCTCCTCTCGGGCCCCGCCCGCACCGCTCCGCTGAGAGCTGGTGTGGCCGTTAGGGCTCCCGCCCCCTCCACGGCTCCTGCTCCCTGGCGCCAGCGGCTGTGGATGCCGTGGCTCCCGACGAGGGCTCAGCACCCCCGAGCCGTCGGGGCGGATGGCGGCACCCCGCAGAGCTCTTAATGCGGTGCTGCGTGCAGCGGCTCTGCCGGCCACGCTGTGCCCACCGGAGAGCCACGCGCCACCTGCGACGCCCGCAGCATGCTCCCCGAGCGCCCTGTGGGGACCAGGTCTCCAGGCCTCGAGAGAAGCCTCGGTTTATCATACGCAGCCTGGAAGGGCAGCATTTCCTCGTCACGAAAAGAGTCCGCGTGCACCCAGCTCGCCCCCTCTGCTGGGTCTCCCTGCTGAGTCGCGCCTGCCCAGCCCCGCGGGGCTTCTTTCCCGACGTCCCTTCCCCTCTCCTCCCCGTCGGCAAGTCCCGTGCCACGTGGTGGAGCGCGCGCCCCGACCCTCCTGGATTCTTGGCGAGGAGTCCACTCCCGCATATGTAGGGGGCTTAAAAAAAACCATGTTTCTGCACCCAGCAGGAGTTGGTAGCTGGCGGCAGGCCTCCCCGGGCCGGGTGGCGCTGTTTGAGCAGGCTGCCTGGGTCATGGGTCTAACTGTCCCCACCTCGCTTCTCGTGGCTCAGGGTGAACCCGAGACCCAGGACCAAGTGAGCCTGGAATCGGGCTCCCTGGGAGACGCAAAGGCCAAATTTTCCCAGGAGTGCTCCCGGAAGTGGGGCACGAGATTGGCATGGGGGGGTCGCACTTTAACGCTAATCACTTGTTCCAAACAGAGGTGACTCGACAGTGGCTTCTCGCATCGTGGGGGCTGTGACTGGAACTAACAAGCCTGCTGCTTATAATTAGAAAATAAATTTCAACACAAGTTTTATTTCATTGGGAGGGAGTGGGTGAAAGATGTTTTCCCTGTATTTTGTGGGGCGAATGAACGTGGGAGCTTAGTGAAGCTTAAGCCCTCTTCACGTCCAGTCCTGCAAATGCTTTGTGAGCATGACTAATGGAGCGTTTCTGGGGGGAATAAATGTCTTTGGATTAACATGGAATTGGGTTTGATTCAGGTAGAAAGAGTTTCCTTTGAATGAGGCGTTCTAGGAAGAGAAATTAGGTAGAAAGAGTTTCCTTTGAATGAGGCGTTCTAGGAAGAGAAATTACCTCGATAACTCATTTAAAAAAGTGTTATTTAAAATAATCTAACTTCTCACTAACAATAATTTTGTAGGGTACATTTCTCTGCAGGAAAAAGAAATCTACAGAATATGGGGAATTTTTAAAAAATGAATTAGTTTACCCAAAAACTATATACATGGGCCTGATCGATCTGACTTATAAGCCCGAAGCTTTAAAATATGTATCTGGTGTATTATTAAGTTTTCTACAGCTAATTAAAGTTAAAAAAAAATTCTATTAGTCTTAATCTCAGAAGCAGAGGGGGAAAAAAAAATCAGAACTTAGAATCTAGTCACAGCGCTGAGGGACACCGAGTCCCGATTCTGCTCCCACGGGTCTGGGAACAAGAACTGTGCAGCTGTTGGTGTCCGTTTAAACTGTGCCTTATCTAAGTAGCATGTCTAAGGTACGCTCTGGAGATGTTAACGTGCGTTTCGCACAGATTCTTCCGATTCCTTCGAAATAGTTAAGTCGTGTCCAGTTCCCACCCCGCCACCCTCCCACCCCGTGAGAGGGTGACAGGTCAGGTCTGAGCGTCCCGGGAGGGGGAGTTTGGAGACGGACATCTGGTGGCATGAGCTGGAAGGAGGGGACGGGGCATGGGGACGAGGGGGACGGTCTGAGCACAGAAGACTCAGGAAGGCGTGAGAGGCCACGTCCCCGGTGCTTGCTCGGAAGCAGAATCTGAGACTCAGAGATGCCCAGAGTCGAGCTGACCTTCGAGGGTCCTTTCAGCTCCGAGACCCTCAGGTTTGACTCTGCGTCTTAGATTCCGCATCCGAGCGGTCTCGTTACCAATAGCTGCTGGCGGTGCTTCGTGCTGGCGGTCCCTGGCGCCGTGTGCCCGAGGACTGCTCCGGGCCCGGCCGCTTACAGACACGTAACCCCTGGAGGGTGAGGGAGCCGTGGAAACACTTCCTTGATCTGTACTTCGCTCTGGGAGTGTCTGAGAGACCCAGGAGTCCCCTGCCCAGGGCTCTAGACAGAGGGGACAGTGGCGTGCCCGACGCGGTGACCTGCAGCAACACTATCTCTCCACGCAGGGAGACGATGGACGAGATGGAGTCGGCAGCGAAGGTCGCAAAGGCAAAAAAGTATGTACTTCCGACATGTCGCATTTTTGAAGAATCCTCTCTCCGAAATTTTTTGCAACAGAGTGATTTATTTTTCTCTTGATGACTCCATGGATAGATGTACTTTTCAGCTCAAGAATAATTTATTTCAGATGAATTTAAATTGGGAGTAAATTTTGAGCCATTTCTTTATCTTTTATAGGGAGAAAGAGGGTTCCCCGGATACCCAGGTCCCAAGGTAAACATTGAGCCGTCACCGCGGTTGGGGGCGGGGGGACGGGGTCTGCTGCGTCCACGGGCTGTGAATCCGAATATCTGAGCTCTGGTCTTGGATGGGCCCTTATGAACGAGCGACCCCGGGAAAGGCCTCACCCTCTCTCTGATCCTCCCTCACCTGTCACATGGAGATGACAGTATACACTTGTCATGGTGCTTGTGGGGAGTAAATGAAAAGACACCTCAATAAAATACATCGTCAACCTTAAAACGCTGTGCTCTGTACGGTATCACCATTACGGGTTCAGTACGCGGGGACTGAGTCCGCGAAAGACAGAGGCATTGGGGCGACCAGCGGAAAAGGAAAGCACAGTTAGCCATTCGGCCGCCCTGGGGGGTGTGGCCAGATGCCCCAGGGACCTTCGGCGAGACCTCAATTCCCGAGCTGAATGTGCCACTGCCTGGCTCTCTTCCCAGGGTGTGTCCGGTGAGTCAGGAGCAGGTGGAGCTCCGGGACCCAAAGGCATCAGAGGCCGAAGGGTGAGTCTGACCTCACCGTGGCTGTGGGTGTGGGTGGGAACGAGGCCAGGTGTGGGAGGGCGTTCGGTCAGTGATGCCTACACGGCTTCTCTGAACATCATCCTCTTCACCTACAGCCTGGCCAGTGATCGTACAGGGTGGGAGAACAGGAGCCCTAAGCCATAGACCGATGTCCTCAGGACCCCCTGTGGCTGTGTCTGTGATGTACCCCTCATGACGAGGTCCCGAGAGCCCCTTCCTCTAACATATCTTGAGGGTCACTAGTTCATGGTCCAGTCCCAGCATGGCACCACAGGGACTCGAGTCTCAGAATGAGTGATTTCGAGGTCTGTGTGGTCATACTTGGTCCTGCCGGACAGTGAGGCGACAGGCATTCACGAGGCATATGGAGTTCCCAGGGGCCTGGCCAGGCTCAGGGGTGAGCTGGGCGGACACCGCGTGCTCCCCGCCTCCCGCCGAGAATGGCTCCTTTTCCCTGAGCTACCCATGATTCTGGGTGACTCTCTTCAGTGGTGGGTGTTCGCTCATCCTCCTAAGACTGCACCGAGTCTCGAATTAGCAAATCGTGGTCTAGATACGGGTCAACATTTCTAACAGTTGGTTTTAGCTTAAAATGTAGGTAAAATCATAGTACTACACTATCCTGTTAATTTGCTCAGCAAGACTGTCAAACTAGATCATCTACGACTCGAGATGGAGTTTTAAACCTTGGATCGGTTATCCAGGCCAAATGGTGATCTAACTGTCAGCTCCTGAGCCCTTGTGCATCCACGGACAGTCTTAAAATGGCTCTTAGCAAGCACCCGACCCTCCAGAGCATGTGGCTGTGGGGAGACGCGCACCAGATTCGTTAAGGCCGCTTGTCCCCACCCTCGTGCGTTGGGGACACAAGGTTCCAGCAAGTGAGGGATTTGTCGTGGGCACGGGGGACGTGGGCTTGGACGACCTCCAGTGCCTTCCGCAGCTGCAAGAGCTGAGAATTTTCCTTCTTCTGCTATAACTGAACAATGCTCGTTCTGCCCTTCATAGGGAAATTCGGGACCTCCGGGAACAGTCGGACAGAAGGGAGACCCCGGTTACCCAGGACCATCCGTGAGTGTCCCGCTGGTCCTGAGCAAGCCTGCCGGGGCCCAGACTCCTTACCCGTGGTCCCCGAAACTCCAGCCCGCGCCCCCTCCCTCCCTCACGGCAGGGGGCTTCTACATTTTTGTCATTATCGTTGTTATTTTTGATGTTTAAACCGCTTCCCTTCCGACGCTACGACGGAGAAAAGAGCTTTTGAGTTTCGGGGGAATGAGAAAGCGTTGAGGCGAGTTTCATGTGGAACCGTCTGGCCTGGGGTGTGTCGCGACCTTTGTCACCTCCCGTGTCAGGGCCTCGCGTGAGGCTCGTGTAGGAAACAAAAGGGAACCATTTTAACCGCTCTTGGTGGCTTCGTGTGGAAGAATATAGTCATGTCAGACTATAGTCATGTCAGACCTCGGTTTGGGGGAAACTTCCCTTGGTCTATGAACCCCCAAGGGAGCTACCGCTTCGTGGTTCAGAGCCTGCCGGCCGTCACCCCGCCTCCCGAGCGGCCCACGGGCGACTGCTGGACCGCCAGACTGGACACGTGCTGGGACGAGACAGGGGCCGAGGGCGGCCAGGGTCACCCCTGGGGTGCCGTCAGCTGGGATGCAGTGGGCTTGACGCCGACAGGTAGCTGAGCGACCCCTCGCCGCCCTCCTGCGAACAGGGTGGAGGACGTGCTCCCCTTTCTCTGAAGGGGGGGTGTCTGGGTTCGCGTCCCCGGATTTGTGATGTGCCTCTGGGTTCTCAGGCTGTGAAGCTATTTACCTCGCAGGGGGAACGATTTGTCCTCAAATTCTTCTCGCTTTTGCTCTTTGACTGGTAAAGTTTGAGTGACAGGGAAACGATGCAGATCAGCCGAGCTCGCCCCGTGCCCCGTCCTGTCTCTGTGGCCGCGTCAGCCTCTCCCTCTTGCTTTCCAGGGCCCGAAAGGCAACAGAGGCGACGCGGTTGATGTAAGTTGCACGCGTGCGGCGCGCCCCGGGGTCCTGCCCACCCCCCGTCTGCCCCGCTCACGCCTTGTTTCCTTTCCCCTTGAAGCAATGCGCCCTCGTCCAGAGCATCAAAGACAAATGCCGTAAGTACACGATGTCCTGCCGCCTGCACCACCTTTTACCTTCCCGCCCGAAGCCCCCGCACGGCTACCTGCCTTTCACGCACCTTCTGTTTCCCTTGCAGCCTGCTGCTACGGTAAGTCAATGGCACAAGTCCGACTTCCTTCCGGGGACGGAGGACCCCTCCTCCGGTAAGTAAGGCCTGGCTTTGCGAACCCCCCCACTTCCCACAGGGCCCCTGGAATGCCCCGTCTTCCCTACGGAACTGGCCTTTGCTTTAGACACCTCCGAGGGGGTCACCCAGGACACGTTTAGCCGGATGAGGGACGTGCTCTTGAAGATCGTGGGCGACCTGACCATCGCTGAGAGCAACTGCCCACGGGGGGCTCGGGTGGCTGTGGTCACCTACAACAACGAGGTGACCACGGAGATCCGGTTCGCCGAGTCCAGGAAGAAGTCCGTGCTCCTGGATAGGATCAAGAACCTCCAGGTGGCCCTGACGTCCAAGCAGCAGAGTCTGGAGACCGCCATGTCGTTCGTGGCCAGGAACACGTACAAGCGGGTGCGGGGCGGGTTCCTGATGCGGAAGGTGGCCGTCTTCTTCAGCAACAAGCCCGCGCGGGCGTCCCCGCAGCTCAGGGAGGCCGTGCTGAAGCTGTCGGACGCCGGGATCACACCCTTGTTCCTCACGACCCAGGAGGACCGGCAGCTCATCAACGCCTTGCAGGTCTGTGCCCCGGGCTCTCTCGTGTCACCGCCCGCTCTTCCCGGGCTCTGGGACGGTGCTCAGGCACAACCGTGCCCTCCTCCGTGTCCACGCCCCCGAGTTCGCAGCAGGTGCAGGAGGAGGCTGGTGCGGCCGAGACCGTCTCCGGGGAGAACCCCAGGGCGGCCTCTGGCTCGGCACTGGGTCTCTGGGCCCCTCCTCGCGTATTGGAGGAGACGCTCCCGGGGCCGAACCGGGGGGCCTGCCACCTCCCAGCGAGGTCCCCAGACAGCAGTGACTGTAGCTCCCCGGTGTGTGCCGCTGTGCGGACCTTTCTTCAGCCAGACTGACGTCCAACGTCAGCCTGTGATGCGGCCAAGTGCTCCCTTGTCGTTCCCTCCAATAACTCGTTTAATTGCTGCAATTAATCAATGAATATTTACGTGGTGCACGCCGGGGCTGGGGGGCGGGGAGCAGGACCGGGAGTGAGGAGGCCCGAGCTCCAGGTGCAGCCCGCCCGCCTCCTGGCTTTGCGTCTCTGGAAGGGCCACGGGCGTGTCGCGTAACCTCTCTGGTCTTAGATGTCTCAGCTGCAGGGGGCGTGGCGAGGGGCGATGCCGGCTGACGTCCTGCCTCCCAAACTGGACATTCTGTGGCTTTCCCGCCGCTGACGTCAGTGGGACGGCGGGCCACCGCTGCCATCTCAGGGGTTTTCTGCCAAACCGCAGGGCAGAGGAGCAGAGAGCCCTGGGCTTGAGCCACTGGCCGGCTGTGCGCTCTTAAAAGGGGCCCATTTGCATACCCCCCCCTCCAACTCTTGCAGGCTGAGTGACCTAGAAGCACATGTGTTTCTTAACGTGGTTTCAACAAGTTTGAAATGTTACTCATCCATTAATTAAATTTATTCACTAAATGAATGATTCGCAATGGCGTGCCAGGTGCCGTGATGGGCAGGGCATCTGGAATCGTCCAGAAATGATTTCATTATGTGCTTTTTCATCGAATCCCTTCGTACACCTGGGAGAGCGGGAGAGAGATGGCGCTAACACTTGCTGCTGGAAATAACGGTTATTTAAGCCACCGCTGTTTGCTGGAGGCTACACCAGGCACTTTGCACATATTATCTAATTCAATCCTCCAGATAACGCCCTTGCGAATTTACCATGATCCCCATTTACAGCCGAGGGAACCGAACCCCGCAGAGGTTAAATAATTTCGCTTCGGGTCCAGCAAGAAGCACAGGAGTGGGGTTTGAACTCCCCGCTCATCTCATCAGAAGCAAACCTTTATTTTCCCATAAGACTCAGTGCCTCCCCTTAACGCAAAAAAGCAAGATGATACCGATCTCCTGGGAAGTTTGTTTTGCTGGCGTGACGCTGATTTATCCCCCAGCTGTGTTTTCGAGGAGCCCCTTATCTTGAGCACTGGCACTCAGCGTTGCCTTTCGTTTGAACCAGATCAATAACACAGCCGTGGGGCACGCGCTCGTCCTGCCCGCCAGGAGGGACCTCGACGACTTCCTGAAGACCGTGCTGACCTGTCACGTTTGCTTGGGTAAGGTGCTCCTCCTCCAGCCACCTCCGTCCAGCTGCCACTGCAGATCGCACGCTCCGTGGAGGGACGTTGGAAGGGAAAGGTGCCCTCTGCGTGTAGGGCTTGGAGGGTCGTGAGGCCCGCGGTCCCCAGCGTCAACATCGCAGAAGCAGGTTCCACAGTTAAGGTGAAACTCCCCACACGGAGCTTCTCTTTGATAGAGATTAGTTTTTTAGGTCATAAAGGATAATGTGGGCTCTGCTCACATTTTTGACCTCGGAGTCTGGATTTCAATGATCTGGCTTTGGGACTTTCTAGAACATAGTTCTTCAGAGAGTGGTCAAAAAAGTAAGGTGGTTTCTTCCCTTCTCTCCCCTCCCCCCCTCCCTCCGTCCTTGTCTAATGCTGATGTCACAGCACAGTAGGGAGAGCTCGGGCTGCTGGTTCATTTAGTGTTCGCTGGTGAAAACAGACGCTGACCACAGTCACGTCAGCAAGGCACGGACGGGCTTCCCGAGTCTGTGGCAGCTCTTGTCGCCCCGGGCTCCCAGCAGATGACGCGGTGCATCTTGCTGCGGGGGAAACGCCCCCCCCGCCCTGCTTCTTTCCAGACATCTGCAACATCGACCCGTCCTGCGGCTTCGGCAGCTGGAGGCCTTCCTTCCGGGACAGGCGTGCGGCGGGCAGCGACATGGATGTCGACATGGCCTTCGTCTTAGATAGCTCCGAGTCCACCACTCTGTTCCAGTTCAACGAGATGAAGAAGTACATCGGGTACCTGGTCAGACAGCTGGACATGAGCCCCGACCCCGGGGCCTCCCAGCACTTGACCAGAGTGGCGGTCGTACAGCACGCGCCCTACGCGTCCCCCGGCAACAGCATCGTGTTGCCCGCGAGGGTGGAGCTGTCCCTGACCGACTACGGCTCCAAGGAGAAGCTGCTGGACTTCCTGGGCAGCCGGATGACACAGCTGCAGGGGACCAGGTCCTTGGGCAGCGCCATCGAGTACACCATAGAAAAGGTCTTCGAAAGCGCGCCCAACCCCCGGGACCTGAAGATCGTGGTCCTGATGCTGACGGGCGAGGTGCAGGAGCCGCGGCTGGAGGAGGCCCGGAGAGCCATCCTGCAGGCCAAGTGCAGGGGCTACTTCTTCGTGGTTCTGGGCATCGGCGGCAAGGTCAACGTCGAGGACGTGTACAGCTTCGCCAGCGAGCCCCACGACGTATTCTTCAAGCTCGTGGACCGGCCGGCCGACCTCAACGAGGAGCCGCTGATGCGCTTTGGGAGGCTGCTGCCGTCGACAGTAAGTCACAACCTGACCCACTGTGTGCTAGCGACACCGAACTGTCGGCGGGGCGGGGAGGTGAAATTGCAGGCGCAGGGGGCAGGGGAGTGAAGTGGGAAGGCTTCGAGCTGCCGGAGAAGATGTCTCGTGTGCTGCCACCCACTCGTTCATTCGCTCAGCAAATGCTCCCAACACTGGCCGAGTCCCCGCCACCCCTTGCAGCTAAGTCGGCAGTGAACACACAGACGGACACCCCGCCCATGGTCCCTCGTTCGCTCGGCCAAACGTGACCGGGCCCCGCCGGCCGTAGGCACCGTGCCCCTGAGAGGTGTCAGTCTGGGTGGGGGGCGGGTTGAGGGCACACTATGGTGCATGACATATGACGCTGGCACATCACAGAGAAGCGTGTCCTGCGGGGGCACCGGGCAGCTTCCAGAAGTCTCTGCCTCGGTCCGGGCGTAGCCACCAGCCCCCGCTCGGAGACCTCTGGGTTTTTGCCGGCGTGGCTCCCCACTCACGATGCTGGCCGCCTCTGCTTCAGCAGCAAATCCACGTTCCTCTTCAAAACTCACCTCCAGCTGCCCCGCCCACCGGGGGTGCTCCCCATGCCCCAGGCCCATGATTAAGCTGGAGGCTGCATTCACCCCATCTTCACACGGCCCGGCGGCCATTCGCGTGTGGGCCTGTGGTCGCAGTGGACTGCACGGTCCTTGAGAGGCTGTGTTGTTCACCGTTGAGGTTCCTAGAGCCCCCCACATGGTGCGGCCAAAGCTGTCACAGGAAGCTGCCTGGCGGAGGATGGGGATAAGGAACAGGGTGAACGTTTGCTCACAGAGAGTTTATTATTCAAAAGAAAGGAGAGGTCCGTGAAAACGGTGTTCGCAAAAGTTTTAGGGAAAATATGTGAAGTAGAGCTAAGCCTGCAGGTTCACCCAGGGGCCACTGTCCCTGCCTTCAGGAGATTGAAAACAGCTTTTGTCAAGCACCGCACTGAGAAAGTCATAAAAGCAACTTGGTTATAATTTGATGTTCCAGAGCTTGGAACTTGTCAAACTCTGTGCTTGATTTTCCTTCTCATCCTGTCTGCCCTCCCCCCTCCCCCAAACACACACATCGAGTGAATGTTAAGTTCAACCGAATTACCCCAATGTTGCCAAGTAGAAGACATTGGCTTCAAATATTTTATGGATCAAATACTGTTATACTTAGTGTTTAAAGTCACTGGACTTAGCTTGTCTGGAAGAATTAATTCAACAAATATTTATGGACTACCTACTATGTGACCCACTTAACTCATTCGCAGATTAATTTTAAGTTGCAAGTGATTCATATGCACTTCAAATTTTTTTTTTCTGTTTCTCTCTAGGTGAAAATGCTTTTTACTTGTCCCCAGATATCAAGAAACAGTGTGACTGGTTCCAAGGGGACCAACCGACAAAGAGTCTTGTGAAATTTGGTCACAAACAAGTGTGAGTGGTTATAATACTCGTCTCACAGGTGTGGAGGGGAGGCAGAGGTCCCTCACCGTCTACCTTTATGGGGCGAGGACACCGACATCCAGAAATCATGACTTCCAGAAGGTCATGTGGGACGTTCTTTTCAAAGAATCTGTTGTCCCTGTCAGCTTTTGCTGCAAAACAAGCAACCCCAAACTTAGTGGCTTAAAATAACTGTTCGTTTAATTTGCATCTCCCTGGGTTAGCAATTTTTGCTTGGGCTCAGCTGGGTGGTTCTACTGGCCGCTCCTGGGCTCACATCCGTGCCTGTGGCCAGCTGCTCGTCAGCTGTGGACTGGTGGTCTAGGGTGGTCTCGGCAGGTGGCTGGTCTCTGCCCCACCTGGTCTCTCATTCTCCTGTGGCAAGCCCGCGTTCGTCCACAGGTGGCGGGACAGGCCTCCCTGAGAGAAGGCGGGAGTGTGCAGGGCCTCTTGAGGCCTAGGCTAGAATGGGCGCTGCTGTTTCTACTGGCCAGGCATGTCCAATGTCAGCCCAGCTAGAGTCAAGAGTGTGGACGACTTGGGGGAGGACCTGTCACCTCACACTGGGAAGGGCAAGGGTACAGAGAGGGTGGGCCAGGGGGGCCCTAGGTCCAAACAGTCTACCATCTCCCGTGTGAAATGATTTCATCAGGAAGGATTGGAAGCGCCAAGCAAAAAATGGACCGCAAATCTTAAACAGTCAGTGCTGTCGGGGCGCAGGTAGTGGTGGCAGCGGTTAAGAGGCGATGTGCTCGCTCTACCTGAGAGACGGACGAGGCGGGGACGGTGCCCCTGGCCGCCTGGCACACACTCAGTGTCCTTCGGTCCGGCTCCATTGCTGGTGCCAGCTCCAGGACCAGGCAGGAGAGCACCGTGGCCAGGTGACGGGCACTGAGTGCAGGCCATGTGCCAGCAGCTGGTGCCGCTCGAGAGAAGCGCCCAGTGCGTCATGCACTGGGGAATGTGGGGTTCTGCCCAGTGCACCAGGTGAGCTGTGGGTTCGAATCATCCTTGGAAACCAGACACCTGGTTTCCCCCTGGCTGAGCTCCAGGCAGGGAGAGACGGCGGCCCGGTCTCTGTCAGCCCCCAAGGCCTTCAGCTCTCGCCTCTGTCCCCAGAGGGGACGCCGTAGCTCTCAGCCTCGCGCGTCGGGACTCAGCGCCAGCGTGGCCTGGGCCCCTTGCCGGCGCTTCGATGCTAGGCCTGCCGACCTCGCGACACGGGTTCTCTTGTCCTTGGCTTTCATTATTTTCATAATTCCTCTCGAACATTCCTTGAAGCTGGCTCAACCTCATCTTTAGGAAAACAGAATGAGCACACCAACTATTTCAAGTTTTATGCTATCAACTTGAAAATACGCTGCCTGTGACCGATGGCACAGTATATCTCTAAAATAACGAATGTTCGTCTCAGGGCAAGAAATGAGCAAAGGTTGCGTCTGCGCCATCGTGTTCCGTTAGGTCAGTGTTCTCTTCAGGGATTCATACTGAGTCAGAAGGGAGTAGCAAAAACAACCACACACACACACACACACACACACACACACACACACACACATCAACTTCAAACAATGCGCAGCGAGTCCCAGAAGCGGAAGGATGCTCAGATTTCGCAATTTTCCACCGAAGCACACTGCTTTGTTGAGTGGACAATTTCTGATAACGAGAGTAGCTATTAATTGATGTTAGCTAATTTTTGGTGTACATGGTCAAATAGATCAACTTTCCTAATCAGAAGATTGTCCAAATATCGTGGCTGTTAACAAGAATGACTATTCCGATATTGATCGTCGTTTCTTTATCCCTGCTCTTATTTCGTGAATGGAAAACTAGGTGTCAGACGTATTTATGCCACAATGTGGCTTTGTTGCTAAGGATTCTATTATTTTATACGCCGTTCGCTCTCTTTTCTTCGGCACGAATCCCCTGAAGAAGGAATTTAGTAGATTTATGATATTAATACCTGAAACTGTTGCCTGCATCTGGATAAGACAACAAGTTTCGCATAGTCCCTGGGTTGTCTGTGTTGCAGGCAGCAGGCGACGATCCGTATGGGCTGAAGCAATGTTTAATGTGTTTTAACAGAAACGTTCCAAATAATGTTACTTCAAGTCCTACATCCAAACCAGTGACCACAACAAAGTCAGTGGCCACCACGGAACCAGTGACCACCACAGGAACCAAACCGGTGACTACGGTGAACCTGCCAGCCTCAAGGCCAGCCCCCGCGAAGCCAGCTCCTGTGAAGGCAGCTGCCACGAGGCCTGTGGCTGCCAAACCCGTGGCTGCCAAGACTGAGGCCCCCAAGACGGCCACGGTCAGACCTGCGGTGGCTGCGAGGCCGGTGGCAGCGAAGCCTGTGGCAGCAGCAAAGCCAGTAGCTGCAAGACCCCCCATCGCTGCCAAATCAGTGGCTGCAAAGCCCGAGACCCCCAAGCCCCAGGCGGCCAGACCAGCGGCCCCCAAGCCGGTCACTGCTAAACCCGCGGGTAAGAGAGCCATGGTTAGGGCTGCCGACGGTGACATCCTCACTTACTGTGTCCGGGGCATGTCCCTTGCCTGTTTACAAAGCAATGACGTAGAGTCATTGGACTGGGATTCGAACATCTAGAGCATATTGTAAAAGGTGCCGATCAGGGCGTAGAACTGTCGGAACGCAACCTTTCCCCCCGCGTTGGAAAGGCATCTTTCTCTCCCTCCAAATGGGTCTCCCTCTGGCTCCTCCTGCGCTCTGCCTCGAGCCCCACACCCCGCCTTGGGGTGAGGCCGAGAGCTGCCTGTTCCCTCTGGGATGTCGGCAGGCGGGCCTGCCCCTTCTCTCCTGGACATCAGGTGGTCCTAAGCGAAAGGGGCGGGTTCTAAGTGGGGGTAGGGTTTTAGAGCCCGTGTGCGGAGTGACAGGGAGAGAAAAGCCTGCTCTCTGCCGTTGGGCAGCGAAGTGGCAGCGGCTGTGCTTGGGTGGCTGTGCCAGACCCGCCCCCTTTGGGACGCGACTCCAGAGGTTCTGGGAGGAGCTTTGTCATTGCAGACCTTGTCCTGCGTGAAGCGCATGCCCACAGGAGAGAGGCCCTATGCTGCGTGCCGGGGCGGTGTCGGGTGTTAGCGGAGCCGGGTGGGCAGCGCCCCCCGCAGATGGGGATGGCCTGTGTGCACTGCCCGGGGCGGGGGCGGGACATGACGGTGGGGGGCCTGAGGGGGCCCAGAGGTCGCTATCTCATTTGTTCCCCGGAAGAGATGTGAGAAGAGACTGCAGTGTCGCAGGCTGTACAGGAAGGTCAGGGCAGAAGGTCCGTGCTCGCGAAGATGCTCTTGGGCTTTGCCCGCCTCTATGACCGGGGAGGAAGGGCTTTCGCGCCAGGCCCGAAGGTCTCGTGGCTCGAAATCCCGTGGAGCGCACTTCCCCGCATTAGTGCGCGGGGCCGCGTCATTTCAGAGCATCTCCGTAACGAGAGAGCTTCTCGGCAGGAAGGAGAGGGAGCCAGGCCCGTTGCTGACGAGCCACGTGATTTTGAGTCACTGCGAATGTCACGTTCGCAGGCGTCGGTGGCTTACGAAACCGTAACCCCGAGAAACTTGAGCAAGAGCTTCGGTCCCGCCACCTCGATGTCCCACCCGCTGTCCGCTGCTTCGTGCCTTTCAGGTGTCATCCCTCGCCCGTGTGTTTCGGTCACTCGGGGTTTTATTTTTGCGTCCCCCCTCTGCTTTGCCGTGTCTTCCAGTTAAGGCCTCCCGAGAGGTGCAGGTGTCCGAGACCACGGAGACCAGTGCCCGACTCCGCTGGGAGAGGCCAGAGCCGCCCGCTCCTTATTCCTACGACCTCACCGTCACCTCGGCCCACGATCGGTCCCCGGTGCTGAAGCTGAACCTCACGGCCACGGAGCATGTCGCCCGGGGCCTGCGTGCCGGGCACACCTACCACGTGGCGGTGGTCTGCCACCTGAGGTCCCAGGTCAGGGCCACCTACCAAGGAAGTTTCAGCACAAGTGAGTACGCGGTCGGCTTCAGGCAGGTCGGCACCCGGTCTGCACGCGGCACATCGGCAGGGCGAGGAGGGAACGGTCCTTCTCCAGCTGCTCTGTTCTGGAGGGATCGTGAAGCTAGGTCAAGGTCCTAGGCATTTTGGTTGCTTCCAATGTCATCATGAAGGAACAGAAGGAGCACGGGGTTCCCCATGAACTGTCGCCCTGCTTTTGGGGTCCTGGGCCCTCTGTGGAGGAAACCAAGTCCATTTGGCTGAGTGCAGCGCCTTCGTCTTGGGGAAGGATCTGCCCGTGTAACCGGCTGGGGTCGACCGTGCCCCACACCCACGTTTCCAGGAGCAGAAGATGTCACTGAGGGCCGCTGGCTCCTTTGGGAGTAATTGGGGAGCCCACAGTCTCAGCCGTGGGGGCCACGGGGTGTCCACGGCCTCCGCAGAAGGGACATCGGACTCCGCCCACCCCGGTCCCGCTGTGCGGGGCTCTGTCCCCTGCCGTCCTCTGCTGCTGAGTGCTCTTCCTGCCTCGTGTGCTTTCCCAGTCTCTCTTCATGACTCATGCCTCCCCCCCATTTCTAAGTTCTTCTGGGTCCCCCACTTTCTTCTGGCCCCCCACTTCTGGGTGGGGCGGAGAGGCTCACATCCTTTTCTCTCCGGACCAGTGCTGTTCAGATCAAGGGCCTCTGCCCCGGACAGGGATCCCCACCGGTCACCATGTAATCTGTGGAGATGAGCGACCCACGACCCTTCAGCCCAGGGCTGTTTTCACAGCCGGACACAGAAGCGGCTCCGTGGGGAATGGGCGAGTCTGTGCTAAGTTCAGGGACTTCCTCTGGTCGCTGGTTGGGACGAAGCGGGCTTGCAAACAGTGGGCCGCTGCGTCTCGGCCCACGCGTGTCTGAGCCCGAATCCAGCTTGCCGCCGCCCTTACGGATCCCCGAGCCCTTCGGTTTTCTGAGTAACTGACCTGTTGCACGCATTTTTCATTTATAGAGAAAACTCAGCCTCCAGCCCCACAACCAGCGAAGCCAGCTTCTAGTTCGACCATCAACCTCATGGTGAACACAGAGCCGTTGGCCGGGAGCGAAGCGGGTGAGTCGTGAGAACATCTGGTCTATTAGCAGCTCCAGGAGCGTTTTTCCCAACACCGTGAGGCCTGCCAAGCCTCGAGCCAGTCATTCTGCACATTCCGAGCCCTAAGTGGCTACTTCCCTCGCCTGTCCCCAGGCTCTTGGAGAAAATTGGACGGGGGTCGCTTTGGGGGCTGTGGCCAGGAATTCATGTGTCAGTGGTCACCTTTCTTCTGCTTTGTCCTGGGGCCAGACGGGCTTGGGGTCTGCGATGCTTCACCCCGCTCAGTGACTCATCTAATACAACCTGCTTAGAGGACACAGACAACCCAGACTGGAGCTCACGCAAGGCGAGGACCCAGAAGTGCCTGGGGCGGGGGCAGGGTGGACGTTCTGGTTCTGGTTCCCGAAGCGTGCTCTGGGCTCGGCCCACCATGCCGCTCCCCGTGCGCCTGAGCCAGCGAGCACGCGTTTTAGGTTTCCTCAGGGACTCTGGATGCATTTCTGGGACCAACAGCGGTCACTTGCTCTCCTCCTGGGCTGTGGGGCTCCGTGGGGGCTGTGACCCCTCACTCAGCATAGCCTTAGGTCGTCCACCCTCCCATGAGGAACCATGTCATGTATCTGTCATGTGTCTGTCATGTGTCTGTCCTGTGTCTGTCATATGTCCATCCGTCCGTCCGTCCATCCATCCATCATCTCTCTCTCTCTTTCTGTTATCTATCTATTATCTATCTATCTATCTATCTATCTATCTATCTATCATCTACCAATCTTCTAGCTAGCTATCATCTATCATCTATATCTATGTATCTATCTATGTATCTATATATCCATCCATCCATCCATCCATTATCTACATATGTCTGTCTATCTATCTATCTATCTATCTATCTATCTATCTATCTACCTACCTACCTATCTAGCTAGCTATCATCTATCTAGCTATCTATCATCTATCTATCATCTATATCTATCTATCATCTATCTATCTACATCTATCTCTATATCTATCTCTGTCTATCACCTATCTTCATCCCTTAATACGGCCCAACCCATACTGACACGTATCAGGAATTGCGAGAAATAAGGTAACTGAGTCAATGCAGAAATTGTGCAACGATTATGCACATAGATGTATAATAAGGATAATAAATAAGCGAACTACTTATAGAACTAAAAAATGTTTAAAATAGTTTGCTTTTGGAAACAAGTTTAGGAATTGGTCTGTGTTAGAGATAGCCATGTGTTTTTCGAACTCTATCTTTTCTAACGGAAAGATTGACAGAAAAACAAGAAACTCTATCCTCTTGATACAGATTTATGGGAATGATTCAGGAATTCGTGGTAGATTGGGTAATTAAGCTTTATTGTATAAAATATTTTATAAAAGTTTCTAAGGTTATAATTTTCAACTCAAACAACAACAACAAAAAAGAGTAGAATTGTCGCTGTGGGGTGAGGTGTGGGATGGGGAAGAAGCCGAAGTCTCGGCCTTTCCGACTTCTGCTCATAAGTAGCTTCCTGAGTCCTGCCTCAGGGGACCGTGGAGAAGGCTTTGTCCTGTGTTGGGTGCCCTGCACTGCCTGACCGGCTCCCGCTCCCTCTCTGAATCCCCTCCCTTCGCTTCCCCGACACCTTGCTTAAGCTCAGAGAGAACCCACAAAGAACTCGTGGGACTTCCCAAAGACGTGGGTCGGGACAGATGGAATTCTGACTTCAAAGTCACCGTGGTCCGGGTACAGTTTTCCACTCACTGGAAAACTTACCCCTTGCAGCGTGTGCGAGATGCGAAGCTTCTAGCAGACACAGTGCTTCATGGAGAGACAATGGCTGGACGTGAACTACACAGTGAGATCTGGGACGTGTTTGGTCCTCTTATGTGTGGTCCAGAAAGGACAAGTCTATATAAACAGTGTTTAGTTAGTATAAACAACCCAATCTTTAAACAAGGATCTGGCCGGGCTGGGTGTTTTTTGTTGTTGTTGTTGTTTCCGTTTTTTTTTTTGAGACTGACTCACACATTCAGAAGTAGGAGGCATTTTCTATCCAGACCTTTACTGGTCCCCTCTCCCCACGCGATAGAGAGGCAGGAGCTTCTGACATCGGGGCTTGCGTGTCTTTCAAGGAGGCGAGGAGTTTTTCTCAGTCTTTCCCGTTCGCTCTGAGGAGCACGTAACCCTCAGCCCCGGAACTTGGACGTTCTTCCCCATTTCACATGCGGATTCAGGTCCGTGTGAGACGTGAATTACTTGTTTTTCTGAAGAACAAGGCCCTGGCCGTTGAGCTGCACCGTGACGGAACAGCGCTTCGCCCAGAAGGTGCCTGATACGCGGTCGCTCAGCAAATGGTCTCTGCACTCGCACCCGCGCCGTTTCTGAGAGCTCTTTTGGAATTGAATTAATTGGATATTTACCTTAAAATGTTTACAATTCAAGATGGGAAAACAGAATCAGGAGATGAAAGCTTGTCGTCTCCCCTCCCTCCCTCCCGCCTCTCCCCTGCCCCCCCCTAGAATTAAGTCATCTTAGAAAATTTTCCCAGGGGTAAACACATTTCAACGATATTCATATTTTTTTTTTGCAGATAGAAAAGGAATTGACAATTTATCATTTTATTAAATAACTTTTGAAAAACACGGTAACTTCTTACTCGGCAGTTGCATGTATATTCTGTATCTGAATGTCAATCACCACAGTAGGTGTTATTTCTCCAAAGACTTATTTCTTAGGCAATTCAGGCACACGAAGCTTTCCAAGGAGCTTTCCCGCATGAGCGCGAGGGCACTTGAGTTCCTCGTATTTTCCGCGGCACGATCGGCTGGACACGCGGCGCGTTTTTTACGGAGATGGGGCCCTTCCTCAGCGCCGAGCGCGGGCTGCGTCTCCCTGCTTTTTTTTAATCTCCACGAGTGGGACGCGCACTGGGTCACGGCTCCATTTTGAGGAACTGCATTTTGTCCTCGTTTAGCACTTTGATTTAGGAGACGTGGTGCTTGGGGTTTGAGCCTGTGCAGGACCTTGTGGACCAAACGCTCCAGTCCATGTCACCTAAGGAAGGGAACGAAGAGCGAGCAGTTTTAACACCTGCGTTTTCACGGACAGATTTAACGTTCACCCATTTGGAAATTCACGTGCAATAATACTTCTTTCTCAGGCACTTCTTTATGTGACACATAAGGAGAGGACGGTCTAGTGAGGGGACCCTTTGTCCCCCAGGAAGGCCTGGCCCTGTCGGGGTGGAGTGCAGGGTGTGGTACTAAGGCCTGGCCCTGTAAGTGGCAGTTCGCGGCAAGCAGACGCATTGGGGCACCTCTGCCGCACGTTTGCTCACTGCTGGTTTTTCGAGTGTATATAGTTTTAGGTTTTTGTCACCGTTTCTCTCCTCCTCCTTTTCATTTTTGGCTAAAGAAGCCCCGGATAGATATTTTCTATGCATATTGCTATGAAAGCTAAGACTGAAGTTTCTAGACGATAATAAAAATAATCTGACCCAGAAGATTTGCATTTTTGCAATATTACAAAGTGAATCTAGAATTATTGCTTATCCATACATATCGAAGAAAAATTCCAATGCAAAAGAATGCCGAAATAACTAACAGAATGTGTAACACGCTTTTTTCGCTTATTCTAGAAATTAACGATCTGTAGGCATGACCACGTGTCATCTGAGCAGGCATAGCTGGGTCGATTACATAGCTCTGATGGAGACAAGTTTAACATTTTACTTACTTTATTGATTCTAAGTTGGACAATTTTCCCTTTATAACACTTCTGAAATAGAAACGTGACTTGTGACTGGTGACGTGTCATGGTTTATTGACAGTCTTCTGTCTTACTTAGATCTGACGAAACTCAGCGTTTGGTTGGCCGTGTTACACTATAAACACAGAGCATTGGCCAGCGCAGAATGATGTAATAGGGAAAGTATGTGACTTTAAGTCAATAGCGGGAGAAAGGACTAACCACCCCCCACACGGAGGTCAACCGAGTAGCTGCGAACACCTTCTCCGGTTGCTTAAAGAGAAGCAGCCATTCCGGGCTGTGTGTTTATCGCCGCGTGAGAATGTGTCTTGTCAGTTGCCATATTTGGGTTATGCCCTCAAAGAACATTTGGTATTTTTCATCGTCAAGTATAAAAATGAAAACAAACGAAAAAGTCTATTGGTCAAGATCTGAAGGACTGAAGGGCCCAAACTTAACCACGAGTCCATTGAGAAGGCACCGGAAGGCTCTCCGGTGCACATCGAGCCTATCGCTGCTCAAAATGCAGGTGCGGGGAAGTCTTCTTTCCATTCAGGTGAAATCGTACGTGCTTCCGAGGTTGGAAGCGGTGCTACCCGTCAACAGTGCGGGGTCCGAGGGCCGTGGAACTTTCTTTTTGTTTGTGAATCCATTAACCCGAGGAGAAACCTGCTTCCAGTTGCAGCATAAACCTTCTCTCCTCCCCCCTCCCGCTTTGCTCGAGGAAGCGATGGTGACTCGCAGCTTTGGAAAATGTCCGAGCCGAAGACACAGCTCAGGTGACTCCGCCTGCGCACGTCTCCGGAATCAGGGCGGTGGAGATTGTCTCCAGGGCTTCTTCCCAATGCAGAACCTCCCATTTTCAGACTTGAAAAACGGTTCTCAGGTGTCTGTCCTTGCGGAGCGTGTGAGGGTCTCGTGAATGCATTTCTCCTGGTTTCTGGGATATCTGCGAGTCCACTGCGATAGTGTCCTTTGATTCCAGCGGGAAGCCACACGGGGTCTCAGTGTGGCTCTCGCTGGAATAATGCAAGAGCAACAGTTTAGTGCCGGAGAGACGAGGTGAAAATCTCAGGACGCCGGAGAAGCCAGGGGGTCGGGGAGCAGCGCCGGGGCCAGGGCTGCCTCCAGGCGGGTGTCCTCGGGTCTGGGGAGACAGTCGTGTCTGCTTTGGCAGAGGACGGGGGAGTGGGAGGGGGACGGTTTAAACACAGATGGCCAGACTGAGTGCGCTCAGCACAGATGGAGTGCAACAAACACGAGCCATTCGGCGACGCTCTGAGCGAGAGGCTCTGGGACCAGCTTGTGGTCTCACAGGTGGCCGAGGGCACGTTGGGGTGGCCGCGTGGTCTCGCCCTGCTCAGTCCCCTGCATGGCATTCCTTGAAAGTCAGGCGTTTCCTTCCATTGTTGGCACATTTGAGAGGTATGAGTGGTTTTTGAGAACTGTCATCACTTTGTCAGGCTTCGCTGGGTCTTCAAAGGCTCTTGGTAGCACAGCTGGCTCTCTGGGCCCCTGATTGGGTCTGGAGCCACCGATGACAGCTCCCCCAAGTCACCAGGGAATGTTCTAGACCAGTCCTGGGCCATTACTCAGACCTAAGCCTTGGTTCTGTTCAGCTTTTCCTTTTCTGTCTTCCTGTCGATCAGCACGGCACGCGCGGGCCACCCCTGTGGCCGTGGGCAGCTCACGCACTGGGCGTAAGGCCCGTGGAGCTTTCCGCCCGCGTGGGGAGCGCCGGGCGGCTCAGGCATGTTAGCTGCTCACGTAAACACGTCGTGGCCAACGCTCCGGGGAGTTTTGTCGAGAGAACGTTACGTTTTTCAACCTTTCAGATAACGGTTGACATTAATGCTTCTTTTTCCCAGCACGATCTGGAGTTTGCCAGAAAAGCCCGTAAACAGAAGTGTCACTGTGAGTGAGCTGTAAACATTTCCTTGCAGGCGTGGTGGAGAGCGTGGCTTTTACTTTGCAGCTGGATTCCGTCAGATACGTGCATTTGAAACGTAAACTTCCTTAATGGGAAAAAGAATGCTTCTCTGTCTTCAAAACAGCTTCGCTATGGGAAGTTCTTGCCGTTGTGAATTTTACATCAGTGTTAGCACTTCTTTTCACTTACTTGTTTCATTTGGCCGGTCACAAAGGCACTGGACTAACACACACGCACACGCGCACGCGCGCACACACACACACGCACACACGAGTTTTTTTCTTTTCCATTTGACATTTACTTTCCACCCAGCTGGCTCGCAATGAAATGCACAGCCTTATTTTTGAACTATACTCTGACTATAGAGACTTAATTGCTACTTTGCCAATAAGAAGAAAGCTCCAAAGTTTTAAAATTCAGTTTATTTCCTGGGGATTTAACATGAGAAGAAATGGAGAGTAAATGGCCCGGTGACTGGAAAAGGGAAACACAGTTCATTTCACCTCGAATTATCCGATAACAAGAGCTGACGTTTGGGACCCCGCGTGCAGCTCATCAAGTCCTTTCATCGCTACGACCGTTATCTGTTGTTCACGGAGCTGTAGGTGGTTATCGTGTCCTTTTGAAGCTGAGGCTCGGGGAAGGTCGAGGGTGATTTTCCTTCTCGAAAGTATTTTCTCATCTTTCTCCAACGACGTTGTGGTTAGAGCGTCGGCTCCTTACGCTGGTTGCAGAGTGACTTCTAATTCGTGTTGTTTTCTCGTCTCGTTAATAAAGATATATGTAAGCTGCCCAAAGATGAAGGGACTTGCAGGAAATTCATTCTGAAGTGGTACTACGATTCAGACACGAAGAGCTGTGCGAGGTTCTGGTACGGAGGATGCGGCGGGAATGAAAACAGATTTAATTCACAGAAAGACTGTGAAAAGGTTTGCGCTCATGGTAAGTGACCGTTCTTTGGTGTTTGTAGAGTTTGCAGATCGCATGAGAGTTCCAGGCCAATGCATGATGCACCTTTTAAAGATATGTGAATGATTATGATGCCTATGAATAAGAAGATAAATTGAATCTTCAGATAAGGACGATATTCAGATAAAGCACATGAGATTAATTTTCTGGATGATTATTATTTCCTGTAAGCACGCAGGTATACTTGTATTTTTACCAATGAAGAAACACACAGCCAAGTCGTACCCTTCACTATTTGGAAATATTACTAAAGTTTCTATTATTCATAAAATATCCTAACAAACGTTATCATTAGAGAAATAATAAGGAATGACCATAGATAACACCGAAGGTACACAGCGCCACGTGTTCGTCTTTAAATCATTTTGCTGCCTCTAAACGATAATGTTGATTCTGGACCATGCAGTGCCTCCGTCACGTTGGGCAACTCACTTGGTAATAAGATGAGAACAGCTTCACAGGGCCCTGGGCCTGTGCCCAGGGAACCGATAAAGGTTTGCAGCGGAAAAGGGAGAAAGCCAGAGGCCACGGGGTCCTCGCCGTGAGAAGCACAGTGTCCTTTCAACTCACTAACGTGGCTTTTCCCTCTCCTCTTCCCTCCCTGCCCGCCCCTGCCGTCAACGCTCAGTGCTGGTCAACCCCGGCGTCATCGCTGCGATTGGGACCTAAGCGTGGCTGGCCGGGGACACATACCTCTCGGAGAAGAAGGAGTCAGCCATTTGCAAGTCGTCTTCCTAGAAGCTCTGGGTGTAGATTCCCGGCACTGTACCATTTCATGCTTTGATTTACACTCGAACCTGGGACGAATCGTTCTGCGCATGACTTACCCATATGGTGCTAATGTGTCTGTGGACCCAACGCCCTTTGTCTCCAGGCAGTTATATCGTATACTTCGAAAGTTGTGTAATAGTTATCCACTGCTGGTGTTTATGTGAACATTTCTATAAACTCAGATTCCCTCTGGAGTTTCACGTTATGCCTGTTTCGGACAAACGTAAAGTCTAGAAAATAACCCCAGACGTCACGGCTTCTCTATATACTTTTGCTTGGTTCACCGCGTCCCCTCCTAATTACGCACTAGACAGAAAGCCCGCGAACGGCACGCACGCGCGTGTCTGAGTCTCCCATTCTTCTCCCGACATCCTGGCTTAGATTTCAAGAGAATTTCCTCTTCCTAAAGCCTCTGACAAACGATCTCGTTAGAAGGAAGCAAAGTCTCTTAATCTCTGCGCACTGTTGTGGGACCAATTTTACACCAGAATGAAAAGAAATCGTAACAGAGAACATTTTTGGCATTCCGCTACCGTTGTGTGGTTTTTTTTTTTTTTTTTTGGGGTCTTGGGGGGTTTAATTTAATTTTAAAATTTTTAGGAAATTTATACAAAGAAACTTTTTAATAAAGTGTGCTGAAAGTGTCTCGGGTTTGGTGTCATTGGCTGTCTTGTTTCCATAGCACCTGCTGTCAGAATCACCCCAGGGGAACTGGGCCCAGTCCAGGCCGAGGGTCCTGGGCCCCGCCCTTTGTGTCCGGTGGGGGGGGGAGGGGCAGAGTGCTCCGTCACACCGTGTGTGGGGACCAGGGCATACAGCCCGCTCCTGATCCAGTGGCCCGTGGCCGGCCACACTGGTCACCATTCTCAGCGGCCCCGAGACTTCGTGGTCTTAAGAACGAGGCTGGCCCCCACCTACCCTCGAACCCCTCGTCGGGTCCCAGGGCCTTGTCCTCCTTCTCTGCTTCTTCGAAAGGACCGGCTCCTGGGGTTCCGTTTGTTCCCACCCCACGGAGGCCGAGAGGTGTCGAGCTGCCGGCCCACGGCTCCCCAGCCTTTTTCTGGAATCTCAAAGACAAAACATAAAGTCTTTTTTTCTTTTATTTCTCCTGGTGTCGGAGAGGACACGAGAAACCAACACACATGTGCAGGTGGCCCCTGATTCCACTTGGGAAGGAAGCCAGTTTGGCAGGTGCTTCCGGGGGAGCTACCAGGTCCCCAGGAGTGGGCGGGGCTGTCTTACGTGAATCGGGGATGAATCCTTGGTTGGTCCACTGAGAGGGGAGAGAGGAGAGAGTGGGTGTAGAGCCTGGGGATAAAGGGGGGACACTGGATGGTCTCAAAGACCATTTCCTGTGGTTTCTGTCCGGCCTTTGACATTCTCGCGATGCACTCAAAGTGAGCGTGCCCGCGCAGCGACTGACCGGTGCCCAGTTGATTGGGGGGGTCGGAGCTGTGACCCACAGGGGCCATGGGAGGGTGGCGCGGCAGAGCAGGCCTCTGCGGGGACTTGCAGGAAGCCGGGGAACGGGGAGACTGAGGACTTCACAGCGCGTGACGCTGGGGATTCGTTTACCGGCACCTCATTGGGACCGAAGCACCTGGCTGAACATCAGGGCAGCTTCAAGGGAACCGCAAAGCTCTGGGGACTCCTCAGAGGCTGTCGCAGTCAGGGGGCCTGGACCGACTCTGTTTTTTAGGGCACGCCCCCCTAATCTTGAAGACTCCCCTTTTTTGCACGAGTCCAGCCCAGTGGACCTACGAGCGCTTCGTGATGGTTCTAAGCTCCCTTCGAGCGGATATTGAATCTGGTGGGAATGTAGATTCTGTGACTTTCTTAGTGACAGCCATCCCAAGGTCCCCCTCGCCCAAGAACACACCGTGCGCGTCCCCTCAGGCTGTGTGCGTGCGAGCCAAGTTCGCATTGGAGCAGGTGACGTCTATGGGGGGCGTCACTAGTGCAGTGGGTGGCTCCTAAACCAGGAAATGGTCTGCACCTGTATGCTGGGGCCACCATGACCAAGTGTCACAAACCGGCCACTTAAAACGACAGTGCTTAATTCTCTCACAGTTCTGGAGGCTGGAAGTCCAAGATCGAGGTGTCGGCAGGGCCGCGCCCCTGAGGTCTGTCGGGCTCCTTCCTGGCTGCCCTCCCCCGCCTCTATTACCTCCCGCGTTCCCTGCTCCCACCTTTCAACGCTGGCTTCCAGTCACGTGACTCCAGTCTCTGCCCCTGTCTTCACATGGTCGTCTTCTTATGAGGGCACCAGTGACCTTGGATCGGAGCCACCCTGCTCCGGTGTGACCTCGACTTAACCAGTCACATCTGCAAGGACCCTGTTCCCAAGCAGAGTCGCATTCTGAGGTGCTGGGGCCAGAGCGCCGCCAGCGTGTGTAAAAGGCAGTGTGTGTGTGAGTGTGTGCGGTGCAGTGAGGTGTGCGGTGTGTAAAGTGCTGCACGCAGGTAAAAAAAGCGTGTGTGTGTGTGTGTGTATAGCCAGGTTTGGCAGTTTTTGCCTTTCTAAGACCCGCTCCCAACTGTTATGTTGACCCACCGCTAACAGCTCTGGTGAGGACCTTCCGGCTGGATTCTGTCACCTCCCCGTCACTTTGGTTATCCAGAGCGTCCTAGTGGATCTCAGGCTGGGTCCTGTTCATTTTAAACCTTGAATCCTAACTATCATTCCAAGTCCTTCCGCTGTGAGCCCAGCACGGGCTGGACTGACGGCGCTGGGCGGGGCTCGAGCTGGGAAGCCCGCGGCTCGTCCCCTGCCACGTGTCTTTCATCTCCTGAGCCTGCTGCTTCTGCGTCAGAGTGCCCTCGTGGGTCCCGGGTGAAGCTGGAGCTGCCCCCCGTTGTCCTGCCCCGCCCCAGCTCCCTTCTGCGATGGGCCCCCCCGTGCCGACTCTCGGGGCACAGGCTGGTTCTCTGGCAGAGTCCGCAGAGACTAGCTCGGGCCATCTGGCTTCTGTGAGCCTCGTCCTACCTCTCACAGCCCCCTGTGGAGTCGTGCTCGTCATAGGCTCTTGGTGCTGGGGCGTCTTTATCCAGGAGACCACCCCCTTGGGGTACAGTGTAACTAAGTCGACTCAAGTCCAGCCATCTTCTTGGGTCACTGGATCCACAGGAAACACATGTGACCTTGCCAAATCCACAGGCCTCCTGTTTCCGCCAAGCCATCAAGCTCCTGCGGGCCGGCGGGCGGGCCCATGTGCTGAGAGCTGTCCCCTGGCCCCTCTTGGTGGTGGAGGGGAGGGGCGATGCCACTGCCCCGGCACCGAGTGCTTCTCCGAGGGCTTCGTCTTCGAGGAAGATGTCGTCAAGGCCCCGATCTGCTGCCACGAGGGCATTTCCTCCCTTCCCCCGGGGGCGTGAGAAGAGCGTGGCCCCTCACGGTGCTGAGCTGCCCTGGAGAGGCCGCTGGGGCCTCCTCCCCTGGTTCGCTCGCTGTGCTCAGTGCGGGGTGCTCTGAGCCAGGGTCCGTGCGGAGCGCCTCTGGGGACCCGGGGCCCACCTGGCACCCAATGCCAGCTTTGTGCAGGAACTTAATGAGCTTCGGGCCCCGGCCCCCCAGCAAGGGGCCAAACGCTGACCTTCCCCCTTGGGCCCCCAGCCCTCCTAGAAAACAAACGGGCAACACAAGTCACCGTGATAGTGTGCGCAAATCTGCCTTTGCCATACGTTAGTGGCCAATGGGCGTCTCACTGAAGGCTCCTTGAGGGGCATAGGGCAAAGCCCATCACGCTTCCCTCGCTTCAACTTCAGACGATGACTGAGAACAGGCTGTCTCGGCCCCAAAGTCCCCGCCCCCCACCATCAACTGCCTCAAATCCCCCCATCTGCACAGCAGTCAGGCCTGCCCCTGGGCGCGGTGCTCTGACTAGGCCCCAGACAGTTGCTTTTTACCCCAATATTAGTTACCAAATGGAGCGGAGAAGTATCGATGGCTTCCGCCGCCCCAGATCTGCAGATCCACACGAAGATCCACGTCCACGTCCACGTCCATGTCATTCATTCTGCTCTGTTCAGTAGAGATGGTTGGTGATGGCGATTCACTCGACAGATGCTGAGTGCATCGTATGTGTCGCCCTGGGCCTTTGGGTTAAATTAGTGAATAAACAGGACTGGATCCCTGTCACGAGGGGGTCACATCCTCACGGCGGAGACGATGTGCCAGAAGTGTGCCGAAGACGCGAGATGCCGAGCCGCTCGGGGCGAGGACGATGGCGGCGGGGAGGGCGAGGCCCGGGGCCGGCGGCGCGGGCGGGACAGCTGCCCTTCTCGTGGGGAAGGCGACTCTGGAAAATGTGCAGATGGTGGGGGCGGTCCGCCCAGGAGACAGCTGGGGAGCGGATTCTGGGCAGACGGGGCCCCGAGAGCAAGGAGCGTGCCTTGCCTTGGATGTGGGGGGACACCCAGGAAGGCCGCGGCCGGGGGGCCGCCGGGGGCCCGGGCCAGCACGCCATGGCCCAGAGGCTCACGTGGTCCTCCGTGAGTCTGACCGGGTCCTCTGGCTGCCACGTGTGGACGAGGAGCCGGCGCAGCGAGGTGAGGACACGGGAGATGAGGCCGTGGCGGGAATTTTAGGGGAGAAGGGACAGCGGCGAACACCACAGCCACCCCCAGCAGAAGAAATGAATTTGGGTTCTGGGTCCATTTTGATCCAAAATATGTACGAACTGATACCGCTTTTGTGTTCTGTTCAGCTTCCCACATCCCTTCCCACGAAGAGACTAAAGCGAACCCCGAACCCCGTGACGGGTCACCCGTCCCGACTTTGCAATCAGCGAAGTGCGGCCCGAGCACCACCGTCCTGGAAACACGTGGACGTCTTTCCAAGACCTGGCCTCGGCCAGGCGCCAGGGACCCCGCGTCCTCCCCGGAACCCTGGCCCCAGGGTCCCCCGTCATCTGGGGCAGCCTCGGGGCGCTCACAGCCCGGCTGGTGCAGAAGGGGCTCGCCAATAAAGAACACGTTTTGGATTTCGTGAGCGAGAACGTCATGCCGGGGCCAGGCGCTGAGCTGGCGCGACCTTCGTTAGCGCGATGCACCTTTATGCGGTGGCAGTGGCGTGCCGGGCACTGCCCTGGGTGCTTCGCGCACGGTTGCAGGCAGTGCTGTCAGGTCAAGGCCGTTATCCTAGTTTTATAGATGATGAAACAGGGTCGGAGTGGTCCCTCCGTGTGGAGGCCGTGTGTGAGCGAGTCATGTGACCAAACTCTCCCAGAGCTCCCGCGACGCACGGGCGCCTGCTGGACCGTGGGCACCGTTCCCCAGGGGCTTCGGACTCTCCCCTGGGAGTCAGATGTGAGGTGCGCAGAGCACGCCCCCCCCGCCCCGCACCCCAGAGCTTCTCTGCTCTCGGGGACAGAGTCGCTGCCCGCCCCCTTCTGTCCCTCCCAGTTTTCCCATTTCTTTTCCAATATTTGGAGCCGCTCTGCTGGGAAGGACTTGGAGGAGCTGGACATCCTGGCTCATGCTTAGGGCTGTGAGAAGGCCACTTGCTTGGGACCGAGTCATGGGGACATCTGTTTAAACTCAACTATTAGCACATTTCAGGCTTTTCATCAACATCTTTGCTGGATCTGTCACCATAAGCGCCTTCCACTCCCCTCCCCCCGGCTCTGTACAACTTTCCCCGGGATTGTAAAGCGAGCCTGGGCGCCAGCGTGTGTGTAGGAAGCCAGTATCCTGAACCCTGAAGGTCAGTTTTAAACTGCTTCTCCCCACGGGGATTCACTTTTAGGGAATAGTTCGCATGTCCCTGCCAAATTGCCCTGGCTGTCAGGTTTCCAGCCGGATCTGGCTGTTTTTCAGTAGGAGCCAAGCTCTCCGAGTTCCCCCACCTGGGCCTGGCTCCAGAGAAGCTGGGGCTGCCGGGGTGCCCGGCCCCCAGGCTCTGTGCGGGGCTGCCCGAGGCCGCCCCTTCTGGTTCCCTGGTCCGAGGTCGATGCCGCCCGTGCCTCTGGCCTTTGCTTGGAGCTGAAGTGTGGGCAGTGAGGGGTCCTTGGTGCCATCGGGTCCCAGGGGCCTCCCCGTCCATTTGGAATCGTGACCCTAGGGCTGGACCGTCCTTCAGAGGTCCTGAGGCTCGGTGCGGGAGCAGGCCCAGGGTCCTTTTGCAAAGTGTTTCCGTTCCTGTGCCCTGGGCACCCTCGCGGGGAAGTGGCCGGGCGTGTCTGCATTCGGGAGGGACGCTGAGGTGCCCACCCCCGCGCGCGCCTCCCGAGAGACGCTGGACGTGAAGACAGCGGAGACGCTGGCAGACTCGGGAGAGGCCAGCTTGGGTCTGAGGCTCCGGTCTGAGACGCTGCTCGGGCCGTCGCGTTTGATGGGCGCTCCGGTTCACGGAGTCGGCTGGCCATTCACGCCCCAGTCTTCCTTGGGGGTCCCCGAAGAGCGAACCCTGACCAAGTTTCAGTCTCAGTTCGTTTATTCGGGAAGGAGTGCACGGAGCTTGGTCAAGGAGGGCGATGGGGAGCTCGACGGAGGAATGCTGCCGGAGGCCGTGGATGCCCGTCCCGCTGGGGGCCGCCGAGGAGCCGGGGAGCGTGATGGGGATGAGGACGCTGTGTGCTTGCCCCCCGACCCGCACCTCTTTAGATCGGGTTTGTCATGGGGGTGTTTGGCCCCCCGCACTTCCAGGCTTCCCGCCTCCCTGTTGCTAGGGGACATCCTCAGGTCTAGAGGCTCAGAGATGCAGACCTTGAGGCAGGCACCTGTCGGCTGTCTGGAACCACCCTCTGTGGCCACAGGCGGACTCGGAGGCGGGCTGAGGAGTGGCCAGGAACAGCATGTACTTCCTGCCCGTTCAGACATGAGCCTAGAGGAACCGAAGTGGACACATGAGATCGAGTTGGTGGACGGGGCTGTCTGGAGGGGCTGTGCATCGCGGATGCGACGCTCCTCGCTACCCGCGGGGAGAGAAGAGATCGTTGGCCGAGCAGATGTCCCGAGCTCTTCCCCTAAGCCCACAGCACGCCCAGCGCTCCATCAGATGGGCTCAGCAAAGAGTGTGGCACAGGACCACCGGTGTCCAGTGGTCCAGGGCCCCAGAGACGGCCACAGGGCCTGTGACTCGTCTGCTGTGCGAGTTTCAGCCGCGGCTATGGCTACTCAGCTCCCCGGTTCCTGTCCGTTTTCAGAACTTAACCTATTCTGCCCTATTGTATTCTATTGTATTCTATTGTATTGTATTGTATTGTATTGTATTGTATTGTATTGTATTGTATTGTATTGTATTGTATTGTATTGTATTGTATTCTATTCTATTCTATTCTATTCTATTCTATTCTATTCTATTCTTTCTCTTCTCTTCTCTTCTCTTCTCTTCTCTTCTCTTCTCTTCTCTTCTCTTCTCTTCTGTTCTATTCTGTTCTGTTCTATTCTATAGTCTACTATCTTAGAATACATTCAGAAAGCTGCTTCCTTCTCCACGACTGCCCTGGGAAAGGCTGGAGCTGAGGGCTGGCTCTGCTGAGCCTCGAGCTCTAACCGAGTAGCCAGACAGCTTTGATCCGTAAATGTCAGCAGAAGATTCATACACACAGCTCCGTGAGTCACACGGGATGGCCTTTCCTCAGAAGCCAGGCTGCACATCCGTCGACTCAAATCCTCCTCGTCCTTATTTGATTTTCGAGATGAAAACCCATTTTCCCGTCAAGGATGCTCCTACGCTGGGTCCTGTTAGTTCGTGTGTCCCCCAAGAACTCTGGGATGGAGCCGCGCCCCCTGCCTGAGGTCCATGCTCTCAGCCCCGTGGCCAACCGCCTGGACTTTCTCCTGCCTTTTAAGGAAGCAGCCCGGGCCTCTGGTGGCGTTTCGGCTGCCACATTCCAGATCGCACACATGGAACCCATCGCCTGCCGTTCAGGGAGAGCATCTGCCAGCGTGGCAGGGAGGGGGCTAAAAATAGCAGGGTGCAGTTCAATGGACTGCGGGGCAGCCCGACTCCATCGCCTGCGGGAATGTAGGGACTGTCTGCCTGTCTCACTGTCGTTCCCTTGTTTGGCAGAAGTTGCTACTCAAACCCTGCTCCGAATCAACCTTTGGTTTTCAGAGACGGCTCTACCTGCATGGCGCCCCCCAGGCCACTCCCTCTTGGACTGGCCCCGACGCTGCGGCTCATGCCTTCTTAGGCTCCTGGGCCCGGGTGTCCCCACCTTTCTCACTACCGGTGTCTAAAGGGGTAGAATAGGACAGTGCCGAGGAGGTGGCTTTAGCAGCCAGAGGAGCCACTGTGGCCACGTCTCAGAGGCCACCCATGGTCTCGGCCCCTTGTGTCTACTTGGAGCTCGTGCGGGATGCTTGGTTTAGCTGGAGGCACAGATGGCATCTCAAAGGCAGCGTCGATTTCGGGGATGAGTAAGGCCGGGGGGTTACTGCTGGGGCTTGAGGCCCGTAGGGCGAAATGTCCATCTTCCAGGCACCCATGTTTGAAGATTTTAATATACTGATGCCGATAAATGTCCCCTAGGAAAACCTGGCCCTGGGGCCACTTGTGTGCCATCTCTGCTTTAGAGGCACTGAGTCAAAATACACTGTTGCTGTGTCCTGTCTGCTGTGTACAGCTGTGCAAAACGTTGACGCTCTGGCTGAAATCGGACCCCGCCTTGACCTCTGGGTCACTGTCTGTGACCCCAGCAGAAGGCGGAGCAGACGACGGGGTCTAGCGATCTTTCTGTAAACACGTGCACGGCCATGGGCGCCACTGAGGTCTAAGGTTCATTCTGTTCAGCAGCGTCCGGTGCAGAGAGCGTTCTGGGCGTGCTGGCCGCTCGGGCCCATGAGGAACAAGGACACCGCCTGTGACACGGAGCTTAACGCCGATGACGTTATTACCAACGAAGCGCCCGGAGGGAGAAGCTTCTGGCAGCGAAGCCGCAGCCCACATCCTCCATCTCGGACTGGCCTCTGGGACCTGGGCTCTTCCGGTCATCATCCCACAGGAGCAAAGCAGAGCTGAGAACAGCCGGGTTAGAGCGGGCGGGCGCTGTGGGTTTTCACGTCTAATGACCGCTTTGGTGTGTGCTGGCACTTACGCTGGTGTGCGCTACGTGTGTGTCGCTCTGCTGGGCTCGGCATTGACAGTGATGGGCGTGGTAGCGTCTTCGGCCAGCTGGTCTAGCAGAAGCAACAGACACGTGCATGACAGTCACAGGGCCGTGTGGCCAGAGCTCTGACAGGGGCGTGGGCGGCCCGTGACAGGCAACAGGGATGAGCGAACGAAGCGCCTCAGCCTTTGCTCTCAAGGAGCTTTTGGAGGCAGATGTACAGACAGGCAAGGACGAGGTCATGTTTCTTCCATGGCCTCGAGCAGAGTAGGAGCTGAGGACAGCGGGGAGCACTGGGGAGTGAGCAGAGTAGAAGCTGAGGACAGCGGGGAGCACTGGGGAGCCTGGCTGCGGGGCTGGCCCTGCAGTGGGGTCTCAAAGGGCAGGGCATCTCTGCTCCACATACACCTGACACGTGCAGATAGATGCCTGAAGCTTTGCAGAGAGGAAGGCGTCAGGGGACACGATCTCTGTGGGACCTTCCTGGGACAACAGAGATGAGGCTGGCCTCGAACAGCCCCCGCTACCATGCAAAAGAGTTTATGTTCAAGACGGCAGAGGCAGAAGGGTATGCATTAATAATTTAATGTTCGTACAGAGGGACAATCTACTCCCCGCGTCCCATTGTCACGAACTGGCAGGCGTACGTCGAGGGGAGCTGGGAGGCTGGAAACGGTGGAGACCCTAACCAGGGCCGTGTCACGGGGGCAGGAGGGAGTGACACAGAGGCAGGACGAGAGGGGTCGGTGGCCGGCTCGATGGGGCTGCAGGGCAGACCTGCCCCGTTTCTGCCTCTCCAATATGGCGAAGGACGCAGGGACGAGTAACCGCGCACATAGATAGTGACAGTGGAAGCAAATGGGAAGAAGCGGAGTGGACGCTCCAAGGCCAGACGCGCGCTCCGGCCGCTGGTCCGCAGCGTCACATTGCCCGCCGTGAGAGTTGAGCCAGCGTGGGCTCCTGCTAGTGGTCTTCGAAACGTCTCCTCTGTCTGACACGGATATGCTCCTTCTAGTAAACCCTCACTAAGTTGATATGGGATAATTTATGTTGCATCATTTTGATTATTTCAATTACCAGTGAACTCAAAATTTTAAACAAGCCGAAGTCATTCCAAACAGTTGTGAGGAGTCTAACAGTCACATATGCCACGGCTCTTCCAGGCCAGAGGTGGCACCCTTCGCAGACAGGCCAACCGAGGCTCGGAGAGCTTCGTAATTGCCCTGAGTCCCCAGCTGCTAGGTGGACAACTGTGCTTCTGAATTCGACAAGTCTGAAAGTCTGTCTTGCCAACTGTGCTATTTTATGTTTTCTTGGACGTGTTTACTGCTCTTTTTTAAAAGATTTCTTTACTGATTGAATGAGTTTCACAAATATTGCATCTTTTAAAAGTACTTATTTTTCTTTTATTTATGTGGCTTTACATTTTTATGAACTAATATCTCTCGTTTCTTACACACTTCCTTTTTACTGACATGCTCATAAATGCCATCTCTATTTCCAGGTTGAAACGCTGTGCAGTAGATGCTCAGGCCCCAGGTCCTTCTCAGATGATGCCTGCGGCGCCGCCAACCAGTGTCGGAAGCCGTGTCTCATTCAAGGAACCACAGCAAAGGGCAAAATCCTGGGCAACGGGGCAAAAGGGTCAGTTGTTAATCACTAAAGGGAAGTGATTTCGATTGTCACCTCTGGCAGTCAAGGCCCCAGCGTGGCTGACTCAGAGATCTCGGGCTGTGGCTCAGACACCCTGGGTGCCACCAGCTGGAGGTGAGAGGCAGCTTGCCAAGGTCTCGTTGCCAGGGAAACCGCAGGGGCTGTCAACCGAGGCCTCTCGGCGCCTTAGGCGTCCCTGTGCCCAACGCCAGCGGGTCGACTTCCGTGCTAAGGGAAAGTAGAGAGACGGGGTCTGAAGATGGGGCGCAGCAGCATCTGCCCCCAGGCGCGGCAGCGCCCCTGTGCCCAGCCCCGCCCCTCTCCCGGCAGGGTGCCCAGACCAGGAGCTCGTCCTCCCAGTCCTTGGTGTGGGCGTGGGAGAAGTGGCCGTCGGGGCCACTTCTGTCTTCTGTTCCTTGAGTCCCACACCCCAGAGTCCGCCTTTCGTCCCCGTTTTCAGCCTGGAAGAGGGGCTCATTGGATCGGAACACACAGGGGCCGTGAGCACTGAATCCGCTGCTCGTAAATGCCACGGGCAGCTCGGAAGCCACGCGACAGAGGCCTGGGCTGGCTCGCGGGTGGCTGGTCCGATGGTTCGCTTGACGGAAGGTTTAGCTACCCGCCTTTGCCCAGCGTCTGTGCATCTCCTGATCGGGCTCCATCACCCACCTCTTTCCTCCTCCGCAAATACTTCCTCTGTGCCGTCTGAATCACCTGTCATCGGCCCCATGCATCTTCAGCCGTTTTCAGAAGGGTTTTTTCCCTCCTATTTGTCTCCCTTGAAAACTGGCTTTTTCCCCTCAAACTCCAGCTGTGCCAACCCCAGATGACGAGTGTGCCATCTTCACTCCCCATCACCGCCTCTCAGAGCTGCTACCGCGCCCCTCGACCTCATGAAAGCCATTCCCTGCCGTGCGATGGCTGTCGTCTGCCCACTTCACCACTCTCCCCATTACCCGCACCGTCACCCGCTTTATTCCTCCACTCCAGTGACTGTGACCACTTCAGAGATGGTGGCGTTGACCCCAGAGCACACCCCGATGACCTTTCTGCATGCAGATCTCCACCTCGGACCCCGGCTCTGTGAACCTGGCTTCCGGTGGCTGGGTGCCAGGGGGGATCCGGGGTGTAGGCGTCTGCTGGAGACGCTTCCGGTGAAATGCTCTATGTGCAAAGCATTGCCTTCGATGACCATAAGTTTTCAGTAAAACTATAAAAAAGACACACTGTGGAACCGATTAGCTCAAAGTCGATGGGAGGAGGTCGAGGCCGGCAGGGCGGGGGAGGGGAGGGACAGACATTGGGTTTCGCGTCTGACTCTTACGGGTTTGGGTTAGTTCACGTGCATGTCCCTCACGGACCCACAGACCGTCTTGCGCACTGCACGTGTGTGGAATGGCGCGTGAACAAGGGCGTGTCGGCTGTCACGAGGGGAGGGACACGGGCGTGTCTCTAGGGACACTTGGGGCCATGTGCCACAGCCCCGGTGAGGACGAGCTTGCCTCGCCTGCCAAGGCTGCCAGCTTCCAAGCCAACCACAAGCAAGGTGGGAGGCCGAGTCCTTGATCTGATGCCAACTCGAGGACCTTGCTGGGCCTCGGCACCAAGCCGGAGGGCAGGGCTGGGCCGTGCATGCCTTCTGGAAGATTCTCTTCGTCTTCTCAAGCAACGTGCTGAGCTCGGAACTACCATCTTAGTTCATCCTTGGCTCTCTGTTCTTTTCATCTGTGTTCCATAATCATTAGTCTTTAAATTATTTTCTATTTTCTTTCTCTTGGATCATTTTAAGGCTTTATTTGGGTAACCTTTTAATCCTGTTTAATGCCGTCTGGGTTGTTCATAACCTCAGTTTATGCTACTTCACTTTGCCTTTCCAGAGTTAAAAACTTTTTATGTTGTTTACTTATCCTTTTTAATTTCTTTCAAGACGCACTCCAGAAGCCTCGGGGGCTTGCATCTTTTACATTTGTTTGTACTGCTATGAGCTTCTTTTCTTTAAAGACTTTTTAGTTTATCAGGAAACGGACCCATGGCAGTAGCATGTGAGGACCAGCTGTGAGGCCCTCGCATGTGTCTTTGATCCGGCACAGCCTGTCCCTCCCACCTCCCCGTGAATATGAGGGAGGCGTTGGCAGCTGGGGACGAGCCTGCGCCGGAAGGAGTCACAGCAGCGTTTCTGCAGACTCTGGAGCCCATCCGCGTCCCCTCGAGCCCGTGAGGGCCCTCCTTGCAGAAACAGTTCCCGTCATGCTAGTGAGCGAGAGGTGGCCATGCCACCTAGGCCACCAGCCATGAACCACAGGTCGCCTTGCCCAGCGAGCCACGTTTCGCCCTCGCTCGGGACTCCCTGAGGGACAGCAGAGAAGGGGAAGCCCCTGAGGGCAGGACCGAGCCATCGCCTTGTCCAGCTGGCGTGGAGCGGCCTCGCCGGGGAGGAGGGGAACAGCTGACTGCACCGCGTGCTTCTTGCATTTACGGCTTTTGTGGCAACCAGGGGTGAAGACGTGGCCAGGGGCGAGGGTCGTGCTGGTTAGCGGAGCATGACATCGGAGTCGGGGGCTCAGGAGGAGCAGCACCGGAGGGTCAGAGACAACACGGCTTGGGGTAAAGGCTGCTCCTTTTGACGTGAACCCAGAGCTGAGATTATCCACATTCTGTCAGAAGGCCCCCAAAGGCCCCCACTGCTGGAGGTGCTCTCAACGGTCAGGCAGACGACAACCCGCCCTGAGGGTCTTCGTTGGCCTATGTCCTCCAATGACCAACGGCTAAAAGCACCACGTGGCCCTGGCACTCAGGCAAAGCCTCTCCAGGGCATCCCTGACATGGACACCACCTCGTCAAGGCTGGCCTGGCGATGGCCGCTGCCGTGTGGTCCACCTGCCTGTAGTCATGACCAGCCCTGACCTCCTGAGGCGGTGTCTCGAGGGACCAACTAACAACCCCAGGGCGGGCTGATGACCTTGGACCCTTTCTGCCGTGAGGGAACAGTGAGTTGTCCTTGGGACAGACGCTCACTGAGTTTGCTTGGCGTTCCTGGTTGTCACATGCTGCCAGCACCGCCATCCGCAGACCTGCCGAATGCCTCATTCACTGTCCCACGTGCCCCACGACAGCGCTTCTAGCCGAGGGACTCGCTGTGCAGCTAAGCAAGTGTCGCTGGTTTGATCACACGCCCCAAGAGGTGGAGAGTCGGCATCGGCATCGGTGGCTGAGGTCACGGTGAGGTGACAAACGCCTCCGAGCACAATGACCCTTTATTTCTTCCTCGGGTCCAGCTTAGCCCGGCCTCAGCCTGACAGAAGTTCTACCTTAACAAAAGCTTCCGCAGTTCCCGAGGTAGGAAAGAGAGATAAGCGTGATTGTCACTTCCCACGTACATGTGGCCGGCACGTCGAGGCCCCGGCGGGCGAGGCAGGTGCGTTGCTGCGGGAGAGGAGAAGCCGAGTGTGTGAGGCCGCCCCGCTGACCCACGCGAACGGCCTGCTGAAAACTCGGGTCCGCGCCGCCGGGGAGTAGTGGCCCCTCGCGATCGTGGGGTGCCGCCCCGCAGGCTTTCCTCTGTACTCGTAGCTGGAGGCCAACGTATGGTGCTGTCGCTTCGTCACTATTACACACGGGTCTGAGGACAGGGAGGTGGGAGGGCGTGAGTCACCTTCCGCGGACATCCCTGACGACCCAGTTGCGTTTGCCCCTGTGTCGCCACGGCGTTGGGACCTTCTGGGTTAGAGCCGTTGGTGCCCCAGGGAGGAGGGCCTCTTCCTGTCCTACGGCGACGGTTCCACCCACCGAGGAGGAAACGTGCTGCTTGGCCGTTCGGGGTTCCTCGTGAGACTCAGAGAAGTGGGTTATGGTGCCGCGTGGCGAACCTGACCCTTCTCGACCCTTCCTAGCCACGCCCACCTTGACTTCCTGCTTGGGTGACCAGTTCTCATCCTTCCTGGGCCAGTTCTGGCCAGGGCAGGAGATATGTCAGCATCCTTGGTTCATCGCCTGGCAGGACGCCGAATTATTCTTCCACCTGATACTGATGCCCGCTTCCCGGACTCCGATGGGACCCCACGTGGTGTGACTGAGTCCCCTCTTACGTCCCCGCCTGAGGCCGTCATTTGCCTCCGGTCCGGAGCTCAGCCCCAAGCCCCGTCTCCTGGCTGAGGTCTTAATTTTTGCCTGGCTCCTGCTCCCTCCAGGATCTCTGGGTCCTGGTTCCTCTGCTCCAGTCCCTGTCTGTGGATTACCTGAGCCAGGTGGATAAGGAGTGCCAGCCCCGTCCCTGAGGGGAGCAGCTTGGTCCATTTGCAGATGGCTCTTCCTTCTGTGGCCTCATCTACTGGGATGTGTCTGAATACGCTTCTCTCATCTGCACTCAGGGCTGGGTCTGCCTGGCCTTGGCCAGCCACGTCTCCCTCCTCCCAAACTCTGCCGCCTCAGCGGCTGCTACCCTGTTCTCCAGCAAGCCTCGTGTCTGAGTCCTCGTGTCCTCTTGGTCATAATCAGAAAGGGAAGCAGTGGGACAGGCTCAGGTAGACGTTGTCAGCCTCAGGGAAGAAGGTGACAAGCGGGGCGTGTACAGGCTGAGGCAGCGTGTCGTCCTGGAAAGCACCTGGGCTGGGCGCGTGGGGAGGCGCGGGCTCCCGAGCGGGACGAACCGGTCTCAGCCCGGGCACTGACGGTCTGTGTGGCCCAAGGGAGCGTCCCAGCCTCTCCAAGCTTCAGTTTTCCCATCTGCAAAAGCTGTTCACTGAGCTAATGTTTGTGGAATGTTCTTTGTACTGCGAAGTTCGATATAATTTTTTACTTTAAACCTTTCGTGCATATTTGCTCTTGCTATTCTAGAATATTATTTTTCCTCATTATCCAAAGATATTATAAATATTACCATTAAAGCTGGCAGGTAATTTGTATTCCTGTTAATTCACATCTTTGTTCAGAGTGAATAGCCTCACTGCACTCTCTTTATTTATTTATTTTTTGGCTTAAAATTTTTTTAAAATAACAATTGACATTCGATATTGTATTAGTTTCAGGTGTATGACGTACTGATTAGACATTTATAGTACGTAGCGGTCACCCTGATAAGTCTAGCGCTCACTTGACGCCACATGCAGTTACTACAATATTATTGATCACATTCCCTATGCCGCGGATTCATCCCCATGACTAATTTTATAAGTACTAATTTGTACTTCTTAATCCCGTCTGAGTTTCCAGCTTGTTCCCTACCCCCGCTCCATCTGGCCGCCACCTACTTGTTCTCTGTATCCATGAGTTTGTTTCTGTTTTGTTTGTTCAGTTATTTCGTGAGATTCCACGTGTAAATGAAACCACATGGCATTCGTCTTTCTCTGTGTGACTTAGTTCACTTCGCCTGATGCCCTCTAAGTCCGTCCATGTCGTTACAAATTACTTAAGTTTGGGGGTTTTGTTATTGCAAACGCAGCCACATTCGGTTGGTTCCGAAGCACTGACATGTTACAGAAGGTTCTGGTTTAGCTGAAAGGAAATCTGCTGGGGGTGGCAACACGATGACAGACAGCCCTGGCACCGCGACAGACGCTGAGCTGGAGATCAAAGGCGGAATTCAGCCATCCGCGGAAGCTGGCTTTGTGAGACTTAGCTGCGGCTCCTCTGTGGGGGGGAGGGGGACATCTGTCGCTGTGCTAGTCACGGAAGGTGTGTGGCCGAGCCGGGCTTGGCCGGTGGCGAGGTCACGTGCGTTCTTCCCCTGTGCCCTCACGATGGTTCCATCAGGACCGTGTGCCGGTGGAGAGGGACGCGAGACTTGTGGAGGGGGGCCATGAGGAGGAGGTTGCCATGGAGACGAAAGCACCAAGAACGCGCTTCACGGATGAGGAGATGAAGCTCTGAGACCGGGTGTGGCCAGGTCCAGGTGACACATTCGATGAGGGAGGGGCGCTGGTCTGTTGCCTTTGACCCTAATTCGCCACATTTCACTCACCTCCAATTCGCTGCTGTGTGTGTTCAAACAAGAGGTAGAGGGAACACGCCTCATCCTCACGTCGCTCATCTCTGTGGTTACGGAATGGCGCTAAGCGGCAGGCTGGTGACGGGACGGGCATGAGAGGTGTCCTTCAGTGTGATCGGGTCCCTCCTTTCTTTGGTCAAACCACCTCGAAGATGCCAGAGCATGGCTTAAGCACTTTCATCCGTACGAGGTGGGTTGTGGAGTGTGAAATTGGTTCTATGAAAAAAAAGCAAAATTAACTTCCTCTTGAGATCAGTGCTAACGTTTTCCTCTGTATGAACTGTCCTTGACCTCCAAACTGCCCGCGTGTACTGTAGTAGGTGCGTTTTTAAGGAGGCGATTGTGACCAGAGAGAGCCTCGCCGAGGTCTCCCGGATGGGTGGGGCTCCTGAGCTGGTCGAGGATGCCAAGGTGAGGAGCCTGGGTGATGTAGGGATTGCCCGGAGCTCACAGCGCGGGAGGGCGCACCTGTGGGTTTCACAGCCCACGTTCATTATCTCGGCCAAGTTGATGCTGACCACAGCCCAGAGACACAAGCCGAGCGGATACAGTGTCACCGAGAGGACTCCGAAGACGCTCCGGGACACGTCCGCAGGCGGACAGAGCGGACCTGGTGATGGGACTCTGCTCTTTGATTCCGTATGCTTCTGCCGTATTCAAGATGGTAACTGCCATTCTGTGTAAGGTGACTGCTTTGAAATCATTCCCATCCCTGCCCTTCACTCAGCGGAAGGTCTGGGGAAAATAACCACTCCGATCACAGCTGCCGCTTCCCACAGAACTCATCTTTCTTTCGCGGGAGTTTGGCTGGGAAATGTGGTTGACAGAGAGTGTCATCTGTTCTTCATCAAGGCATGTGACAAGCTTGCACGGTCTACTTGTGGCCGCGTCGGACAAATGTGGGGTGGAGGCTGCTATAATGAGGCGAATGACTAACTGGCTAACAGTGTCCAAAGGAACTGTTGACTCAGTAACTTAAAGATCTTTTCTTTTTGGTCTTTCTGTTGCACAACTGTCCCCAATTCTAGACTGTTCAGCATTTTTACCAGCGCCATGGATGGAAACACATAAGTCACGATTTTCATATTTATAGACTATGTGAAACTGGGGCGAAGAGTGACAAGACTTTGGGCAACAGGGGCCGAATCTGTAAAAATACATGTACTAAGCATAAATGTAAATTCTTTTATTTACGTCTGCTCACCCAAAATCCCTCAAGTAAACTATATCCCGATATAGGATAAAAATATAGTAGTTTATTAGTATTATGTTACAAATATCTTAATGATTCTGATCCTTTCTGTGAGCACACGGTGGGGTGTGTTCATCCATCTGGCAGGTAGTGGGTCGAGACGGTGGATTCTGGCCAAGGAAAGAAAATGAGAGATCTGTTCTGTTGAGAGAGTGAAAGCCATGTCCTTGCCTTCATCCTCCCCATGGTGAACACAAAGGCCCCGTGTTCTTGCAGGCACAGGTGTAGAACTGTGGAGGCTTCAGAAGCCTGAGTCCTTGAGTGACTACATGGAGCCGAGGCCCTCGCTGTACCATGTGGGACAGGTAATGTGAGTAAAAAATAAGGTTTTTTTTTTTTTTGTATTAAGCTCCTGAGATTTTTGAGTTGTTGGTTACTGAAGCATAACCTAACCCAGCACTTGAAAAATAATAAAGACCAGCTGATTTCTCACATTCAAAAAAGAAAAAATCTACATTTCTGCTAAATGCTATAGTTTGCAAGAACCTCAGTGCAATCCTTATGTGTTCCTCTGTAGTGTTGCTCTTTGTAAGGAGAGAAATTATCTCATACATCTTTCCCCCCCAAGCACCTGGAAGTGTTTAGTGCCTAATAAACATCAAGAACGGTCACTGAAAATTCCTTATGCTGGTTATTACCCAATAATAACTCAAGGGCTCAGATAGGACTTAGTGTCCTTTATTTCAATTTGCATTTTCTTATTTAAATTTCTCTGACGTCAGACATTATGATCACAGGAAAATCATTGGATTGACTAGATCAAATTTTAGGTAAAAATATTTTGGAGTATCTTATTTCTTCTGTGATATAAGTCAGTTAAGAGAAATCTAGGCATATCACATGCTTCTATGAAACATGTGAAAATGGAAGTCGTTCTTCTAAACTTTAATTCTGTGGAGAGGAATTAAAGAACTTCTCACGAGTTTATTGCACACTAATACAGCACAGCACCGAAACGTGCCAGATGTATTAAATAAAGAGACGATGTTTAGGAAAACTTGAAATTAGTTATAACGGTTTTGTTTACTTAACTTTTCTATGCCTCAATTTCCACGTCTGTGAAATGGGGATAATTTCACAGTCGAAGCCACGAGGAAGCGGTGGAATCGGGTTTTTAAGATCATGGACTCCTGTCTGGGTTCTCTCCATGGGACTGTCGCATATTTGTTGTTTATCTTTTGTAGTCAGACTCACGTTTACCTATCTCTTTTGTGCCTCGGTTTCCTCATCTGTAAAATAGGTTAATAGCACCTATTTGTAGGTTTGTTGGGAAAATTAAATGAGTAACTATTTCACGCACGACCTGGCACAAAGCTACGATCGTGTTAACTACCTCCTCTTCCGAAAAGTTTATTTAAAATATCGATTAGCACTTCTTCTTAGTACCACCCGTGTGCTTCCATTTTTTCATTCCTTTCATTATAATAAACTTTAGTGAACTCTAATTTTTTATGCAGTCTGTTTATATGCCGTGTCAAAACAAAGTCTCCTTCCGTCCGCTTTTTCCATAACTGAAAATTAAGAAAATTATCAACTTCGAGTGTGGCGGCCAACTCGAAACGCTATGGAAGGGAAACAGTTCTTCTTAAAAAGGAGGCATGCTGCGTAAAAGTCCCCCAGCGGTCCCGAGCGCGTTCCAGATGAGGAAGGATTTATGGGCAGGATATCTGGGTCGGCCGGGCCTCGGTTAAACAGTGTGGCTGGATAGAAACCAGATGTTTGACCTTCGTCTCCGAGGTCCGCAGAGCACACAGCAGGAGAGGTGAGTGAGAGGAGGGAGCGGGGCTGAGACTGGCCGTCAGGAGACCAGGGAGAAGCACATGTGGCACCGGGGACACGCAGCGACAGGGAGGAGGGCCGGAGCGAGGGGAGGAGGGAGGGCAGAGCCCGCGGGCAGGCACCGATGGGGATAAAACACCCTCCAAAGTCAACTCGTAAAACGTTTCATCAGCCAGAAAACCTGGTGCTCGTTGAGAATATACGTTTTGTTTTCACACTGGTTCCCATGGAAACGAGCGGGAAAAATGCAGATGTTTTTATTAACTTGGAATACAGAGACCGTATGTGTGTGTGAGCGTGTGCAAATATACACAATGTATTTCGAAATATATTTCAATGAAATACCTCTCCTCATCCAATCGGATCTCAGAGAGACTCCAGGCTCCTACATGCTGAAAACGAGGTTGACTTTCAATGTGATTCTGGCAAAAAGAAAGAAATTGTAGTATATACTCTTCTTCATTGCCAAACCGTCTAATATAAAGGAAATCAGAGTCTAGAACAGGATCTGGTCTATTTTGGCCCGTAGACTGTTTCCGTACCGTCCACAGGTTAAGGGTTATTTTAAATATCTTTCAAGGGGTGTGGAAAAAAAACCAGAAAAAGCAAAATAAGAGGAATATGAAACAGCAGTGTGTGTAGCCCACAAAGCCCAAAATATTGACTGTCCGGTCTTTACAGAATAGTTTGCTAAGCCCTGACCTAGAGAATAGCGTCATTGCAAGTGAAGCCGGTGTATCTAATCGGCCAGCTTGATAATAATTGCTCCAAAAAAAAAAAGACAATTCTTAGACATAGTTTTACAGACAGACCCCCAGAGTGCCACTAGCGTTGAGGTTCATGTGATCGTTTCATGCTAATCCACTGCACCCCATCCTCAGAAATAAGCAGCACGTGTTCGTGGAAAGGCAGGATGGAAGGTTCTCCCCGACCGTACCTCAGGGGAGCACATGACATCCGGGTGCATAGAGTCGTGTCAGCTCCCGAGTTCAGAGTGGGCTTTCACCTGTCAAACCTAGTGAAGGAGAATGAGCAATGAGCCCTGAAAAGTCACAGAAGAATGTATCCTGGGCTTTGGACAGACCTCAGCAATAAGGCATGCGAAGAGGGTCTGTCGCCAGATTACACCCTCGCTTAGACAAAACGGACGCAGGTCACATAACGACGGGAATAACGATACAATAAACAAAACAGTAATTAAGCTAATGGCAGCTGAAATCTGCGGGTGTGGATAGTGCGTCAGGCGTAGTGCGAAGCATGGCCCCTGAATTACCATGTTTGAATCTCATAATGAGCTTGTGAGGATGAAGACACAGACTCAGAGGTCGAGAAACACCCCACGGCCAACGAGCTGCTACGAGGCAGAGCCACGGTCTGAGGATAGACTCCTGGCCAAGGCCTTGGTCGCTTCTTAAATGTAGGAAGGCCGGTGCACAGTGAAAATAAATCTTTGTTCCCCGTACCGTATCTCTCTTTTCCTTTGAGAAACCATGGTAATAAAACCCTGAGCACCGAGGTGTCCCCTGATCTTATTCCAGATCTTATTTTCCATGGAATCTGGATGTGCTGGACCAGGACATCATCGACGCCCTGGACGGAAGCCCTCTCCTTCTGGGACACGGCTTCTCGTTTTCACCGGCTGACAAGTCTGCTCCTTGCCGTGCAGCTCAGCTGGCTGTACAATACGTACGCTTGACTCACTTGGAGATGAGATCTATTTACCAACACAGGCGCTTTCTTCTGTAACTGCTTCAGAATGGTCCCTTATCCAGGTAAGCGTGCAAAAGTGCAAAGGCGCCACTCGGCAGAGGCACTGCACGGGACACTGACTGTCCTCGAGGAGGGATGATTGTGACCGCAGGCGTGAGTCAGCCTGACGCACAGGGCTTTGCTCAAACAGGGAGGACAGTGGTGAGCTGGACAGCCAGGAGCCACATCTCTCTGGAATTTTGTTTGCACATTTTAAAACAAGAAGTGTCTTATCAGTTCTCACCTTTGCTCATACGTTAGTAACGTGTCTGACACATACAAGGCTTTTTTTTTCTTTTTCTTTGTTTTTATGTTCTGAGAATATGATGCATCCAGGTGTGTTTTTTTTCCTCTTCAGTGCTTACCTTGTATTGTTGGATCTGTGATCTGATGCCTTTCGTTGTTTTAATAAATTCTTGCCTATCATCACCTCAACGATTTCTTCTGGTTCTGTCTGTCTCTATCTCTCACACGCTCTCTCCTTTTCCTAGGATGCCAATCACATGTGTGCTAGACTTTTTGATATTGTCCCATAGCTTTTGGGTTCTCTGACCAATTTTTTCTACTCTTTTTCTCTCTGTGTCATAGTCTGGTACTTTCCATTGAGCTACCTTTATGTCCAGTGCTTCCTTGGCTGTGTCGAGCCTAGTAATAAGCCTGTGGAAGCTTTCTCTATATCTATTTTTTTCCGAGTGTTTCCAACTGACTCTTCAATAGTTTCTTTCTGCTGAAATTCTCCATCTGCTCATGCATGTTGTACTTTTGTTCACCCGTTCATTTATTCGTTCATGCATCTGGTGGATTTTTATGGACAGCATCTTAATCCAGAATCTCTGCTGGGAGCTGAGAATTCAACAGTGAACAAGCAGACATAATTCCGGCTCTCATTTCCAGTCTCACTGGGAGAAGAGATATTAAAACGAGTAAAAAGATCTCATGAGCATCATCGAGAAAGTGTTGGGTGCTCTGCCATCCTGACGCAGGGTCCTGAGCTAGTATAGGGGTCTCCCCTGGGATCTGAAGGCAGTGGAGACTGTGGAATTAGATCTCTTAGATCTGGGGGTCTTAGTGGACCGATGTTCTCGCTGTTGTGCTTTTGAAATTTACACCAAGTTGACACTGAAACCGCTTCCCCTTGACGGCCCGGCAGGGACACTAAGCACACAGTTCTGGGAGGCGTCTGCCTCTTCTGATGCATGACTTTGCCTCAAGAACCTGCTTTAGTGCCACCAAATTTTCTTCAACCGTGAGCCAGGCGACCAGGAGGGGTTCAGGGACGAGTGTCCAAGCAGAGGAGCAGCTTGTCCAAAGGTTGGGAGGGAGACCACTCACCAAGCTTTCAAAGGACTAAATGTCTCTACGCACCTATTAGAGTGAGCGAAACCCGGAACACTGACCGCACCTAATACAGGTGAGAAATCGCATCCGCGTCTGCAGGAATAACGAGGGGTCCAGACGCTCTGGAAGACAGTGCAGCGGCGTCTCACAGAACTGAACGCACGCTCGCCATGCGACCCGGCAACTTCGGGCTCTGGCGTTTACCCAAAGCCGTTGAAAGTGTATGTCCACGAGAACTCTGCACGTGGATGTCACTCCGGCTTTATTCACAACTGTAGGTGATGGATAAATCAGCTGTGGTCTGTCCAGACGATGGACTATTATTCAGCACTGAAAAGAAGTGAGCCGTCAAGCCGTGAAGAGACATGGTAGATTCTTAAATGCTTATTACTAAGTGAAAGAAGCCTACTCGAAGAGGCCACATACTGTACGATTCCAACTTTGTGATATTTTGGAAAAGGCAAAACTGTGGAGACAATAAAAAGATCGCTGGTTGCCAGGGGTTACAGGGTGGGGGGATGAACAGGCAGAGCGCAGGGGATTTTTAAGGCACTGAACCTGTTTCGTATAATGTAACAGTGGACACACGTCATCATACATTTGCTCAAACCCATAGAATGTCCAACATCAAGAGTGAACCCGAATGTGAACTCTGGCCTCCGGGTGGGGGCAGGGAGCATGGACATCTCTACCTTCCTCTTAATTTTGCCGTGAACCTAAAACTGCTCTCAAACAAAGTCGTTGTTGTTTTTTTAAAGGCCGAAAGCAATCTAGAATGTTCGCAGCCTCATCCAGGGTAGACGAGGCCCTGTCCATCACAGCCGCGGGGTACCGCTGTGCTTCCTGAGGGGATCGGGGCTTCATCGAGCTCGCCCCTCCCCGTCTGCTCAGCCCCAGGTGCTTCTGCTACTCCGTTTAGATGCTATGATCAAGTTGGCCTCCCTCCCTGCTTCCCTCCCTTCCACAAATATGTGAACATCTGTCCCAAGCGATACAACAGTGAATGAACAGATAAAAGTCCGTGTCCTCAGGGGACCTCTACTCCAGTTCGGGGTAATTCCATACGATCTCCACTGCACTAAGTGTAGGTGTCTTCTGCCTCACGGTGGATCCTGAAGACCTGCGCTTAGACCTTTGCTCCGGCCACTTTCTGTCTGGTTTATGTCACTTCACGTCCCTGAGTTTTAATTTGTAAAATGCCTGGGAGGATTGCTTTTCACAAAGTGTGCATGGCTCCACAAGTTAATGATATATTATTATCCGCCTAGACCTGGTTGAAACAGCAGATCTAACGAGCTTCGGGGCATTTAAACGGTGGTTGGATTTCCCAGTTCTGGAATCCAGCTCGCTGTGTGTGGGCTCCTTTGTCTCTGAGAGGAGACATGAGTGCTTTTCAAATCGAGGTCGAGGAACTTGGAAATGCATTTCCTGGGCTCACCCCCAAACCAGCCTGTCTTTGAGAAACCCTACCATCCAGAGCGGCTGCGTTTCTGAGTGAGCGGTGGTCACAGAGGCCTCCGGGTCCATCCGATGTCCTCCCTCGGGACCGTCACAGCCTTCTCGTTTTCATCATGGCTCACGCCCTCACTGAGTCAGATCCTTTTGGAAGCAAAATGATGTTCTATTTTATGTTGAACCTTTATGAGTAAAAGGACATTAAGCAACCCGAAACTAAAGCAGGACCCCTTTGACCTGCACGCTGAGGGCAAGGTTTTCGTTGCTTGGTTTTAGTTGTTTCAAAGCTACGGGAATTTCACGATGATCTTGACTGCAGGGTATTAGATGGAGATGATTTTCTTCAGGCCGCTGGCCCTTGCTTGCCTAGGAATTCTCTCTGTCCTGGCTTTTTCTGATCTTCATCGTTACCTTGACCCACTTCTTATATGTCCATCGTTCTGCCTACTTTTCCCCACAAGACCTTGACTCCCGCCCCCAAGCTGGTGAGAGCCTCTGGGCTTTGCCCCCGTGATGTCAGACATTAGGAACTGTTGTGTTCAAGAAGATTTTAATTCACGTTATGCTTTGACTTCACGTAAACAGAGCGATCGGAGGTCATCCTCTGAGTATTCCGATTTTCTGTCTAAAAATAATTGGTAAGAACCTCAATCTTTTTGACCAGTTAGAATACCAATGTTATACGTTATTCTCTATTTTGGAAGAAAAAAGGAAAGCACGATCGACATGCGGAGCTTCTCCACGTGACAGGCATTGATCGTGCAGCTACCGAAGGGAAGCGCTCTGGGCGCCGAGGACGCTGCTGTGGACGAGATGGACTCAGCCGCTGTCTTCGTGGAGCTTCTCTCATCGGGGACATTCATTAAAAATGGAACACACCGATGAGGCCAGCGCCCTTCAGCTCCAATCATGCGTGCCCGACGCTCTGCTCCTGAGGTGGCCCAGAGTCGCGCCCTGGAGGTGTCACCTGGGTACAGGAGTGGGCACACACCTTAGGTGCTCCTCAGCATGGGGCGAGACAGAAAGCTTATTCAACGAACCCCTGAATTCAGTGACCCAGAAACGCACTCCCACTTCCTCCTCGTTAACCGAGGTGTTGCACAGACCCACAGACCCCCAGAAAGGGCTGAACACCCCGTCTGGAGAACCTCCGTGTGCGTAAGGCCTCTCGATAATAGAGCTGCCCCGCCCGCTGACAAGCTGGCGAGGGATTATTGGTCGTCTCATACGGTTGAGCAGAAACATAGCTTCGGGGATTTACCGTGTGAAGACCCTATTCTATCTGCGATGGGGGTTTAAAAACAAATTTGAGGTGAAGACTTATGGGAAAAAGGAATGACCTACATTACATCGCCGGAATAAGAAAGTCTCAGTGAACTCAAGTGCATGTTGTCCAGGATGCGCGTTGTCCAGAGGGAGTGTCTCCCCGCTCAGGCACATGGGAGTGACTTCCTCCGACACTGTGGGTCAGCCGGCGGATCACGGCCAACTTTTCATCTCCAGCCATTGTCGTGGGGCACGCAGGCTTTCCTGCGAGATACGGATGGCGGGTAGCTGTCGCGGTTTGTGCCGAGGGCTACCCAAGACCTTCTGCGCATGGGAAGAGCGTTATCTCAGCCATGGGAGGTGGAGAGACATGGGGTGGAGAGGACTGGCTGGGGTGGAGGGGGACATGGCAGGGGTGGAGGACGCAGGGGTGGGTGGAGGGACACGCTCTCTGGCCTTGTCATTTACTGCTCTTCCCGACCAGATCCTCCCCACATGCACCTACTAGGTGTCGTGTTCCCCTCGTTATGAACGTGATGGAAATACATATATTTTAATTCAAGTGTAAAAATTGACATTCGTCCCATCTCAGCCCTGTCCAGCTGGTCCAGGCTCGCACTCCCAGTTTCCCACGCCATGCGGCCTGCGGGCCGGCGTGAACTCGAAGCCTCTCCCAGCTCTAACTTCCCCCGGTGCCGTGCTGCTGGGACCCGGCCGTGACCTGGCCTGCGACGCGGAAGGTCTTGTGAGATGAAGACACGACTCTGCTGAAGACCGTCTCCTGGGACCACCGCTGAGCGAGGACAGAGAAATCTCGGGGACGGGAACCGCTCCTGGTTTAACTTCAGTGTGCGCTCAAGTTTCTGGCTCGGAACAAGCGGACGCACCAGCAGCCGGCGCTGTACGGACTCCAAGGCTGGCGTCTGACGTGCAGGGCCATCCCCGGGGTGCACGCTGCCCCCGCGGGCCCCTGTCCCCGCCACCCACAGACCTCTCGCCTCCCTCCGTTTCAGCCCCTCACCTGGCGCTGGTGCAGACCGCGGACCTGCGTCTGTGTCGTCTCTCATCCTTCTCCAGACACCTGTCACTGCCCAGCTGTGTCTGGCGGAGCCTCACGTCCTATCCACGGTAAATAACTGTCACGATCAGGCGTCACGATCAGGCTTCCTGCCCACGGAGCAGGCTTTTCCCCAGATAACCGATGCTCTCCGTGTAGCCACATCCCGTGGATATGACTCTGGTGTCGTCTTACCCAAACCGCGGGTGGCTTTTAGAACCCTCGGCCGCCTCGAAAACCTTCCCACCATCAGCGGCCACACCTCTGCCCTCCCCTGCTTTCCTCCCATTCGTCGCAGGGGATTCGCCGCCCGGCCTGCCCTGCGTGTGTCTCTGAGCCTCTCTGGCGCGTCCCCGCACGGGGGTGCAGCGTGCGTGCCATGCCATTCCTGGGGCCCCCGGGCTCTGGGAGGGCGGGGCAGACGGTGGAGCTGGGACCGGCCTTCAGAGCCAGGAGGCAGTGAGAGGTAACATGACAGGGTCTCGCCATCAGCTTAAAGGCAAAGGGCCCCAGAGGAAGGGGCAGGATGTCGGCGTGCAAACGTCGCTCGCACGTGCAGCGTGTGCCACGACGTAAAGGCCCGATCGGTACTGGAATGCACCGCGGCACAGTTGTCAGAGTGATATGCAGCAGGCAGACTTCCTTCCTTAAAATTGTTCTCTCGGAGGTGGTCATCAAACGAACACTGGTCAGCATTTCGGTGGTCACCGGGTGTGGCACGGGAGGTGGTGAGAGGCGCTGGTTCCCTTTTATGGAGGGGAGGACCCTCTTTCTGAGCAGATTGCTTGCATGGAGTCTTACGGGTCCTCTCCCATTGGCGGGACCCAACCTTCTCCCTGGACTGGGACACAAGAGGGGGTCCCAGGCCCAGGCTCGCCAGATCTGAGGGGAGCGAGTGTGCTCCCTCCTCTCAAAGACTGGACGCTGTGGCCTCTAGGGACTCGGCCAACTGGCAGAAAGAGGCTAATTCCTTCCCCACTCGGCAGCCAAGCACCCAGAATGGAAAAAGAATTCAAACATCAATTTACAGCTTTGCAACCAGCCTGTTACAGATGGACGTGGGCGAGCCCCAGGGAACGCAGCCGCTTCGTAGCCTCTGATCATGGGGAGCAAGGGTCACATTTACTGTAGCCCCTCCCACTTACCCATGGGGACCTGTTCCAAGACCCCCAATGGGTGCTTGAAACCGCAGATAGTACTGATCCCTATAGATACTATGGTTTTACCTATACATACAATCCTATGATAAAGCTTAATTTATAAATTTGGTATAGTAAGAGATTAGCAATAACCAGTAATGAAATAGGACACTTATATAACGACATGCTGTAATGAGTGTTATGGAAATGTGGTGTCTCTCGTTTCTCTCTCCCTGATAAAGGACCTGATAACCGAGATGGCTACTCAGTGGAGAATGGCGTGGGACTGTCTACAGCACGGAGACGCTGGACAAAGGGGTGACTCACGCCCTGGCAGGATGGGGTGGAATTGTGCGAGATTTCATCATGCTGCACAGAACAGTGAGCAATTTAAAATGTGCAAATTGTTTATTTCTGGAATTTTCTATTTAATATTTTCAGACTGTGGTTGACCTGGAACCTCAGATGGAGGAGGACTACTGTACCTCATCTTTTCAAATATAATCCCGTGCTGGATTTACATATTCATTAATTGGGATTTTTTTTTTTTACAGAGCTGTGATTATTTATTAGCCAAGGGGATCAAAGCACCTAATCACATACCGATTGCACCCAACCGACCGATGGTCACTACGTTTAATCGTGTCCAGCAGAAAGCTTGGGCAGACGTTGTGTCTGGAAGTCATCTTCACTGCTCGAATGGAAGGGCACGGAAAAAGAGAGGAGAGCTCAGATTTGGAGCAAAGCGTGTCTGGGATCCCACTGGTTCTTGCCGTGGGGAGAGCGGGATTGTAGAACCTCTCTGAGCCCCAGTTTTATGAGTAATATGCTGATAATACACATTTCAGAGGATCGTGGTAAGAAGGAGCTAATAAGTTTATAAACTATAAGCAGGTGTCCAGTAGGTCCTTCTTGTCAGCGAGTGCAGGGTCTGGGTGTGTGCAGACCCCACGCTCGGTGCTCAGCACTCAGTACTCAGTACTCATTCCCCACAGTGATTCCGTGGGGCAGGGTCCCATCACTTCTCCCTCTGCTAGAGAAGCTGAGGGACCTCCCCGAGGCCCCACGGCCACTGAGGGGCTGAGCTGGGAGAGTCCCAGGCAGAGTCCCAACTCTTTGCTTTTTCGGGAGCTCATGCATACCAGTGGTCTGGCGAGTTATAGACTGTCCCCTACAACCAGCCAGAAGGACCCAGGGTAAGGGACACAGTGTGTCAAGTGAGAAAGAGACAAGAATGTAGAAGTGCCTGCACAGGAAGGCAGACCTGGGTCTCTGGTCAGCTGGGAAGGGAGGTCCCAGGGAGGCAAGGGAGGTGAGAGAGGGGAGAGTCAGGGTTTTCACTGAGTCCCCTGAGACCCGACTGAAGAAGAAGTTTCTAGGGGTTGACAGTGCCCCGTGAGGAGGCTGCCACGTTGCTTGCTCACAGGACAGACTGCTGGACTGAAGCTGGATCGGGGTGCCAGCTCCGAAGCTATTTCATGGCTTGTCTTTGATATGGAAGAGATGAGGTCTGGAAACTTCCAGAAGAGGCGAACTCCTTGCCCAATGTGATGACTTCTGAGTTATTGTCTTTGGCAGACGATACTTTGTGGTCGATCCAAACTCAGCATCATCCATTCCTGACAATCCAAAAAGGGCACCACGTCTGACCCCGGGCAGCTGAGTGTTCCCCGAAAAAGCCATTTCCATAGAAACAGACTCTTTACCAAGGAAACTGCGTGAGGTCACTCGGGACAGAAATAGAATCGTTTTCACCTTATTTGTTCCAGAATAAAATGACTCGTAGACATTTCTGTCAGTGGGTAGAAGAATAAGAAAGATTCTGCCTGTATGTATGAGGTCAAATATATTAAAATTCTCAAGACACGTATGTCTCTGAAGATCTTCCCAAGAAAGTTATTAATCATTTTACTGCAGACGAAGCATAAAAATCGAATGTCAGAGGAAACGAGACTCATGATGTACAGGCTAAATGACAACATGACATCGGATGAAAAGAAAAAGCCTATAAACAGATGAACGGTAGAATCTGTTTCCCGCGATTACGCAAATGTCATCTGTGTCCTTTTCCGGGCGACTTCATTCCTTTTATAAAGAGGTGGAGGCAAAAATTATTTCAACAGTAATTTTATTAATAGTGAGCATTCGTCGACGCACAGCGGAAGAGTAAAGAACATCAAAAAAGGTAAAAAGTGGCCCAAACACCAAGCCTACCTCCAGGCGTCGTTTCGATAGCCTGCCTTTTATTTTTCGTTCTGTGTTTTTTTAAAAAAGTGTCATGATTTACAGAAGTTTTTGCTTTTCTCCTCTTAAGATTATACTCTGGATATTGACGTTATGACTATTCTTTATTCTGTTTTTAAAGAAAATTATAATATTTGTATGTTCTGCACACAATTAAAATATTATTATATTAAAATTTTGTGTTTTTCTTCACCTAACATGCCATTAAATTGGCTACGGCTTATCGCCGAGCCAACGACCGTCATTAATATTTGGGGTAAAATCTTCGAGTATTTGTTCATCGATGTTTTTAGAAATGCACTACTTTTTTTTTGTTGTTTTGAAACTTAGGTCGGAAGGGAAGAACCTCCTCCAGCCATCGGTCACTACCCCGCGTGATTCACGGTCGCACGGAATCCCGTTACTTGGCTCTTCGATTATTTATTTATCTTTGGTCATGTAGATTTCTTCCGAATTCTATTATGAGACCAGTGAGGTGACTGACAAGTTCATGTATGTGACTGAGTGGCCCTTAGGACAGTTTCTTATTGAGCGGCCTTTTGAGCGGCCAGAGGGCACGCGCCCGGGCAGGGGTCTAGACACTGACGCCAGCCGCCCCCGCCCCTCGCCCTCGGGAGCAGCCACGCGTCCATCCTCACAGTCTTTGCCGTCGAGGACGTTTCTCCATCTTCTTTCCCTCTTTCCCCTCGTATTTCGACGATTTTAAACCGAGTCCGATAAGTTCAAATACTTTTTCGTATATTTATTGGCCTCTTCCACGTCTTCTTTGGAATTCCTCAAATATCCTACCTTTTTTTAAAGATTGGTACATACTTCTCCTTTTGTTAATGATTTGTAAAAGTTTCAGAAAATCCGACCTTTTCCGCTGATCTCGGAACAATGTCTTTCCACTCATTATTTGTCTTTCAAGTTGACTGTGGTGTTTGTAGACTTGCAAAACGATGTTTTTTTTGTTTTTTTTTTTTTAATACGGCAAATTATTCTCTTGACGGTTTTCGCCTGAGGCTTTGCTTAGAGAAGCCTTCGTCACCCTCAGATATTATAAAGTCGACCAGTTCTTCCACAATGATTTGCGTTTCTCTTGTAATCCATTTAATTATTTAATCCATTTAATTTAATTTATTCTAAGGCAGATAGAGAAGCAAGGACATAATTTGCAGGTCTAGTGTGAAACGGGAATCTTTATTGGCAAATAGTCCATTTTCCTGCTTGTAGACATGATGTCAATTTTAAGTATCACATTTCTCTCTTTTCTGTTTGTATGAGAAACCAATTCACGCCGGAGCTGGTGCCAATCGAGAGGCACCAAGGACAGGCTCCTGGTCCCACAGGACCGACAGCACGTCTTGTTCCGGGGTCAGGGAGAGGAACGGAGGATGGCGAAGGTTGGGTCAGGGACCAGCGCCAGCTCTGGGAGTGATCCGAGTCTCACTCTACCAGCTCTGTGGCTTTGGGCAAGTGTCAGGCCCCAGGGATCGGCCTGTCTGCTCTGAGTCAGCACCGTGGTGTGGATGCCAAAACCAGTAGCCGCGGAGGCGGGCGTGAGAGTCTGCCCCGAGGATGCGGGGCGGGCCCCGTGAGTCCGGCCAGGCCTGCTCCGGCCCACCTGAGCGTTCGCGTGGCCCCAGCGTCATCCTTCTGAGACAGGGTCTTAAATACGGGCCTGCGGGTGACGTCCGGCCCCATAACCTGTTTATCCTGCCCAGAGTTGGTCTATGCGTAATGATTTTTGTTTGGTTGGTTTATCATTAAATTAGTTGGCGAAGTTTAAAAATCACAAAAGCCTTGATTTCACACTTCTCTTTAAAACAGACCGAGATCTGCGGACGCCGAGCCACGGCCACGATTGTCGGTTAGTGGGGCGGGAGCTGGTCGTTCGCCACAGGACCCGTCCTGCTCTGCACAGAGGCAAGCTGCCTTCGGCCATCATTTTTCTGTCATTTCTCCTGTAGTGAAAAAAGGACAAGACAATGAGATATTTCTTCATCCTCTGTGCTCTATTAAAACTGCCAAAATGAAACAAACAAAACAAAACAAAAAACAAACAAGAAGACTATAGGTCCAGGAAGAAAAATCACAGCAAACCAATCGATGGAAAAAAATAAAATTCTATACGTTTAATTCTCAGGGAAAGCGTATCTGTGCAGAGTGAACTCAAATTAAGATAGCATTAGAAAATGAGTAATATTAGTTAGATCTATGATCAATACAAGAAAGATGATTTCATTTTAAAGTCAAAATTGAAGAAATACGAATGGAAAAAGAAAGTCTTGTATTCTATTGTTCGTTTGAAATTGATTACTCTCTTGATTTGGAATAAATGGTTCAGAAAAATTAAAGTTTTGATGTGTTCCCTGGTGGTGGCTTTTCTGCCTGGCTCCTGGGGACATCGAGGTTGTGACCTTGGGATAAGGGGTCCTGGAGGAGGGCACGTTCCTGCTCGGACAGCTGCAGCCCGAAGCCCAGAACATGCGTGACCAGTGGTTGAGCCTGGACCCAACCGAGCACCTTCCCAGCGGGCGGGGCGGGATCTGGGTGGGGAGGGGCACGTCCCGATGGGTGACGGGCACCCATGAGTGATGCCCGCTGCGCCCGACACAAAACCCCAGGAGAGGGAAGACCGTCCACACACGCCTGGGTTTTCTGGTTCTCTCGGCCCGGGTCCGAGCGGGACTAGCTGCTCCAGGACCGGGACAAGCCCAGAAGCTCGGTCAGTGTGGGGCGGGGGCTCGGGGGGCAGCGTGGCGTCTGACAGCAGGGGTTGGGGAGCGGCAAGCAGCCCGGTGGACGGAACAGGTTGATTAGGTTAATACTTTTTAAACCATAAACTTCAATTTGTGGGACAGTTTTGCATTTGGAGAAGCGTCGAGACCGTGGTGTCTCGGGCTGGCCGGGCGGCTTACGGAGCTCACGTTCGTTTTCTCACAGGTGTGGAGGCTCTAAGTCCAAGGTCACGGTGCCAGGGTGGCGGCCTCCGGACGGAGCTCTGTCCCTGGCTGGCGGACGGCCGCCTCCTCTCCGTGCCCGCACGTGGCGGAGGGAGACAGCGCACCCTGTCACAAGGCCATGGTCCTGAAGGACGCGGTCACGGCCCGATGACCCCGTTTAACCTCAGTCACCTCCTGACAGCCCCACCTCCTGACAGCCCCACGTCCAGACACGGTGCCGGTGACATCGGGGGTCAGTGTTCCCACGTGGGAATTTTAAGGGGACACGATTCAGCCCGCGGCAGCCGTACAGAGTCCCCGAGCCGCCTGTGTCTCCCGAGGCCAGGGTCTTACCTTAGTGCAGGTGCGTCCGTCTCGGTTGACGGACGAGCGAGGCCACATTTTTATTAATAAAAGTCCGAGCTTTAGTCAGAGTCCCCGGTCTTGCCCTGTTTCTGCTCCAGGACCCACACGACATGGAGTCTTCACGTGTCCTTAGGCGCCTCTGAGCTGAGACGGTTTCTCAGACATTCTGCACCCATTTTCTCTCGATTCCCCGCCAGTGTTGAGGCATGTCGGCCGGGCCAGGGATTTTGCAGACGGTCCCTCCGCTGGGGCCCGGCCGACGTGTTTCTCCTGCTTCGACTGGGGTTAGGCGGTTCCGAGGGGAGACCCCAGACGTCAAGGGCCGTTTTCGCCACAGCACGTCAGGGCGCACGCTGCCGGCGTGACTCATGGCCTCGGCACCGGGCCACGGCCCTGCCGGTGGTGGCTCCACCTTAGGGACAGCCCCCCACCCCGCACTCTTTGGAAGGGAGCCCCGCGCGGCCCTCACTGGCCGGCTGGACTCGCGCCCCGTCTCGTCGAGGACAAACGCGCTCCTTAAACCGCCGGGAGCTCTGCGGTGGCATCGGCGCTGTCTGCCGCTTGTTTTCTGTATCAGTACGGACAGTGGCGACTTCTGTGCTTCGGGTTACGATCCCACGCGGCTTTATTTTGTGGTTCAAATCGTGGCCGTCGGGAGCTCTCGCCGTCGGCTCCCGGGCCCGTCTGCGGACCTGCCGTCGTTCGTTTGCTCCTGTTCCCCGTTGTCAGGTTTGAGCAGCGCCTTTTCTCCTGCGCTACGGGACGCTCCAGGCCCATCTTGCGTGTTTCCTGCCGCGGATCTCGAGTCGGCCGTTTCTCCCAGGAGCCCTGGTTCCTTTTACCGAAGGGCGGTTTTCGAAACCGAGACTCAGGGATGAGCACAGGTTGTTCTTTTAAACGACGGTTTTAAATTTCCGTCTATGTTCTTAACTAGAGATAATTCATTTAAACATGTCGAGTCTCCCCTTCGTTTCCACTATTACGAACTGGGTTCAACGAATTCCATACACAGGTATAATGGCCGAATTTTTAAAGAATCGACTTCGAACCTCTTCTCACAATAACGACCTGTAAAGCGCGTGGATCTGTCACCTTTGGTTGTAGAAACAGAGGTGTGTGCGAGTGGCTATCGAGTCCTCTGGCCACAGAGGGTCGCTCAGCTCTTCCTGTCCACTCCCCGCAGCCAGGACGGCTCCCCCTGGAAGCGGGCGGGCTGCGGACCTCGCTCTGGCCTGTGGCTCCCACGAGACACCCCTCCACCGCCACCCCTCTCCCCTAAGCATCGCGTCTGCTTTTCGTCACCTAACGGGGAGCAAGCAAGTAGTGACCCACGCGGTGTCCGAATGGCCACAGCCTCGGAGGCGCCTCACTCAGCGCAGGAGTGGACGCCTGGTTTGGTTACCGTGTGGAACAGATGGGGTTCGCTCCTCACCGAGGGCCGCCTGGGGCGGGGCGCGGGGCGCTGACCCTTCGCCAGCGAGGTGTGGCGGACGTGCTCGGCCTCCGTCCGTCTCCGCGACGGCCCCGTCCTCCACTCCCATCGCCGTCGAGGCTGCTCCAGGCGCAGTCTGGGAAAAAGCTGCTGGTTCCCCCTGTTTTTTCCTTGCTCTCAAGTCCCGGAGGGCGCAGACCCACAAATTATCTAATGCATCCGCCTGCAAGCCCCTCGTCTCCCGACGTCACCTCACGTCCCCTTTTAGTCATTTCATTTAAAGTCATCCAGGAAGAGCCAGCTGCGCGGAGCTCTGCACAGGGGACCACGTGATGACGTGCAGAGCGAGGAAGCCACCTAAGCCACGAGCGAGTGGCCAGCTGGCAGAGGAAATGGGTTTTGGTCCCTGCCACACTCGAGGGTATCACTTTATACCTCAGCCACTCCTAGGAGGTGAGCCAATGTCAGAGAGAGAGAGAGAGAGAGAAAGAGAGAGAGAGAGACAGAGAGACAGAGAGACAGAGAGACAGAGAGAGAAGACAGAGAGACAGAGAAAGAGAGAGACAGAGAGAGACAGAGAGAGAGAGAGAGAGAGAGAGAGAGACAGACAGACAGACAGAGAGACAGAGAGACGGTGGGGGAGAGAGAGAGAGAGCTTAGCAACGTCTGTGAAAATGTCTTGCCTCCAGCAAACTCTCTTGCCTGCCCGCCTTTCCTCTCTCCTTCTCTCCCTCCTTCCCCGTCTTCCTCCTCCTGTACCTCTTAAAGGAAATAGAAGGAGAAACTCTTCTTTCTAGGGAATCCTCAGGCTTTGGAGATAAGACACCTCGCGGGTCCGTTATGGCAGAAGCCTGGCCCCCCCGTCTGCTTTGCTCAAATCCCCATTAGCAAAACGCAAGCAGCTCCCACGTGTGGTCGTCACCGGCTCGTGCTTGAATCACGAAATCGTTTCCGGAAGTTCAGGGTCGTTAAGCCATATATTAAAATTGCCTTCATTTATGTTATTTTTCTAAGATGTGACATAAATCTGGTTTACAGAAATAAGAAGTTAATCTTAGAGCCTTTTGGTCTAAAATACGCAGGTTAACGCTTCCCTGCCGTGTGAGACAATGATGATAAAGTGAGCTAATGAGTAAGTGCCGAGCACGTAGCCTGGAGCCAGGTTCCTTCAACGTTTCCTTTTATAGGCAACAGTTCTGAGGGGAGAAAAAGTACAATTTTGAAAATTTGAAAAATCAGCATTGAGTAAACAAGACTCTGGATCTGAAACATTCTTGGTTGATTTATGTATTCAGTTCCCATGTGTCTTTGGTTCTGCCGGCATCCGTGCCGCAGGGCTGACTGTGCGCTCGGATCACAGACCAGGAGAGCAGGGACACGTGGGGCCCAGGGTCGAGCTGCTGTCCTGATGTGGGCCCTGCTGGCTTGGAGGCTGTGGGCTCCGAGGTGACAGTGTTTCAATCAAGGGACATAACAGTGACGAAGAGACTGCCACGTGCGTGGCCAGGGGTCTGCTGGCCGGAGTTATTGATTCCGATCATCAGGGGGAAGGGGGGTCCCTGCCACCCGGTGGGGCACCCAGGGGCTGCTCTGAGGGCCGCTTAGTACTTCCGAGTAAGCGCTAATACTGCAGCTTAATGGAAAACTGGAGAAGCCAAAGGAAAGACAGGGTGACAGAGGCCGCAGGCGCTGGGCGGTGGCGGCTGGGCTTGGTTCCCACTGCACGGGGGGCCCAGCGCCGCCCGGAGCAGCGGAAGGGAGAGCCCTGGACCTTGATGCGGCTTCGGGACAAAGGGCAGCAACAAGGATTGTAGGCGCTTTGTGTGCATTTTCTACTTGCTTATGACATATAAGTATTTTTTCTATGTGTGAATCATTTTTTGTTCTCTTCCCCATTTTTATTTTAAATTATTCGTTTGATAATTTATGCGACGACCGGGGTGACCCGGCGACTGGATCGGAGGCAAGGTGAGCACAGCCAGCGGCTGACGTGCCACATAGGGGCATCGCGCCTCCTCCCAGTGCAGGGGGGGGGTGGGGCTTCCTCGCGCCCCGCTGTGTCCGTCAGGCGCACGGGTAGAGTTGCTGGCCGGTGTCCGAGGGCGCTGCCGGGTAGGAGGCACGGATGAAGCCACGCAGCCTGAGGGTGGGCCGTGCCAGCTGCTGCCCGCCAGCTCCAAATTTGCCCTCGTGGACCCTTTAGATGGTTTCCCCGGGCCAGCTCGTGCAATATTCATGGGTAGCGGGGAGACATTGCTGGAGGAGGGGGTCTTTGTCCCTGGTCCTGGGGGTCCTCCTGGCAGACTCCCGCAGCGAGTGTGGCCTCCCCAGCCAGCCTGGCTCCTGCGACACGCGGGTCTGTCCCGCACGGCCCGGCCCCTCTCCCGCGGCTGGCTCAAGGGTGCACGGCAGCCAGCATCCCCCGCCCCTCCACCTCGGCGCTCCTGGTGTCACGGCAGGGCACCCCTTCGTGGCCTGCTCTCCCTGGCCCTAGAGGACACGTCTGCAGCCAGCTCCAGAGGGCTGACTCCCAGCAGGCTCTCCTGGTGTGACACCGCAGTGCCTGCCCTGCAGCCCGGGGAGACGTGGCCGTGCCGTTCCCTGGCCGCCCCGGGTCTGCTCAGCCCTGGCCGGGGGCGGGCACTGCCCCGGCGGCCTGTCTCGGTCCCCGGGAGAGAGTGGCCGCTCTCCCTCCAGTCCCGTTTCCTTTAGGGGTCTGTCCGCTCTTTTATTAGCCAGCCCCTCGTTACTCCAGCCCCCACGTCGCTGGATTCTTTTCCCTGACCGCCCCCTGACTAAATCACTCTGTGGTCTCTGCCTCCTGACCGGGCTGTAATTGATACAAGACTACGATCCCTTGAGGAGGAAAGATGCACGTTCGACGCCTTGAAAACCCAACGCTGCTCACGGCGTCGCAACTGGGCCACCAGCTTCCCCGGCCCGTGCGTTTCACTCCCGGTCTTTGCCCTGCCCCTCTCTCGAGAAGAGCTTCCCAGAGTATCATTGAAAGGCTTCGCTTTCTTCGGCGTCGGTTCGCTTCTTGCACGGGACGCCTCCATTTCGGGGGCAGAGCGTGGGAGCGCTTGCCGGCCCGAGCCCGGTCAAGCTGCAAACCATCTGGGCCTCCGCGCAGCTTAAAATAGGCTCGGGGAGGGCGCGTGAGTGTTTGTGAATTCCCTGCGTCTCATTTTCTGACCTCAAACTGCAATCTTAAGTGAAGGCAGGAAAAAAGAACAGGACTTCAAAGGAGAATGGCTTTTTAATTTCTCGGGGGAAGGGCAGTTGAGAGCGAAGCCCACACAGCTGGACCGGACGTGGAGCGGGAAAGTCATTACCTCGTGATGGCGGCCTCTGCAATCGAAGCCGTCAGGACCCGCCAAGGCCGGCTCTGCCCTCGCCAGCCGGCCCGACCGGTTGCTCGCAAGGCCTGATTCTGATTTCCGAGAGTTGTTTTTCTCTCGGGAAGGCTGGCTTGACTTTCTTCTGTCTGCTGACCAAAAGATTATCTGGATCGCTGTTGTTGTTTTTTAAGGGAACCGTGTGCCTTGTTGAGCTCATGGGCCTGAAACTCCCTCCGGTTCTCTCTGTACCCCCCGACCCGCTTGCGGCCCCTTCCACAGCTGCGTGTGTTGACCAGCAGCCAGGAAACACGCGCGTGTGCCCCGTCCATTCACGAAGCCGGGACACGTGTCACTGGGAGGCCCGAGGAGACAGCACCTCGGCTGAAGGCTGGAAAGCGACACGTCGCGGGCTTTCCGGGGCACCGTCGTCCTTCTGAGTGACCCTGGGGGTTTCTGGGAAGGGGAGGGTGTGGTGTGGAGGCTGGAAAATATGAATTTCCGCTGCGGCGAACTCACCGTGTGAGCTTGGGAAGCTGCCTCCGGGCTCGGGGCCATTTCCACACTGGCAGGGAGAGGGGTCAGGATCTTGTCCAGCCGGGGGCGGTGTTACCTGGGGTTCCCGCCCAGATTCCTCGTAGAGAACCCCACCCTGGACAGACGGGGGGGTAGAACAAGCCCGGGTTCCGCTTGCCAAGGGCACGCATAGCCCGAGCGATGTGCAAACTACCACGTCCGCCTCCTCAGGCCATGAGGGAACAGGCGACCTGGCTTCTGAAGGACGCCCCGCCATGCGCATTTCAGGGGTCGGCCTGGAAGGCAAGGAAGAGGCCCAGAGTGTGCTGAGGAGTCACCGTGGCAGAAGGCCATGAGCAAGGCCAAGCGGGGGGAGGAGGGACGCGGGCCCATGCGGGGGGCGAGGGCTTCGCAGTTCTCACGTGGTCAGGGACAGGTCCCCTGGGGTTCGGAGGATTTGCGGAGACCCTGCCATGCCTCAGTCCTCAGACCCCGCGTGGACTGCGCCAACCGCCCTAGGCCCTGGGGCGTCCCTCACGATCGGGCCAGATTCCGACATTTCCCGGAAGGAAGCAGGTCACCCAGCGAGGTGGCTGGGGACACTCGTCCCCTAACTCCCAGTCACGCTGGGAGAGCCGGCGCCCACCTGCCACCTCACGGCGTGCCGACTGCCTCGGTTCCAGCTCTCCACGATCTCTGGACCCCAGAGAAGGGAGCACGTCGGTGACACCAGGGACACGTGTGGTCTTGGGGGCGGGATGGTTCCGTTCATTCCGGCCACGGTCTCTTGACCGCCAGAGTGTGGCCGGCTCCGGGCCTGCGCTTCACGCCTGCTGGCCGTGCGAGCTGCGGGGGTCGACGTGCCTTCTCGAATGTCAGCGTTATCATTTCTAAAGTGCAGATGGTTCTAGCTTCCTGATGCGCACCCCAGGAGAGGGCACCCGCTTCTGCCCACGCCAGTCCCGGGGCTCCCCGAAGGATTCGTGGGCCTTTCGGTGGTTTTTCAGGGGCAGCGGATTCGATCTCGTCTAGGACTGGGATCCGGGGCGACGGATGCCAGAAGCCTCCGCGCACACCCGTGATTGCGTGGGCCCCTCTTCTGATGAAGGGACTCCATCTTATGTCCCTCGGCCCGTCAGGATGGAGCAGAGCGTTTCAGGTGGAGACGCTCTCTCAGCTCCTCGGCGGGCACACTACTCACACGTACATTTGTCACACAGGATCTGCTGGTTTTAAATGAACATTTAGACACACAAACCAGCCATTTAAGGTCAGTTTAGATTCAGACTGAACCCAGGGATTTTGTTCTCATGTCTGATGCTCCCGGGGCAGTGAACGGTCTGACTGTGGAGGAGGAGGCGTCGCTGCCCAGCTGCCGAGCGACTGGACAGCTGGACACCGCAGCGACTCATCAGCTCACTGTAAACATGAGTGCCGGCCTCTCCCTGTCCTGCCTGAGGATGTCGGGGTGCCGACCCCCGTCCTGCCTGGGGATGTCGGGGTGCACACCATATTCAGGCCTCCAGGATATCCTAGTCTTTCAGTTGTAGAAAAGTAGACTCAAGAACGCAGTCGATTTGAATTTTTTTTTGGAAGCAGAAAGCCAGCACTCTTGTTTGGTGTTTGTGACTTCGAACCAAGAACTAATTCCTGGCCGTAGTGATTCTCTGGAATCTTTTTGTAAAAATGACATGGCAACTCCCGCTTAAACACACAACATTTGTGTATTATTAATCACCGACCAAGTCATGGCATTCGGTTTAAAAACAGCAGTGACTGTCATGGTGGCTACCTTGGAAACAAACAAACAAACAAGACAGCCATTAAAAAAAAAAAGGGAAAGTTAATAGAATAAATTGTTTCCAGGACATTTGGTTTTCAGAAGTGGACGGCCTGATGTTGGGTTGATAATAATCAGTGTTATTCAAAAAACTATTTAAAATCGTGTATTTCCAGAGATTTTCTTTCACTCGATTGAGTCTATTTTCGGTGTGAATTTCCAGTGAAGCAGGCGGGAGGATTATTCATTTCCTTTCAGTGGTTTGTGCCAGTGAAGATTCGGTTCGTGCTGCGGGTTGTGCTCCCTGGGAGAGACGCGCTGGGGAACCTTGCTCCTGCCCGTCCCCCCAGGCCGATGTTTCTCGCACTGGTTTGTCATTCCGGTGTGTCATGGGAGAAAGGAAAGAAATGTGTACTATTATTTATAATTTAGTTGCTTAAATTTTGGTTTGATCAGAATCTAAACGATGAGGTCCATGGACATCTGAATCCCGCGATGAAACTCGGCCAGAGAATGGGAGCGATTAATCATGATAACTCGCATTTTGGATCGGTTCGCGAGGAACAGATGTCTCTCATCGCATCCTCACAGTGACCCTAAGACACGGGTTCCCAAACTTTCTCAGTTCACAGTGCCCTCAGCACCTCGGTACATTTTCCCAGTGGCCCCCCAAACAAAAGAAATGCCAGCCCTTTTTCAGTAGTTAGCCCTAACTGACCCCAAAGTCACGGCATTGTGAGATACTTATCAAGACGGTCCCCCAAGCGCTCGCCCGGAGTTCCTTCTGCATCCGAGAGAAATCTCTGGGATTGCTTGAAAATTCAGAGTGTCCACTGGTGGCTTTGTGAGTTCTCCGTGGCATCTGGGGCACCTCGGCACATGAGCCGGGAACCGTGGCCTCATGAGGCAGGTCCTCTCACTGTCCCTCTGCTTGTCGCCCCACAGGTGTCTCACTGTGGGGAGACTAACAGGATCCCAAAGCCTGAATGGCATCAGGAGAAAGAATCTGGGATGGACATCAAGGGCGTCTGAGGCAGAAGGGTGATCCAGAACCATTTCATTCATCTTTATTGCATTCATTCATTCATTCATTCATTCATTCATTCAAAAAGTGCATCTTGCTGGTTCCTGGGCTGTGTCCCATGAAGCTCAGAGGCCAGTGGGACGGACAGAGATTTGAGGAGTGACGAGAGCTGCACCAGAGGGTTCTCTGGGTGTGGGCACAGGGCAGAGGGCCTGGGCCAGGCTGGGGGACGGCAGGGGACGGCAGGGTGACGGTCAGCAGGGAGGGAGCCCGGCGTGCAGAGCCGAGCCAGAAAGGAGCAGACCGGCTTCGGGACGGGCACAGCCCTGCCAGGCTCTGCCTTCACTCTGTCACCAGACGGCCTGGCCCAGCTGAACTTCTGCCACCAGGCTGCCACACTCACACGTTTGTCAGCTGTCTCTGGGATGTGTCAGCTTCCTTTTGTTTCATGATGGCGAAACTCACACTTGGCTCCCCACGAAATTTGAAAATAGGACTGCGGTGCCTTAGCAACGCTGGCTTGCGTTTGCGCCCGTGTGTTTTTCCTTTTAAGACCAGTCAATCACGGGTGGCTCCCCGCTGCGACCGAGTACCGCCTGCCCCTCCTTCCTGCCAGGTCGTGTTCCCTCGGAGGGGGCTCAGACGCAGTCGCTTCCCCCCAGGGCTCGGTCTGGCGGGGAGCCAAGCGGACGCTCGAGGCAGGGCCCCTGACCGTGACCGTGGCCGGGCCGTGGGCGTTCACAGTCTCCAGGATCGGTGGCAGCAGCATGGGAGGAACGCCACGTGCAGGGCAGGAGGCCCGTAGCTGATGGCCGCTGGGGCACGGCCCGGCAGTCGCTGGGAGGGGCTGGGCCGGGCCGGGGAGGCCAGCGAGGGGGCGTTTGTGAGGCCACCGAGGCAGCAGGTTCCTAATGTCAGAGGGGAGGCCATCTCGCCGGGGACTGGCGGTTTCCTGAGGCCTCGGAAGGATTTGATGAGAGTGATGACCTCCGTGACCTGGCCCGTCAAAGGAGCCACGGGACGCAGAGTCAGACCCCGGCGCTCATTGTGCCGTTGACAGGACGTGTTCCTAGTCCTACTATTTCCGTCATCATCCGACACAGCTGTGACTGTGCCGGACCCGCCGGGCGGGGGCCTCCCAGGGGAAACGCGTCCTGGTCAGGACTCAGGGGCCACTAAGCGGCCAGAAGAGCCCGCTGCCCTCTTCATGCCCGTCCTGCCCTCCGCCCCACCTTCCGCCTCCCTGCAAAGCCGGGAGGGACGGACGCGGACACCCCGGCTTGCTGGCCACTTTTATGAAGATCCCTGTCACTTTGTGTCCAAACCGAAGAGAGCTTCCGTTTCCTTCCGCTGACGGGGAACGGCCCCTGAGTCGCCATCTCGCCAGGAACGCACGTCCCTGTCCCTCGGCTTGAACAATGCAACCGGCAAAACCCCGGCTGCTGTCGTGCTGCGTGTCTTTTAAAGAGCGCGCGGGGCTGACGCACGGCCCCCCCCAGGCGGGAGCGAGCGCTGTCTTCGGGCTGTGAGGACAGACGGGGTGTGCTCGCCCACGCGGCGCTCCCCTGCCACCTGGTCGCGACGTTCTCACATTCGAGGGTTCCGCCAAGACAGGTGCGCGTGAGTGTGCGTGCGTGCGCACGCGTGTGTGAATGTGCATGTGTGTGCGTGTGTGAGTGTGTGCGCGATGTGTGAGCTTGCTCGAGCGTGAGGGGTGGCAAAGAGTGTGCATGCGTATGGTGGTGTGAGTGAGTGTCGTGTCGCGGAATGTGTGTGTCGTGTAATGCGAGTGTGTGAGTGTGAGTGACATGCGTGGAGTAATGATGTGTGCAAGTGTGTGTGCGTGCGTGTGTCTGAGCATGTGTGTCGCGTGCGTGCGTGTGTGAGTGTGTGTGCGTGCGTATGTGTGAGTGTGCGTGCATGCGAGACACTAAAGAAATCAGGAAAGTTCCAGAGCTCAAGAACCCACTCCTTGCTGCGTGCCGAGGTGGCCCAGGGAAGCCCCAGGCTGACCCCTGCCCGCCTCGGCCCAGTTTCCGTGACCAGGGCTGGCCTTCGTGGCTTCTGTGGACAGTCCCCTTGCCCTCTGCGTCCAGTGGGGTGTGGCCTCCACGGGCCGCCAGCAGGATGTCCAAGGCTGAGAGCAGAGCGGGCTCTGGCTGTCTGTGTGGACCCCGGGCCCCCCTCCCATAAGGCCTCCAGGTTGAACACGGTCACGGCTCCCATCACAGTTGTCCCCAAACCCTCCTGGGCTCTGGGGACCCCTTCCCCGTGGGCCCTCAGTCCTGGGAGATCACGGCTCCCGGGCTCTGTGGCTGGTTGTCTCCAGCCCCCCTCAGACCACCCCATTGGATGTGCCTTGGTGCCAGCTGCATCCTGCCCGGACCCTCCCCAGGCAAGTGGGACTGAACCGCTCTGATGACGTCGCACCTTCCTGCTCACGGTGGTTTCTCCCAGAGGACCCTTCTCTTCGGGAGTGGAGGAAGGGCTGAGGCTGGCACGCGGGAGGGCACGAAGCGGAGTCGGCCATGCCCGTGCTGGCGTCGGGAACTACAGTAAGAACTGTTAAAAACGAAAGAATAATTTACGAACAGCATGGAGGCGTGGAAGCTATTTTCTGAGGAACCTCAGGTGGCAGCCCCGTTACACTGACTCTACCACTGTGTGTTCGAACACGACTCAACTAACGGATAAGGCCAATGGAGTTAGAATGTGTGCAAGGCCATTGCCCAGGGAGCCGGCGAAAAGCAGCCACTTCTGGAAGGACACTCAGAGCAAGCTCAGGACAGCCCCTACCGCAAGGCTTCTGGGGGGTGGGGGGACTTGCATGACCCAGGACAACTTGCCTGGGCTCCGAGGGCCCTATTGCCCACCAATGCCAGCGGCCCTGGTCACTGCGGCTGCAGCCTCACTTAGCCTGAGTGTCTCAGGAAAAGGAGCCTCAGACAAACGCTCATGCATCAATCAGTACTGTCGTCGGGAGCGAGCCCAAGAGCAAAAGTTAAGGACAGAGAAAACGCCTCTGCAGAGAAGAGGGAGCTGATCCAGCACGTGCGGGCGAGTCGGTCTGCTACAGGTGACGGCACCTCGCACCGCGAAGCACCTCGCACTGCGAAGCACCTCGCACCGCGAAGCACCTCGCACCGCGAAGCCTTCAGCGGAGCCGCGCACAGCGCGAGCTGGATTCGGTGCCGGCGGATCCCATTACTTGCTGCGTAAAGATTTTCCCAGCGGGGCGGCAACTGCTGCTGTAGGCGGCATGTTCGCGGCCCCCCAACACTGGTATGTGAAACCCTAATCCCAAGGCGACGGGATCTGGAGGCGATCAGGTCCTGAGCACAGAGCCCTCGTGAGTGGGATCAATGCCCCTGTAAAGGGGACCCCAGAAGTCCCTCACCCCTCCCCTTCCGTCATGTGAGGACGGCCATGATCTTGGACTTCTGGCCTCCGGAACTGGGAGAGATAGACGTCTGTTGTTTACGAGCCAACCATTCTACGGCACTTTGGACAGCAGCCCGAGTGGACCGAGACGGCTACTCTGCACACCTCAGGTGTGCACACGTGGGCCCCAGACTCAGGCAGCCCGGGGAGGTGTCCTGCAGGTCTGAGGCCAGGCGCCAGGTTATACCCGGATCGAGAGCTCATGCAGCCGGCTGTCACCATGGCGCCTGGACTAGGACACGGGTGTGTATATAAGTCGCATCTGATCCCAAAGTCTGCATCCGGCCATGCCGTGCAGTGTATCCATCCAACCCCAAATACACCGCCTCCCCGAGTATTAGACGAGACACTCTCAGCCCTTCCTGGAGAGGGGAGGTCTAGTGTGGTCCGTGGCAGAGTTTACCTAAGTGTGCTGGTCAGACCCAGTCTCCGGAGATTTAAGACAAGAGGGTTAGGAGTTCACTGTACAATTGCTGGAGCTGCAGACGGGGAAGCCGCACTCGATGACATCTCTCCGTTTTCCACTCTCGTTCGATGTCTTCCTCAGCCTACAGACGCGCTTTGCGGATCCGGGCTGCTGCCCGGTGACATACACCTGCATCCCCAATGGGTCCCTTGACAGCGGACTTACACCTGTCAGGTGGTAGCGGCTGCAGCTTCCCTCGCACAGTGATCTCGTGGGAATCCTGGCAGCACCAAGATGTGCCTAAGCGCAGACCCTTGGATCTGGACATGTCCCCCGCTGCCACCACTGCACAGGGCAGTGGTCTCACGTGCTTCTCAGAGGTCTTGAGGGGTTCCCAGGGCTCGGAGCTTCCCTCGAGGCCCTGCCAGGGTTCTGCGAAGCCAGACCTTTTTTCAAAATAACACTCAGAAAATATCGTGTGTCGAGGATTCCAAGTAATCCGTGTGGATACTTCATCCTCAGGGGGCGGAGCCTAACTGCCCACCCCCCGCTGTGGGCGGCCCTCGGCCACCTCCTTCCCGAGAAGACAGTGTAGGACGAGCGGAAAAGAAGAGGTGACCAGACAGCGGAGAAATCTGAGAAACACGCCTCGGTCAGGTGGTCAAGGTCAACACCAGCAGCAGTGAGTCATGGTGACACTGTTCACCCTTGAAACGTTATGATGAGAAAGGCGTTTTATCTGTACAGTCTTCTTCCCCAAACACCCATAAACCCAGTCCAACCGAAAGAAAACATCAGACCCCAAAGAAGGGACGTCCCACAAACTATTTGACCAACGTCCCTCAAGACCGTCGAGGTCCTCAAAACCACGGAAAGTTGTGAGAAACCAATGCAGTCAGACAGAAGGAGACATGGTGACTTACAGCCGTGCGGTGTCTTGGATGGTCTCCTGGGACAAGAAAAAAGACATTAGATAAAGACTCAAAGAATCCGCATAGTACGGACTATATTTAATAGTCGTGTTTCGGGATCGGTTCCTTAGTTGTCACGAACGGACCATAATAATACGAGACGTCCACGATAAGGGAAATCAGGCACGAGGCTCGCGAGACCTCTCCGCGCCATCTCTGTAACGCTCCCGTGAGTCTGGCAGTGAAAGTCAAAAGCTTATTTAAAACGCTCGTCAAGACAGCGGCTTCTCCACTCTGTCGTTTTCCCTGGGGGACAAAAGCCGGGGCCGGAATCAAGGCAGCGTCGTCAAACTCTGTGAGCGGGAACTTGATCTTGGGTACCTGCCCTCTGAATATTCCGAGGGACAGAATGCGAAGTACCTAAAACACCTCGGCGTTCCACAAGAGAAGGGCAGGTTACGTAGAACCCTTGTGTAATTGTCTGAGTCGTAAGCTAAACTAATCTTTTCTTTTTTCTTCTTGGAACAGCCTATTTACTTGAAAAAAAAAAAAACTTGATAAATTATGGTTATTCAGACTTGGCTTTTTAGTGGAGCGTCGCTGGTAAATGGATGCAGTGAGCCTGTCACCTCCAGGAAAACAATGCACGGTATTTGTGGCCAATAATAAAGTTCAAACTTTCAAACACACATCAGAATTGAGGACACTGGTCATTAATTCGAGGGGTACCTCGGGGTCCTGAGTCTTTGTTGACTGGCACGTTTCCTTGTAGAATCCGTTTTCCACTCCTTAATATTCCATTGATTTTTAACGAATAAATATCATCATATTATTGATATCTGGATGCATTTTTTAGAACCGTGATTTGCACACCGAGCATCTTCCTGTCCGCTCGAGTCTCGTTAAGTCTGCTTACTGACAGCAATGCCACTGCCGGGCAGAGGCTGAAGGGACAGTGGCCGTTGACTTGTCTTGATGGTGAGAACATTGGGGGCACCCTGGCCGATCTCAGGGGAGTTCGGTCACCTATCTGGAGTATTCCAGAGGTGCACAGTGGCCGTGCGAAGATGGGGGGTCCTTAAGCAGAGCCGGAGGGGTCTCAGGAGAGTGTTTACTGAGGAGCACCTGGTGGGCAGGCGCGTGCATGGGGCGGGGTGCTGGGGAAGAGCCCAGCGGGGGTGTGGTCCTGGCAGGTCACGGGGACTCTGGAACGTGTCCCGTGCCACAATGCTGGTCCACTATGGGGCAAGGGTCTGGCCTTTTGTGCTCCTCAGGCATTGGCCTCTGACTGCCCTGCGTGTGGGTGTGACCTTCTTGGCAGGAAAGCGGTCATTGTCCCAAAGGTACTTCCCTGGAAAAGGGCGGCCGTGAGCCCTCAGCAGCCAGCACTCACCGCCGCCCAGACATCTGGCCACGGCACAGAGTGTCCGCTGCAAGGTTCCAGTAGATCCCCATTTGCTCTGCATCGAAGTCCACGGTCTTGGATGCTAGAGGTGACCCGTGGCACGCCGGCCACACCAGTATGCACGCCCTTCCCCGGGGACTTCCGGCACAGGGTCATCGAGGCCCTGGCAGCGACTCGAGCATGAGCTGGATCTGGAGCTTTGTCATGAGACCGGCCCCTGGGGTCCTGGATTCTCTTTGACCCTTGAACCTCAGAAGCATGCTGGAAAGTGTGGTGAGCGTGTGTGTGCACGTGCGCGCCTCGTGCGTGCCGTGCAGATGCGTGTGCAGACGAGAGGGTGGCTTTCGGGGCATTTCAGGCTTTGTCCAGCGTGCGGGGCTCCGTGGCTCTGTGTCGGCTGCCTCAACGTGCTCACGCATCTTGTGGGGGACACGATTATTGCTTTTCTCATTGCTGTCTAGTTGGACCTACAGGAAAGACCTTTAAGGCTAACGAGAGAACCAGGATGGAAGGGACCGTTAGGGGACAAATTCCCTGAAAGAATCCTCTAGGCGCAGGGCGATCTAGCAGGAGGGGAATTTTAGGTGGAGGCCATGAGGACAACACAGGGAATTTTCACTCGCCTCTCTGAGCCCACGAAAGCACCTGGGGGTGAGCTGGGGGCGTGGGCGGTGTTCACGCACAGAGACCCCACGCAGAGTCGAGAGCAGAGCCCTCCCATCGGGGTGGTGCACGTCTGGGCAGGGAGCTGTGACATTAAACTCACACTGGCCTCGCACTGTCCCTCAGGTCATCGAGTTTGAGGGAAACTGAGGCGCACTAGAGGCGCTAGTTCCAAGAGCAATTTGTTCTCTGATCAAAACCCAGGTCCCCGCAGAGGCTGCAGGCATTTCCGCTTCGCGAACCACAGAGCTGAGATATTATTGTTCTGGCGAAACCTCCCTGACCGTAAACGACCTTTGCCTGTGAGGTCATTTCACGCCAGGACTTTTTCTCTCAAGGGAGAAGCTGCATGTAGATGTTTAATGCGCAGCAGCCGAGCCAACCAGCTGATCATAAGACAAAAATGCGGTGACAGTAATTTTCTGTCTCTGTTATTTTTCTTTACCCAATAAGATAAGAAAAATATTTTCTCCATGAGCAAAATGGTCGTTTCCCCAAGTGCCTTATCAACAAGAAGCTGCTTCTCCTCCCTTCTGCTGCCAAACCACCTGCCTCCTGCACCCAGCGGGCGGTGCCCCCGTGACCCTGCCACCCGTGCTGGCGAGGGTGGCTTTCGGTAGGGATGTTCCGTGAGGCGGGGACAGCAAACTCCCCAAATGCCAGCGTCACTACTAAAGAGAAAAAGACACTTGTCTTCTAAAAGGAACAACATGAATTTTACTAGATACCAACACTTCCACTGAATAACGTCAGAAAGATTAATCTCTGCAGCTAACGTTCACGAGCACAGTGCTAAGCACGTCACAGGGGATAACTGAAGTCGTCACATGACCCCTGTGAGTTGGACACTCCTGCGTTTCTCGTTTTCAAGGCGAAGAATTGAGGCGCGGTGTTGGGGGGTGGGGGGTCACCCAAGTAGGAAGCGGCCAAGCTGGGGTTTGCAGTCGGGCAGGCAGAGTCCGGGGCCGATTTCCTCATTGAGAGCCTGGGCACTGGTCCTCGCCAGGTGACCCGTCACTCATGGGACACAGCTTCACAGGACAGAGCCCAGGAGGCAGAACAAAGCCCGCTGTCCTCTTCCATAGACACGGTGGGGGAATGGCCGCCACCTGCCAGCCAGGTCCCTCCTCCTCCATCTGACCAGAGGCTGAGCATTCCGGTGGGGGTAGGGGAAGTCATCACTCCCCACTGACAGGAAACCCGGTCGAGGACGTGCTGGGGGTCAGGACGAGGGCCCCCACCCCAGCTCCGCCCATACTAGCCGTGTGACCTGGGGTAAGGCACGTTCCTTCCTACAGTGAGAGGCCCGGTGGACAAAAGCAGATGTAGAGGTATGTGTGGGTGGGGACCACCCTACATGCTGGGGCTCGCCTCCGACACGGATGCAGTCGGCTTTCTAATCGATGTGGGAGGAGGGAATGCACGGTATACAGTGCTGCTCTGTGAACGGTTTGGAAATGAATTGTTTCAGATTCATACCTTCTATCGACCACCGCAGTAGACTATAAATGTATTAAAGACCTCTGGGTAAAAGGAATTCCCTTAAGGAACAACAAGAATTATAAGCAAACATTCATTTTAAAATATAAAAAAACTTTTTTCATAAAAGCAGAAGAAGAAATCGCAGAAGAAAAGCTCGGTAGTAATACCTCGATTTAACAATAGAGACTTAGCGGAACTAGTCAACGGAACGGTTGAGGGCTCATCTTTTGAATTCTTACTGAACTGACAGTAGTTTTTACCTATCTTACTATCGATTTTGTTTGCAGTTCTTTGATAAAGCACAAGGACGGAAGTTTTCAGGCATTTGTTCTTTTTTGAAGCGTTTGGCCCTGTCTATTTTTTTGCTCGTGTGCCCCTCTTCTTACTCCTGTTCGAAAAAACTCTGTAGATTAAGGAAATTCATAGTTTTCAATTATATGTTGCAAATAATTTTCCTGAACATATCATGACGACGAAAAATGTTAAAGCGGAATTTCCTTTTCATTGTTCTTTTTCGCTAAATAACAATGTTATGTATTTGAATCTATTTCTTTTCCCTTATAATTTTTGGTTCTGAAATCGCTCTACTCGATATTAGTCATGATTTCACTCCAAATAATTCCTCATGCTCTCGTGATTTTCGACTTCACTTTTGAATATTTTACCCATCTGGAACTTATTTTAATATTAAGAATGGGCCAAAGAGCCAGCTTTACTTTTTTTTTTTTAACAAATGTCCCCCCAAATATTTAGTGAAGAATCCATTTTTTCCTACTGATTTTAAAAGGACATTTTTATCGTAAATTACATTCTTACGTACCTATTTCTATTTCTTGACTGTCCTTCTAGCTCTGATCTGCTTAGCTCCTCCGGCGTGGGCGCTATGCTCAGTCTGATGCATTTAGGCACCTGCCGGGGCAGGTGTCACACGGTCCTTCCTCCCTCACCGGGGGCTTTCTCAGCTCTTCTCCCATGTTTGTTCTTGTCATGCTGACCCTTGAAATTCACTCTGGAATTTTTATGGCGTTGCGTTGCATTTATGGATGTATTTAAAGATCATGGGTTCTTTACAGAAACGTGGCATGCGTCTTATCGCGGCTTTTCTATTAGTTTTCTTAAAAGTTAAAACAGCACATGCGCACAAGTTAAAAAAGCAAACTACCACTACAACAGTTACGATGGAAATGATACTGGAATGTAAAAATCACTAAAACTCGTTCAGAATTATTCATTTTTGCCACCCGACAGGGCGAAATTATACCTCATCGCCTTGATTAGCATTTCCTCTAACTGGTAAGACGTTTGGAAATCTTTTCATATGTCTACTGATCATCCAGTTTGCCTTCGATTCGTAAGACATTTTAATATACTTGCCAATCAGGCCTCTGTCAGTTATTTGCATTACAAATACATTTTTTCACTTTGTAACTTACCTTTTTCCTTGGCTTTTGTGTCCGTGATTGTGTAATTTTTATCATTTTCGTGAAGTTTGACTTATTTTTTTTTCAGAATGGCTTATGCTTTATAACGCATTCAAAAATATTTTCCTCTGTAATGTGTTTCTTACAATGTTGGTCATTATTGATTCTGTCAGCTTTCTTTGGGGGTAATTTAGTTATTACTTCGTTACATACTTAGTTTGATACTTAATTTATTTTATTCTTTCTTATAGCAAAAATTGTTTAGGAGGATCTAAAAAAATCCACGTAGCAAGACTTTCTGTTTCCGTTTTTGTTTCCAGTGTTTTCCTGCTTAGGTTATTACACTAATTTTATTGCATTATAGTCAGAGAATCTGTTCCGTGTGTGTTTTTTTAATAGGACTTTCTTTAAGGCTCATCCTAAAGCATAGGATCTCAGCATCGCATGCCACCCACGTGGTGGGAGACTCGAAGACATGGGGTACGCTCGCATGAAGAGAGAGATGGGTATTGCCAGTCCCAAGGGGCGTCATACACGACTTAGAGATTCTACTGAACGGTACAGAAAAGTGTCACGTATGTATTTGACCTCCTAATTCACAGGGACCGGGGCTGCTCTAAACACAATTTGTGTCTGGAATTTAAACGACCAGGTTAGCAAATTGCCTCTCAGCGTTTCCTTCCCAGCTATGCATTTTCTGTACCGCCAACCTAGAACAATCCAGAACAATCCAGCTTTGCTCCCGAGAAGCCCCTGCGTGGGAGAAAATGGGGCGTTAACGAAGTGACTGCCATATTTACTCTATTCAGCTGGAAGTTCACTCTCAATTCTCCTCCATAGCTGGTGTGGCGGTCAGTCTTATTTAGACGAGGGTCATGCGATCGGCACTACCATGCGATGGACTCTAAATAATCTTAAGTCCAGAAATAGAAAATGTCCCACATTTTAATGATGTGAGCCTTCTTCAACGATTAAATTCCCTTTGAGAAATTACAGCCTTAACTGCAAATCCCCCCTCCTCATTAGGAAACGAATGTCCTAAAACGAAATGCTCCTTCTCCATAATCTCAAAGAAATCAAGGCTCATCCACAAGCCGCCGCTCCCCGAGTTTCTTTTTCTGTCCAGCCCCAGGCACATGGCCGGACCATGGCCATCTCCCTGTGGAACGTGAGGCACCTCTCGCTGGTCCTCAGACCGGAAGCTCCAAGCCCGCCGCACAGGGAAGTGAGTGCTGCGGATGGCGCAGACCTGTCCTGAGTCATCCTCTGTGTTAATTCTGACTCTGGGGGACCGTATTCTCTCCAAGGTTCTGAGCCCTGCAGAGTGACATAAATCACGTTGCTTAATATATATTTATTAAAAAGTAATGACGATAATCAGCCGCTTTCTATGTCTGCCAAGAGATACATTTTCATGATTCTCTTCTATTCTGAAAAGCGGTCGATTCATCCAAAGCGGACATCCAAATGCAAGACATTGGAGCCGAGGTTCTCCTCGGATTGTAAAATGCTGATGTTCGAGCCGGCTCTGTTCCTCCTGCTTCGACTGTGTCACGGCCTGGCCCCAGACTGTATTTACAGGTCCCACAGCCCTGCGATCAGTAACGAAGGCTCCCTGAAGACACTCACCTGTTTTGAAAGAAGAAGAGAAGAAAGAGTCACATGACACCCCTTAGAATCAAATGCCAGCAAATATTTCCCTGCGATATCTCCCCCACTGTACCGAGGCCCACAGTCTCCTTTATTTACTCTCCCTCTTCAACACACACACACACACACACACACACACACACACACACGATGTAAAATGTATATTGTGGATGGATTCTTTCCAAGATCGTCATTGGTGAAATACGGGAAAGCTATTGTGGGTTATTATTTTTTACCTTGACACCCCGTTGAACTTATTTGTCGATTCCGGTTCATTTCCAGTCCTCGTCTTGCTTCGTACGAGCTCCACAGTAACATCTGTAAGTGATGGAACTGTGTAAACTCCACTCTAATATTTACATCTCCTCTCGTTTACTATCGTCTGTGAGTAACTAGAACACACGGTGTGGTATTACTTGGTGCTGGGAGGTGGCAGTTTCGGCTTATTCCTGACTAAAGAAAGGGCTCTATCTTCTAAGCCCACCTACAGCCTTGGAACGTTCTCGGCGCGCTGACAGCCTCCCAGCTCAGCCGCCTGCAGCCCTCTTCCCTTCTGAGGCTCCCCCCACGCTCCGGGAGTTTGCCTGGCCGTGTGCGGATCCAGTTCCGAAGGGTGGCAGGGAGGCCTTCGCTGGGGATAAGCACAACACACAGGGGCCAGGACTAGGTAAATAAATGTCCTCTCCCTGTCCCTCTGCTGAGACGATTCCGAGGAAGCTGCTCTGCTTGGGTGTATTTACCTTTTCTTCTGTGATCTTTAAACCTTTCGTTTCTTTTTCTTGCCTTGTTGCAATGGCTGAGACCTTCGCCATAATTCTCAGGAGGCGGGGTGAAGGGGGGCATCTGTCCCGTTCGTCAAGGCCTCTTCTGTATGTCACCCCAGCTTTTCCTGACTCACTCCTGTAGAACCCCGCCCCGCCCCTGCCCCGTTTAGCCTCGGGCTCTGCAGGGGGCTGTGGAAACGCCGCTTCTGAGTGTACCGGGTTTCACTCCTTTCTCAAAGGTGCATTTTTGCGTCCTTCGCTTCCTGGGCTGTGACCAGTGGATTAGAAAGACAGACTGATTTAGATTCAACCTTCTTTTCCTACTTATTAGGTATGCAAATTATTTAATTTAGCTGAGCTTCATGTATGTCTTTTATAAAACAACAACGACAACAATAATAATAATACAGGCCTTGAAGAATAGTTTTAAAACTTACCACCAAGGAAGTGGAGGTTTGGGAGGTGACCCCATCAGGCACAGAGACCTGTGGCTTTGCCACGGGAGGGGTGCAGGGTGAAGCTGGCAGCCCTGCGCCCCGCTGCGCTGTGAGGCCCGTGCGTTCATGCCCGAAGCCGAGAATGTGGGTAAACAATAACAGAACAACAGCAAACAACCCTCATCACCTGTACCTCCCGGGTACCTCAGTCCCCGCCGGCCATACCGCCTGCTCCGCTTCCCAGACGAAGCCAGGCCGCTCCTGCCCCAGGACCTTTGCCCCTCCCACCCTTGACGCCCTCACGTGAGCCGCTTCGACCCTTCCGCTCCAGCCCTTCACACTTCCCTTCCCTATTGTGTTTTCCCTCCTTAATACTTTCTACTCGTAATTTAATTAGAAATAACGTAATGATTTGTTTTATGCTTTGTCCATTTCTAGTGCTAGAAAGAGGGGACAGAATTTTTGTCTGTTTTGTTCACTGCTGTCACCCCAAAACCAAGGCTGGCGCCCGACTCCGAGTCGGCACTCATTAGCATCTGCTGCAGGAATGAACGTTCCATGCACCAGCCGGAGGGTCAAGCTGGTGGCCAGGACAGGCGATTTCAGCGGGTAGATGAGTGGCGTCTGACAGACTCCATTAGTTTTCCGCTGAGCCTTCGTTCTCAAGCTTGACGCCTGTTTGGACTGGACTTTGGGATGAACTGGGGAAGAGAAGAGCTGTCCAGGGATCGGCAGGAAAGATGATCTGCATAATTAATTGGAAACTTAAAGGAACAAGGCCACGCCTGCGCCTCGAGGCAATGGAGCAGGTTAGGGTAGTTTGATTTCTCTCCCTGGAGAGGTGCCCGTTGGTGTCCCGCGCGGCGCTCCGCCCACGGAAGCACATGTGGAATTCAGAGCGGGAGTAACTATGTCCTTTGAGCATGAACAACGGCGCAACAGGCTTGCGTTTCCTCTACTTACCCACTGACCCGTCACACGACAGGCACGTACAGCACACTGTTTAAATGACTCGCATCTTATGTGCTCGCAGATCGAGAGTCACAGCTTAAAAAACCCTTGAGTAGCTCTCTCGGCTGGCCCAGGACCCGGCGTCGGTGCGCCTTCGCCCGGGGAGCGCAATTCCCCTTCCTGAGCTTGGCCTTAAGTGTCCCCCCGGCGAGGCTCCTTCTGTCCTTTCTCGCCGCTCTTCCGTGCCCAGTCCAGGCTCGCCCGCCGTTTTTCCTTATCATATTCTAAAATATGCCCCGTCCCCGAAGTTATCATTTTATCGCTTCTCCTAAAAATAAAATGGACTGGATTTAATGATTTAGTCCGGGTCAGAAAGGAGAGACCAGAGGGCGGTGAGGGTCATTCACCCTTCTCCGGGAGCGGTCCCCCCAGACTCGGCAGCCTGTTCCCAGGGGACATTCCCCTGAGAGGGAGTGCCCCTCGTCACGGCCAGGTGTCTGCCTCCGAGGGGCACGCTGAGACATCCCTCCACGCCAGCAGCGGCTTCAGGGTCAAGGAGTCCAGCGCCTGCCGTTTGTCTTCGGGACTTAGGAAGGCGCAGTCTCCGTCCCTCCTGGCTCCCGTGGGAGTGCGTCTGCGGAGGCCTCAGAGGGCTTCGAGAAGACAGATGACAGCCTCTGCCGAGGGAAGACCGGGCCGGGGTCCAGCCCCCTACCCCGGCACCAGCATCGGAGGACTCTGCCCCCCTCCACCCGCTTTGCCAGCTCCGCCACGGGGCCGCCAGAATGACAAAGACAGACCATCTCCAGGCCGGACACTAAGATTTTTCCAGCCCCATAAAGGAAAAATAAAATCAGAAGCCGCAGATGACATTGGGTTTGGAGCACGTATGTGCTCGCTAATCAAATCCACGTGTGCGTGGAGCATGATTAAAACTGAAAAGAAGGAAAACAACTTTTAATTTGTTTGCAGAGACCCGAGGCAACGTCGGTGCCCTTGGGGCTTCTGCTGAGACCCCTGAGGGGACAGCTCAGGGTTCGTGGCGGGGACAGCGCTGCTGGTGCACAGGTGATTTTGTTTGCGGTGACCAGGGGTCATCTCCTCGTTCTGTAGGGGCGGGGAGGGTATAAAAACTGCCCCTGGTGTTGCTGTGACACGGGTCGTGTCTACATCTTAGCGAGAGATGGAACCCCGAACCTCTAAGCAGAGCTTTTGGGGTTTTCTGAACGAGGCCAGCACACAGGCATCACCCCGATGCACATCCTAATATTGGGGAACAGAGCAGGGTTCTCGCTCACGGCACCATAAACTCCCCGCCGACTGTCGCCGCTCCAGGGGTGTGTTGTGACGTCCCAGTCCCCCTGCGCCCGTGACACTCACAGGCCTATGTGTCCCGCAAACACGGGGTTCTTGCCAAGTCATAGACTGTGTTTTGCGAGGATGTCTCCTTTCCCCCAAAAAGGAGTCCAAAAAAGAGAGATTATCCCAGCCTCATAAGGAACGATTTCACAGGCAATTTGCAAGGAGATTTTCTCCAGTTTTACGTGGACCCGCGGGCCTGTGACCCCAGCCGCGTGTGCACGTGCGGTTTGGGTCACCGTCACGCGCCTTGCTCGGGGGACATTCCCCGTCTGTGACCTCGCTCCTAAGCTGGAGGTCGCACGGCTCGTGAGAAGCCACCGTCCATTGTTCTATTGGACTGTAAAGGCTGTAACATGAGTGTGCACAGCTTTTGATAAACACGGGGCGGGGGGGAGCGGATTCTGCACACGGTTTACAGCCTTCAATACAAGTAACTACTCTGCAGACACCCGCCGTGTGAGAGCTGTGCTCCAGCCCCACGAGCACCCCACGAGCGCCACCCCGAGCACCCCCCGCAAGCGCCCCCAGGTCCACTGTGCGGCAGCCCCAGGTCCACGCACCTCTGCCACGATGCAGTGCTGCCAGCTCACAAGGCCGAGGGGGCAGGACCTCGCCCTCCCTCCGTGGACCCCCGAGGCCTTGGCTTCCTCTGCATCCCGATTGTATACTGCTTTCCTTAAGTCGGGCTCCCCGAAATGTACCAGCCTCACACCCCACACAAGTGTCTCCGGGGCCACTTCATTCTTGCTCATCCACGGCACCTGCTTTCCTGTCTTTCCTGATCCATTTTTGCCTCCGAGAAGCAAGCGCGTGTCACGCTTGATAGGTCATCGCGGGCGCACCTGGGGAGCCCCTTGTTATGAACTGAGGCTTGAAACCCCCACCTCCTACCCCTCAAAGCAATGACCTCGGGAGGGGGGCCCCTGGGACGTACGTAGGTCATGGAGGTGGGGCCCTCACAGTGGGATTCGTGCTCTTTTGGAAGGGACCCCAGCGAGCTCCCCGCCCCCCTCCACCCATGAAGATGCAGAGAGAAGGCGTCCAGCTGTGACCCAGACGGCGCCCTCACCGGACGCTGAACCCACCTGCGCTTTGACCTTGGACTTCAGCTGCAGAGCTGCGAGAAACGAGCGTCTGGTGTCGAAACTCCCGTCTACGGCATCTTCGCTGTGGTACCCCGAATGCACGAGGACCCCACCTTCAGCCACATCCTCTGCGAGTGTGAGGGGGAAGTCCACGCCTACAGAGCGATCGTCCCCCCTGGGACACCGGCTCCCCTCGAGGGTCACCTGGGGAGCTGTCAAAAATCCCACGCCCAGGCCTTGCCCAGGCCGAGTGAGCCGGGAAGGCTGGGCGCGGGCCCAGGCAGCAGCGTTTCTTGGACTGACCAGGCTGGTGACCGAGGTGGCGAGCCATCTCGAGAGGGAAGCCACCAGCTGCGGGGGAGGCGGCATTCAGAGCCGAGCCCTGGGACCCCATCCCCGAGCTGGGGGAACAGGGACAAAGGTCAGGGTCCCAGAGCCCGGTACCCCGTTTCTCGGCCTTCCCACTGCCTTCCGACAGGAAACCACGGAGCGGCTTCGGGCCTGGGAGGAAGAGGAAGAAACGCGCGGCTTTTCCTTCGGATGACTGTGTGCAGGCCGCGGTGCCCCACGTGTTATTGCGAAGCCTAGACTGTTGCTGGGGCGATGGCGGCTCCTTGGCAACCAGGAAGGTCATACTCCCCCCCCACCCCCCGGAGCTGCAAGGTCAGCCGCAAGGTCGAGCCAGCCTGGGAAAGCCCAGCCGGTGCAAACAGATTCCGCCTCAAAACAGACCGAGGCCTCCTCCCCCTCCACCCACCTCTATGGGTTTCTTCCCTCTGCCCGACTGGTCGTCAAAAGAGCTTCTGATCGGTTTCAGTTTGGCTCTGAAGCTGCTCAGGTGGCTGCCATTCTAGGCCTTTCCGTGAGGACAGTCACGAAGCCAGGCATGACGCTGGGCAACGTCCACAGGGTGGTCCCCTTCCTCGCTCGTCACCGGTTTTCTGCTGAGATCCCCTGTGAGGACACCGACCACTGCTGGCGGAGGATCCACGCTCTAGAAATTAGCTGTGTTTACTCCACACGTTGAATGATATTAGGACCGTTAAAACTTAAATCCGAGAGAAATACACTAAATAAGTTTTCCTTGCAGGACGAAGCCTCCTGGCGTGCACTGCGATTTGTAGCAGGGACGCAGAACTGAGTCTTTGGTGTCCGCGGGCTGTGCGTGGTCTCGCCGACACCGCCGTGCGGGCCAGGGCCCGGGCCGGCAGAGGGCAAAGCCTCGGGTCACCAAGCTTTGGACGCCGGTCCCGTGGGTGGGCGGGAGCACACGGGCCAGCTGCACGGAGCAGGCGTGTTCTCCTGCAAGCTCCTTAGAGATTTAAAGCGTCCGTGACGACAGCATCTCAGCGTGGTGCCCTTAGGGATTCTCCCGGCGAGGAGCTGGTTCGCGGCGTGTTCCCTGAGCCGTGAGCTGGGGTTAGAGACCGGGGCGGGGGGCCGACAGCAGACGTTTTGCTCATGTTTCAGGAACAATCAGAACGAGGCTTAACGGTCAGACCCTTTCTCGTTCGGAAGCAGCATTGTCCTGAATGGTGCAGGTGAACCCTCAATGCTGTCACACACGTCCTTTTAAAAGTGAGCTAGAGAGAGATGTGACACACGTGACCACGGAGGCAGAGTTTGGAGACATACGGCCACCAGCCAAGGACTACGACCGCCACCGGAGACCGGAAGTGTGAGGAATGGCTTCTGCCCTGGAGCCCCCGAGGGAGCACGGACCTGCCGGCACGGTGACCGCCGCTCTGTGTCTGTAGGGACTGATTTGTGCCTGTAGATACCGATTCGGGCGACTGGCCTCTAGAGCTAGGAGATCAAGTGTGTGTTATTTTAAACCACCAAGTACGTGGCATTTTGGCACAGCAGTTACAGGCCACTAACAAGGGGGTCATCAGAATAGGCCCGAGGAGGGCGCTTTGGAGGGAGCCTGCATTTAAGTGGGTGGCGATGGGGACGTAGGGGAAAAAGCCAGTGTCAGCATCTGAGATGGCGGGAAGATAGACAGCCCATGGGAGTAGCTCTGAGCTCCCCTCCCCAGGGACCCAGCCCGGTCCAGGTGCCCCTGACAGCATTCTTCTCCCGGTGTTCCCGGGAACCTCGTGACATGGGCTCTGGAGTCTCCTGTGTCCCCTGCTGAGCACACGTTCCACCCCCCCGCCCCCCACGCCTCAGTCCCTCCATCTGGAGGCTGCCGCGGAGCTAACAGCATTCGTGGCCCTTAGGACAAGCCAGGCGAATGCCAGGTGCATCGTGGGGAGCTCCCTCTCAGGCTTGTGAGATGCAGGTGAAGGGCGGTTTGCAGGTGGTAAGGCCCACGGCTTGCTTCTTGCAGAGCAGGTGTGCTGGCTGGAAAGTGGTCTCGGGAAGAAGAGTCACCGAAGCCACTTCACCTCCAACCCTCTCTAGAGAATTCTACTCATTACCCCTCATGCCTCAGACCGTGGATGTGGGGAGCCAGCCGACCCTGACAAGGCCTCCGTAGACCCAGTTTTCTGCCCGACGGAGCCCTCGTTTCTCACCGGGCCACCAAACGTGGCCCTGGCACGTGCTGCAGTAGGTCTGGCTTGTTGTTGTTGTTGTTGTTGTAGGTCTCAGGCTTCGTATGACAAGATGCAGCCGTCCACTGTCATCAGTCACGTGCCCAGCTGCAGATTTCAAGCGACCCATGGAAAGGACATTGCTGGTCTTCGGTACCTTGGCAGTGGCCTGGGTCCAGCAGTGTTGGATCTGTAAGTACGAGCTTCACATCCGAAGCCTGTGAGCCAAGGGCACCACGCCAAGTCCCCGAGATTCGTGGGGCACGCGTGGAAGCTGCCTGAGTCTGTTGCCTCCTAACTTTCTCCCTTCCTTGAAACTCAGACAACTGATCTTTGTCCCTTTGTCCCCGTGCTGAATTTCTTGGGAGCCTTTAGCAAAGGAGCTGAGAAAATTTTGTTTGATTCCCAGAGTTAATGGCATAAGCCATGATGTCCCCAGAAGCCTTCTCAGCTCTTAAGTCAAATGCCAAAACATAAATACTTCCACCCTCGGGGCTGGGAGTCTGCAAAAGCGAAAATAGCTACCCCTTAGGTCAGCAGTCCTCGCATGTGGCTGCCACCCCCGTGGGACATCACAGTCACTTGCGGGCTGGGAGGCGGTGGTGGATGAGACACTGGGGACCCACGTCTGGCGGTGGGGACTGTGAAAACTCTGCAGGGACCGAGGCCTCCATGGGATCAAGAGGAGCCTGATCCTTTCCAGGGGCAGTGACGATGGCTGAATGTCTGTGGCTGAGAGGCAGCGGAGCGGTGACTCAGCCTCGGGGCCTCCCCCTGGCCCAGGCGCCCTGTCCGCCCACCGCTTCCTGGTTGCGGGGCACCCACACACAGAGGCCGGGCCTGGACGAGCCCGGCACACTGTTTCCCACAGTGAGGGGGACGTGCCCACGGAGACAGAGTCAGCCGGGGCGGGCGGTGGGGCCCGCTTCCTCTGCTGACTCCTTATTCCCAAAGAAGCCGAATGCTTGTAAGTGGTGAGCTCGGGCTCGGCCAAGCTGATCCAGATCGGCAGGAAATGGAAAAGTTATGACTGTGCTGAGAAGCTGCTTTTATTCCCCTAAGCCAGATCAGCCTTGTGAAGCCTCGTGAGGCCTGTGCAAAAAGGCAGACCATAGAACTTTCTAGAAACCTGAACGATTAACACCAAAGCGGCAGTAAAGATGATGCTCCCACTGAAACAGGCTAGACCGGTCCTTCTAGAGAGATCTCGGGTCCCAGTGTGTGTTCCTGAGGTGAGGAGACTTGGGGGCCAGGGTACCAGTCACCCATGAAGAAGCTCACGGAATACCTCGGGGCCCGGGGCTTCCCCGAATTGTCCCAGGCTGAGCCCTGCCCCGGAACGTGTTTGGAAGTGACCCGGGCTTGGAACTGGGAGGTGGACGCCGAGGTGACAGACCCCCGAGGGCTCTCTGGCTGAGGCGGCAGGGTCTGCCTCAGGCCTCTGGGCGGCTTGATGCTCAGGGGGAAGGCGCTCCCTCGGTGTGCTGGGGGAAGGACACGGTGGCCCTCTCCACCAGGCTGGGCCCCCTGTGGTCACGCGCACTCGTTTTCCCGGTCCCCATCCAGCTCATGCTGGGAAAGGACCCAGCTGCCCCCCTCGCGGCCCCAGCGGGGAGCTCGCCGAGCCCGGGCTCTGTGCCGGGCGCTGGGCACACACGGTGCATGTGGCGAGCGTGGAGCTTCCACTGCCCGGGGAGAACACGGACGATGACAGACCGCGATCCGTTGTAAAGGAAATTAAAGGACGGCTCAGCAGGGAAGAGAAGCCAGGGTGCCGGGTGGGGTGCTGGGTGGGGTGCCGGGTGGGGTGCCAGGTGCTTCTCCACGCCGAGCCACGGGGGACGGCGGGCGAGCGAGACCGGGGAGGCGGGGTCCCCGGCCTGGTGGGGCGCAGACTCACCGCGATGCCCAAGGCGACTCTGGCTGCTCCGCAGGCCGAGGCGCAGGACGTCGAGGGGTCCATTAGCCCAACGAGCCAGCGCGACAGGCCCCTCGGGGCTCTGCGCCTGAGGCCAGTGTGAGCAGCAGGCAGGAAGGGGCGCCGCTCGCCGGTGTCCACTGCCCCTGGGAGGGCGCCGGGCGGGGGCCAGGCGGACGCGGGGCGGACAGAGGCGCCGTCTCCCCACCGCAGGCCGCGGAGGGACACAGGACCCGGAGTGGAAAAGCGCGGGGCGGGGCGAACAAAGGAAATAACTTGATTTCCTAAGTCTCCTCCCAAACCTCTCTCTGAAGGACGGGGAGGTGTTTGAATTGGAGCTTGATGTTCCACGCGAGCCCGCGGGATGTGCCCGCGCAGCCCCGCCTGAGACGGACCTCACCTGCTGACGGCGCCCAGCCCCTCGGGGTGCAGACGGCTCGAGCTACACGCCTGTCTGGATCCTTCCTTCTGAATCTGGCCACCGACAGGGGAAGATTTGGTCACTTGATCACTCTGGGGTCGCGTCTTTGAATTGACTCCGTGCTGAGCTCCACCCAGGCAGAGCCCAGGTTTTGTCTGCGTTAAATCACACATGAAACTTAAAGACGCCTTGACACCCTTCTGCAGTGAGGAGGAGGGAGAGGGGAGGGGTGGTGCACCCCTAGGCCTGTGTCTGCCCACTGGACGGCGTAGGGGGGAAGCGAGGCCTACGCCACAGCCGCGTGGCGGGATGACTTCCTCCTTCTCGACCATGCCCTGGGCTGAGCTCAGTCACAGAGAAGGTCAAGGAACCTCGGAAGGAAGAGCATGTGGCCCCGCGACGGGGGTGGGACACCCAGCCTACGACGGGGACGGGGTCACCGAGAAGCCTTGCTGCTCAGAGCCAGGCCAGACACTCTGCCTTCACCCCGAGTGTCACAGTCAGGAAAACATTCGGGTTCCTCAGCACGACACGTCACGTGGACGTGGAGTCATGAGCCCTCGGCAAAATAGTCGCTTCCTCTAGCTAAATGAGGCACCGTGAGCCTGTCGCTGAGCTGCTCTGATGACAGCTGGATTCACAAGCTTAGACCTGTGTCTAAGAACAGATATCTATGAGAAATTCCCCGGGCTCGATGCGCAGGAGCTTCTTTCTACCTCTCGTCAACAAGGCAAGTCAGGAACTAGACTTAAGTCTCCTGAGCGTGGCTGTGGACCTCCAGACTCTTTGATTTTCTGGGACTCCATCATCATTAAAAATTTTATTTCAACTTGTCTGACGCCTCAAAAAACAGAAGCGACATTAGATACAGAGGCAATGCCCAGGGATCGTGGCGGGCCGCAGGGAGCTGTGTGCAGACAGGGAAGTCTGCTGGAGAAGGCGCCGGCACAAGGGTCCCGGAGGCTCAGGGGACTTGCTGCTCAGGGGTGGGTCTGCCTTCCACCCATTTCCCACCTGGAATGTTCTCTCCAGTCTCCAGGAAGCAGTGCTGTCAACCTGCCCTCAAGGCCAGGGCGACACATGGGCTGACGCCCCATCTGACCGGCCAGTTAAGGGACGCGATCTCCTGGATAAGAAATCCACCTTTCCCCCTGGGAACTTGCATCTTTGCCATTTTTCCAACTGGGGGCCAAGATCTGGCAACTTTCTGTTCTGATCTCAAGAAAGGTCAAATGAAGGATTCCGTACCCGGAGGAAGAAGCCCCAGGTGGAACCCAAGAAGGCCTTGGGCAGGCCAAGGACACAAACCCCTGAGTGCACCCCGCACACGTGGCTTCAGGGAGAAACTGGGCGGTTCGCCCCTCCGGCCTCGCGGGACACCTGGAGGAACCCCTGCGGCCTCTCCCTCCCTCCTGTCCACGCCCATAAAGTGTCGTCAGTGAAGTCCTGGTGGACTGATCCCAAGAGGATTTCCGCGGGCACTCTCCCTCCTCCTCCCCTGAGAGGCAGGCTCCAGATTCGGTCACCAACGAGGGAGAGTCTTGCGCGGTTGTCGTCCGCTCAGGAAGTCTCTGCGGACACCCTGACACCGTTCCGGCGGTGACTCTCGACTTCCGATGCGATGAGACTCTCAGGCCTCATGTCCGCCTTCCGTAGACAGGACACGCCACGACCTCCCGCACCCCACAGCCCCTGCGGGGAGATGATGCTCGAAGTGCCTTTTGGCTTCTCCGTAAAGGCGAGACAGCGAAGACCCAGACGGTGTGACTTGCCCAAAATAATATGGTGACTCACAGAGAAAATGAGAAAGGAAACACAATCCCTAGGATTGCGGCCTGTGAGACCATTTTCCTTGTCTTCTTAAAAGAAAGGCACAAATTAAAACTAATCCACATCGTGCTGTAAAATTTTACTTCGCTGAGAATATCGTTCTACAGAAAAAAGGGAAGTTTGTCTCTGGTCACAGGGCTTGCTAATTTTCAGTGTGTTTAAGTAATTAAAATCAGACTGAGTTTATAAGGGAAAAAGATTTTATGCAGTTAATTTAATTTTGTATTTGTTCGCATAGAAATATTTTCTACTTCCTATTATACACAAAACAGCATATACATAAATGAGTCTAATTCTTTCCCTGTATTAACCTTCTAAAAGATACTCACATATGTTAGCCACGAATGGAAAAGAGAACACAGATAAAATAAATTAGAAATGGAAAATAACAAGCAAAAGAAAAACATTTTTTGAGTCATAAGACTATTGTGCAGAACTCCATGCAAATAAATTAAAGTTAATACGACGTTTTGACCTCTGAAACTTTGTTCCCCTGAGGGCATTTTGAGAAGAAACATTTTAATCAGAGTTCCAAGGGTACGGATGGATTTACTGTGAAATAGTTATTTTCCAGAGTGAATTCCATTTGACCAAATGAGATTCTCTTTGTCCAACTTTCTAAAAATCAAAATAAGGATGTGGCTCCGTAGTATAGCGGTGAGCACGTCTGCTTTACATGCAGAAAGTCCTGCGTTCATGCCCCAGTGGAGCCACAGTCCATGGTCTACGGCCACGCCACCCTGAACAAGCCTGATGTCTGATCTTGGAAGCTAAGCAGGGTGGGGCTTGGTTGGTACTTAGATGGGAGACCACCTAGGAAGACCAGGTGCTGTAGGTATAAATAATAATAATAAGTTAAAAAAAAAATAAACACTTTTGTTTACCTGTTCCATTTTACTGAAATAATTTCCACCGAAGTCAGTTTTCTTCATGTATTAGGGAGAGTGTATAATAAAAATCAGTATCTGACTCCTCAGTTAGTATAATTTTAACAGTCACTGCTTTCGCCATGATAAGTTAGTTTTTCTTTTGTGGTCATTACCCATTGTCTAATTTTCCTGTCAAAATTCGAACATATGAATTTAGGCAGGACGATTTATTTCTTGCAAACTTTTACTCTGTGGAGCTTTAGTCATTGTCAGTTTCGTTTTGTATTGATTTTTTTTCCTGCAAATATTATTGACTATGAATTGGCTTTTGTAATTTGAAGAACTATGATGACATTTTTGAGCCAGCTTTTTTTTTTTAAGCAGGAAGAAGGAGAATAAAGAGAGGAAGATGGGAGGATGAAGGGGGGAGCAGCTGGCGAAACTCAGAGATGCAAAGAGTTAGAAAGGCTGCGAGCGAGCGTGGTTGAAAGTCTTGAGGGTGAGGAGAACAGAGAAGACAAGCACCATGTGGTTTCACTTATATGCAGAATCTAAAAAAAAAAAAACACAACAACAAAAAAACAACAAAACAAACCCCAAACAAACGAACAAACAAAATAAAACAGAAACAGACCCGTAGATACGGAGAACAAGCTGATGGCTGCCAGACGGGAGGGCCGTGGAGGGTGGTTGGGGGGAAAAAAAAATCAACCATCCTCTCACGATTTAAAAGAAATCTTGAGAGCGAAAGGAACAGGTTTGAATATCGAGGCGGGAAGATGGCGTAGAAAGAATGCTTTCCGCTTCGCTCTTTCATGCTTTGAGAAGCACGTTCTTTCCTTAATTTTTGTGATAACATATTCTCCGGTTTTCTTCTGATCTCTGTCGACACTGCTCGCTCCCTGGAAGGCTCATCTGCAGAATTATTGAATGTCAAGATTCCTGGGTGTTTTGTCCAAGTTTCTCTCCTCTTCCAAACGCAGTTGACCACGGACGAGCTCATTCACACCCATGGCTACGAAAACCATTGATTTTACCTCGCAAACATTCAGATCGACCTAATTCCCTCCTCGCCCTCAGCATCACCCGGCCAGCGTGAACCGCTCGTCCTGCATCTGAGTGTGAGCCCTGGTGTCCCAAGCACCTGCCTGCATCCACCTGTGCTCCCTGCTCTCCCCGGCCCCGTTCTTTCTCCAGAGAGAAGCAAAGCGATCTTCCAAAAGTCTCCTTTGGAGATCCCCATGGTACATATATTGGGAAAAAAAATATTTCAATAAATAATGGATAAAACTGGATGACAAAAGACATGAAAAGACTCCACCCATCAAATCATTTTCAAATTGCTTAAAACCAGGGATTAAAAATGTTTAGAAGAAACGGCCTTCATCAGCCGTAAGCATCTTATTTCAGTTCTCATCACTTCCCCAGGATCCCAAGTAAAATGTACCCAACGTAAATAGCACCTTTGCCCCCCAATATAATTGCATTTTAAATAGATAACAATGTACCTTGGGAAAGTAGGACAGTAAATGTTCCTTTCTAAGACTCTGCTTTAAAGGTACACGCTGGGGAGGGTGAGAGTTGGCTGAGAGAAGCCACGACGACATCCCGTGACAGAGACGTGAACCACTCTGCCTTTGTGCTCATTCACACGTCTCGACACGAGAAACAGCAGACGAAAAATACCTTTAGTCCTCACTTGTTAATAGTCAAAAATAATACCGATAAAGCTTTGAGTTTCGTCAACAGTGGGATTGAGCGTCTTGAGTATCAGGTCAAACGTGAGGTCTCTACACGGATTGACATGTTGAGTCTCAAAGCATCTCTGTGGGGAGGGTATGGCTGTCCCCATTTTACAGGTGAGCAAAGAGCCTCGGAAAGCTTAAGAAACTCGTTTAGGGCGGCACATCCGGAAACGTCGATGTGTATATGAACACTTGGATTCGCCCGACGGCAGAGCCTCGCCTCTGAGCTCCGAACACGCCCGGTGCGGGATCAGCCCGCACAGGGGACCTTCGGGCGCTCTCCCTGGGCTTGTGTTTCTCTACTTTCCTAGGATGTGTGGGGAATCCGAGGACCTCTCTGGACCATTTGGTTCAATTCCGTTTGGATAACAAAATTTTAACAGCACACATCCAAGTCCGGGTTTTAGAAAGGAAGCCGAACGCCTCCCAAACGGGCCCGAGTGTGACTCTCCTTCGGTCCGCGCTCCAGGTCCTTCCTGACTCCGTGTCCTCTGTTTTACGGGTCGCGAGTGTGGAACGCTGCGTCCGTCCCCTGGACTGGACAGAGGTCAGCATTCTTGAAGAGTGGCCAGTGGATTTCCTGACTGGAGGCGAAGATTTATTGTTTTTTTTCTTTTCTGTTTTTTTCATTTCCTCATTTTGGATCCTTTGCAGGAGAAGGGTGGACCCATGTGTTGGACGCTCTCTTCGGGAAAAAGGAAACGGGGCACATGGAAAGCGTTAGGTGGGAGCTGCTTTCCCCGGCCGGGCAGCCTCCAGCCCGGTCGCGGGGGGCGGGCGCCTCTGCGGGGCACGCTCGATCGTGGTTCCCAGCCCAGTCCCTCTGTGCCACCTTCTCGACCCCGGGGGGCACCACCCCTTTCCACAGCCGGGGCTCGAGGGCTCTGTCTTTCCTTCCTCGTGACCATGTCAAACCTGGTCTCAGAGGGAAAAAAGCCGAGTGCCAGTTAATCCGTATGAATTGAAGAAAGTATGTCGGTATCCCTTTCCTCCTTTCAATAAGGCTTTTGGGTTAAAAAAAGAAAAAAAAGAAAGAAAAATGTTTTGCCCCTGTGTACATACTTTAGGGTTAAGTTAACAGGAGGGACCACTGAGGACGCCCCATGGGGCCCCATGCTGCGTTTGACAAGTGCCTTCTCTCTCCACCTTCTCCGTGGTGGGGAGGGGAGGGACTCGGAGGTGGCTGCATCTCACTCTTACTGTAAATCTTTGCGTAGTTGAGAATGCCGACCTTGGCCTCCCCGGGGGCGTGGGCTGCGTGGGACGTGGAGTTGGGGCTCCAGACCCTGGCACGGGGCCGGGAGTCGCTGGGTACCAGAACCGAGCTCCTGGTCCCTAAGAAAGACTCCAGGGAACAAACAAGAGGCACAGACGAGAGGTCGCCTCTCCTTAGAGCAAGATCACGTGCGCGTGCGGCGAGACCTCCCTCCCCCGCTCCACCCGCTTCGCCTTTGTGGAGGAGACCGTCGCCTAGAAGGTGACATCCGACTCTGAGATGGACGTTCACCTTTGATTGCCACGGACCCTAACGCTGTGTCTGCAGGACGGGACTGCGTGGACTGACGGCTTCCCTTTAGACTCCTGGACGATCCAGGAAAGCGCGGAGCATGGAACGGGGAGGGATGGAGAGTTTGAAAGGACAGAGGTGGGGGTCGGAAGGGAGGGGGATGGGCTTCAGGGACCCTGAATTTGGTGCCATTACAGTGCATGCTGGGACATGCTGGCTCTGTTTCCGTACCCTGCTGCGTGCTTTGCCCATGGATCTAATGATGTTCCCAGTTCCTTCCGATTATTCTTCTTCCCATTGTGAGGTTGTGGGGGGGGGGGGATGGGGGGGGTGCATAGGGGGGCCGAAATGTCCACAGCTCACCTGGCTGTCTCAGGAAGTTTGCCCTAAGGGCCAGAGCCTGCGGTCTCTGGACTCCCTGGCTTTTTACAGTCTTGATTTCAAGTCTGTTTGTTTGTTTTTTTGGACAATAAACACTTAAACAGCCAGATACTATGCTAAATACTTTCAAATATTCATTCATTTAAACTTCAAAATCTGCTCTTATTACCCACATTTTAGTGATGGTCAGCGGAGGCCCAGAGAGGTTAACTGACTTCTCGAGAAACACACCAGTGAGCGGTGGGGCTGGGATGCTAACCCAGCAGAGTCTACGCGGAACCAGCAAGCTACGCGGCCCTTCTCGGTGCTTGATCGTGAAGGCCTTCGCCCACTCCCACCGAGGTAAACCGGTCTCTCTCTGCTCAGGGGCAGAGAGCCTGACAGCCCCACTGGGTTAATTTCCTGGGAGGTCAGCCAGAGTGAACCCGGTTACCCCGATGTGTCAACTCTAAACTCCGGTGGCTTACGGCCAACCCGCTGGCCCCCTAGCTCAACTAGCTAAGTGCTAAGACAGAGCCCCGGCCACCAGGCGCTGCGAGTCTGGGGCAGGAAGTGGCAGAAGCGGTCAGAAGCCCCCTTTGTCCCTCTCACGCCGACAGCTGTCCGCCCACGGCCAGCATTCACAATATCCCGCCTGTGGCCGTCCACGCCCGGCCAGGGCGCAGGGCGCAGGGCAGGCCAGCGTGCATGGACCGCACAGCCTGGAAACAGCCCTACGGCGAGCATGGAGGGGGCTCCGGTCCAGCAGCCACAGCCCCCTGCCGCCAAGGCGTTTCCTGGGGGACGGAGCCTCTGTGCCACGGTGGCAGCTTGCTCCATGTGCCTGTGCGACGGCTTTCTACCCGGAGGGTCCTCGGCGGATTCTGAAGCCCCTCCCGTTCCCTCCGCCTCCCTACATTGCTTCCATAATCAAAATAAAAAGAACATTAATTAATAAATCTTCATTCATGACCATTTTCCGAATGGCTTCTCCAGGCATACCTGAAGTTAGGCACCTGGGGCTCCTTCCATTAAGGAGCATCAGTACAGTGTGAGAGGCAGACAGGTGATCTAGTGAAGATTCTCCTGCAGACCCTTCCAGAGGCGCCCCTGCCGGCCCCGCCCACCTGTTGCCACGGACACTGCGCAGCGGGTGGCCAAGCACACTTCGGACACTGGACAAGCGCCCTCTGACGAGCTACCTGTCTGTGTCGGATGTTTTAGTCTCCAGAGTATTCTCCCCAAAAACTAGCCACAAGGCTTTTACCATCACCTGAGAGCTACTTCCGCTCCGAGGAGGATTTACTAACGAAATGAATGACACGTGTCACGGTCTTCTCGAGTCTGCCCCCCTCGAGCTGGCCCGGTGGCTGGGGTGCGGCGATGCTGCCCAGCTGGAGATAGAACTTTCCTTCATGTTTGCGGCCGGCCGAGCTCGCGCCCCGGCCAGCAGCCCTGACCAGGGGTGGCTTTCCTGCACAAGTGACACCGAGGTTTGGGCTTTCTCTCCCCTGGAGGAAAAAACGGTCATGGTAAAACCCAGTAACCGCAGGAACGATAGATTTTATCCCCGTCTTCAGCCTGGGGAGTGGCCAAGCGTCGTTCCCCACCTGCCCTCAGGAGGGAGGCGAGCCTCCTGCGCGACGCCCGAGCTGGCATCTACACCCAGGGCTCACCCGCGCCTTCCTCAGGACCGCCAGGCGTCCCCTTTCACGTCAACGCGGACTCAGCAGTGAGTCATCTGTGACCTAAACGGCCCAGGCCCCTGCCACGTTCAGGGTCCTTCCTCCCGATGTGGCCTGGAAGACCGTTGGTGGCCCCGCACTCAGCCCCTGTGACTCTCCCGGTTGAAGCCCGTCCTGGGCTGACATCGCGTCTCTAGCAGTGGAGAACAGGACCCGTTCGCAACACCCAGAAATGGAAACGCTTTCCCCATAGCTCAGGCTTCCTAACTCCACTTGGCAAACAACTACTGAGGAGTGTTTGAGTCTAAACGTGATTTAATCCTCAATCATTGTCTGCAAACACCAGCATCACGGGAGCCTTAGCCGTTTCTTTCCACAAGGCTGTCGCCCTCATGGGGGCTGCTCGTCACGGGGGTCTCAGAAAGTGTTTTTAGAGGTCTGCAAATATTCTAGGATTTCTTTTTAATTTGAAGATTTAGCTTTTAAAACTTGAATAGATGGAGAAAAATTCGAGTTGCCGAGCTTTGCAGCCCCTGCATTAAGAGGTAGACTGTGTTTCTCCTTCCCTTTGATCTAAGCTTGGTCCTGTGACTCGTTTGGGCCAATGGCTCACTGGCAAATACGACTCAGGCAGGTGCTTAAAACGTGCTTGTCCATTAGGGTCTGTCTTCTCATTCTGCCTTGGAACCCAGCGACCATGTGAGGAAGACAGGGCTGGTCAGCTAGATACTGGACACGTGTGGCTCAAGTATCACACCAGCCGACCGCCGGACACGTGAGTGGGGCCCTCGGGGATGCTTTGCTGCCCAGCTGCCCCCCCAGCTGACTGCAGCTGCATGAGAGGGCCGTGACCACGCTAGCATAAGAACCACCCAGGCGGGCTCGGTCTAAACGGCCGACCCACAGAATCACGAGCTCGTAAATAAGTGCCGTTCGCGGGTAGTCTGCTGCTCAGTGACACCTAAGCGGGACGGACACTAACGGAGTGAGCGTGTGCGTCTCGGACTGGACGTACGACCGCCTCATGCTGAGACCGTCGCCGCCGTCGGCTCCCGCGGTCACGATCTCGGTAGCTGTGTCCCAGCTGTTTATAAACTAATGAGGAAAGAGCCCTGTCGGAAACGCATTTGTTCCAACGCAGGTAGATGAAAGCCTGGCCCTTACGCTAACGGGGGCCGGCAGAGGGAGGACACGGGGACGGCCGCTGGAGGACTGAGGCCGGAGGGTCAGGAGCCCCTCCGCCCGTGCCGGCGCGTGCTCTGCAGCCCCCCGTCACCCCGTGTCTCCCCGCCGACCGGGGCGCTCACCGGTCCGCGTCTTCCCCACGACCGGCTCAGCCGGCCCCTCCCGCTGAGTCCCCCGCCCCGCCCCCGGACGCCTTTTAATCTGAATCTGCGACCGCTCACAAGCCTGGACGGGAGCCCACATCGCTTCCGTGCCAAGTTTACATCTCGTTTTGTGCCAATACATTGTTTTTTTTTTTTTAACACGTGTCAGATTTCCCCATGTGGCCGCCCCAAAGTAAAGGATATGAAACCAGCGAGATCTGGGCCTCCCTGAATTAACCTCCGCTAAAATTTCCCAGCCCACCTCCCCTCCGGAGTCGTGCCATCTGCGGTCCAGCTCGGACCTCAGTGTGGCCTGCCCTTCCACCGGCCCCGCCTGGCGGCTCGGATCCGGCCCCCAGAGGCGGAAGGACCGTGGGGTGTCGCTGGCGTCAGGGCGCTTCGGGTGCGTAAGGGGTTGCCAGCACCGATCAGTCTGTGACGCAGTATAAGAAAGACATAGGGTCACCCTACGTACAGAGTGTCATTGTCCCGGTCAGTAAGGGGGAAGAAAGGGTGCCTCGGCTACTTTTTTTTTTAATTGAGGTAAAATTTATATACGTTGAAATGCAAATAACCTAAGTGTACGACTCACTAATTTTCACAGATGTACATACGTCCATGTAAGCATCACCCCGTCGAGACAGACCATCGCCCGCCACACACACACGAGAACGTTCCTTCACGTCCGCTCCATTCAATCTCATGACAAGCACAGGGCTATTTTGCCTGCTTTTGAGATATTTTAAACATTTGAAAGTTTTTCTCTTCTAATTCGATTCTGCTATGACTATAGAACAGACTATAACATTTCACTCTTTTGAAATTTACCAGCATAGGGCCCTCTCAGTACAACCTCCACGTGCTCCCAACGCGACGTGTCCCGTGGTTACTGGACGACTCAGTCCATCAGGCCGATGGAGCCGGGGCCCCCGCAGTGCTGGGCTAATTGCTTCCTTGCTGACGGTCCACGTGTTTCTCCCTCCCTGTCAAACTTCGCTCCTAAGAAGAGCAGCTGTTCCGAAGTTTCAAGCTGCCAAGTGAGTCAACCCATAAAACCCCCTCCCCTGTGCTCGCGTCTGCCTGCCTCAGACCGCCGAGTCGGGCCAGACGTTACTCACGTCTCTGCTGGGACATGTGTGGGAGGTGGCCAGGTCGAAGCCCCCAGGTCCTGGACCGCCTGGGTCCTGAGCGCTGAGCAAGTGACCTGTGACCTTCTCCCTTAGCCCACGGAAGCGGGGCCTCGGGCCGACTCTGAGATGGAGCGTGTGTCTCAGGCGAGGAAGCCCCAAGGGGAGCTGCTTGCACCATGGCTCACCCGCCTGTGTCTACAGGGCAGACGTGAAGTCCGCTTGACCAGCGGGAGGACAGGACAGAGCCGAGGGCCTGAGCATAAGCTTAACTCACAAAGCAGGAAGCCTCTGAAGAGCCAGAGGAGGAGCAGTGTGAGCGGGTGCGACCCACCACCGCCGACTCGTGTGCAGAGTGGGCGGCTGAAGCGACAGACGTTCACGTCTCACAGTTCCGGAGGCTGGAAGTCCAAGATCAAGGTGCTGGCCAGTCGGGTCCTGGCGAGGGCTCTTCCTTCACAGATGGATGGCTTCCTGCTGTGTCCTCACGTGGCAGAGAGAGCGAGGAAGCCAATCCTTACATGTGTCTCCCCTTAGGAGCACCAAAGCCATCGCGAGGGCCCCACGCTCATGGCCTAACACCTCCCGAAGCCCGTCTTGTCCACATATTATTATGTAGGGGATCGGAGGGGAACAGAGGGGAAACCGGAAATCTCCACACGCACACACACACTCACACACACACACACGCCACAACTCAGACACTTCTGGTGAGGGGAGAGGCCGGACCTTAGCGCAGCGCCCCCCTGGGCCCGGGCAGGAATGTGGGGAGAAGGAAGGGGTCAGGCTCCCTGACGCCTCCCGAATCCCCTGCTTCTGCCCTCTTGACACCCACTGGACTTGACCCCGGTGACCCGTGGCACTGGCTGTGTCCCTGAGCTTCCCCAGAGACGAGACCCATCGTCACGTCACACCAGGGCTGCTCCCAGCTGGGGCGAGGTCGCCACTTCCCCCAGAACCGCGTGAAATGAGTCAAAACACGATTCTATGTCCAAATGACAGCCCGGGCCCCAAATTCACGCTGTTGTCTTTCTCTGCCGCGCCCTTCAGCCCAGTAAGGTGTGCCGTGCACTGCATTCCCTTGAGCCCTGTCTGTTATTACGGTCGATTATGAAATATTTTCGACTACTGACGTGGAGCCACCCAAATTTGAGGTCGTTTGTCAACAGTGACTTTTATAAACCAGTTGATAACTTCTGAGGAGGGGGAGCATCCTATGAAACAAACAGAAAAGAATTCTTTTGGGTATGGAATGGGAAACTTTTAAAGCTCGAGGCAGCGAAGGGCCTGAAGCAGAGATGCATCGTTAGACATAGCCGTTTACTTTCTCGGCTCCTGCGAAACTGGCACGAGCGGCCTCAAAGCGATCGGCATTTTGTTCAGAGGGAAATCTGAAATTTCTATTTACAAAGTCATCGCATCAAATGACAGCCTTCGGCGTTCCCTGACGCCAGCACGCCGGCTGGGGAGGCTTTGCTCTAGGACCCGAAGCCTGGGACATGACGCGCGTCAGCTGGCTCTGGACTGGCGTGTAGGGGAGAGACGTCCAGGAAAAGCGCTTGTCCTGTCACCAGGTGCAGCCCGGCCACGGTCTGGGACGCGCGCTGGGGACTGGACGGACAGGTCCCGGTCTACAGTGGGGTGGGTGGGGCTCTAACGCTCGTCCTGCCCAGCCGACCCGTGAGATCCTGAGATCGGGCAGCTGCTTCCCTCAGCTCAACACTGCAAAAAAAAGGGTAAAGTTCGGAGCAACACGACCCACGTCGCTGGGTACCTAGAGACAAGAGAGGACAAGGTCTGCCGATCCCAGTGGCCATCAAGGAGGAAGTTCTTCCTGTGAGTTTTTTAAATGACGGACACGTAAAACCTCATTGTCATTACCCAGGAGTGGCAGCTCAGATCGTCCTGATTTCAAGCGGTCTGATCGAATGGCTATTTCAGCAATACTCACGTGACTCGAATAGCCAGAATCTAACACAGTGGGGTCGGTGGTCGTGGCTGTTGTTTTAAGGTAAGATTTCGAGGTTTGTTAAAGAAAGCCACGGTGGGCCGATGCCTAGAAGGACAGTCGCTGGACCCTTCTCTGCCCTTCATTTTCTTTACTGGTCAGAGAGTGGGCGATTCAGCGAGAGAGCCAATATCCGAAGGCTGCCGCGAAGAACAGAACGTAAAATGGAGATGAAATCCCTACCCAGCATGCCCCACTGTCCCGAGATAGACGGTCCTGACCATCTCAAACGTTCCGTTCTAGCTCTGCGTCCCTGCGGATGCCAACACACGCGCACACTCACGCGCACAGGCAGGCCGAGGGCCACGTGTTGGATGACGGAACTGGGCTCTCAAGATTTGAATTAAATTATCTGGAACGTCATCCCTCGTGCAGTGGGACGTTCACGTTGCTTCCGCCCAGTCCGGGAATTTGAGAAGGGCAGAGACAGCGTAGCATTCTTTCTAGTCTCCCTCTGCGATTTAGCTCAGGTTTCATTTAATTAGTTCCGGGAACGATTGCTTTGCTATCTGAAACAAACCGATTTTTTTCCCCTTAATTCTCAGGTGCAAGAGACTGAGTTAATTATGTCATTAGTTCATGGACCATTATTATCAGTGGCCCAGGCTAGGTTCCTCATCTCTCTGTCTTTCTATTTGTCCCTCCGTCTGTCCATCATCTATTTATCTGTGTATCCATCCATCATCCATCCATCCATCCATCCTTCTACATAATCTACCTTATCATCTGTCTATCTCTATCTGTCTGTCTGTCTATCTATCTATCTATCTATCTACCTACCTATCTATCATCTATCTATCGATCTATCATCATCTTCTACTCTCCCACCTTCCCCCAATGACTCATCCACTGGTCCGTCCGTCCGTCCATCCATCCATCCGTCCGTCCGTCCGTCCGTCTGTCCATCCACATGTTCATTCCTTTCTCTTGCTAAGCATCGCTCCTATTCTTCCGTGTTAAATCGTTCTGTTGCTGTTTTTCCTGATCTGTGTCTTTTTGTTTGCTCATGTTATTACAAGATGGATTCTTTCGCATCCTGTAATGCATTCTTATTTATCTAAATGGTATTGTTTTAACTATTTCACAGCTTCCCCCCTTCATTTCTACCCCCACCCCCAGCACGGTCCCCCCACCCCCTGGTTTCCATTTCCCCCTCAATCTGGCAACGATGAATTCTGGCTCAGGTTCTGCCTAGTAACTAAAGTGTCATCCGAGAACGTGACCTCTTCCAGATGCTTGGGGCAAAGGAGACCAGATGGGGTGGAGGAGAGGGGTGCCCCAAGCTGGAGGCTCATGGCAGGGGACACTGCCCCTGTTCACAGCCCCCATGACACAGGCCTTCGAAACCACGGACGGGTGGTTTTAATGGGAATGAGTTTTTAATATGAGAACCGAAACTGCCTGGGTCAACACGACCTCACGATTGTTCTCTCTTTGTCCGTGAAAGATAACGGAAACCAACAAGCAACGTCACTCTTTGTCCCAGGAATGTCCTGAAAATAAGTTTGTCTGAGACAATTCTCCGCTCTCTTAGAGAAACAACTCACCTACACAGCGGTTTACCTCTCTAGACTCGCTTCACGATTCTCGCCCATCACGAAGCCACCGAAGTGAACTAACCGTGTCACAAACTTCGCCCAGACGCAATGAGTTTCCCGCCTGGAGGTCTCTGCCTGAAGCCACTCCAGCACAGACCCTGCAAGCGTGGAGGCATCGGGTCAGGAGGAGTGACCTGCTACATGCACAGTCTCATGAAGGACTAGTTTTGGGATTCTACAGAGAAATCCTTTAAACCTAAAGAAACAAATAAACGAACGGAAAGATGAACACCCCGATAAAAAAATGGCCAAAAAATGTGAGTCATCACTGGATAGCAGAGTATACCCAAATGGCTAATAAACTTTTGAAAAGATGTTCGGTCTCACTAGTTATTGTTAATTAAAACAAAATGAGATATTACTCATCTTTCCAAATGGCCAGATTTTATGGAAAGACACTACAAACTAAAACCACCAAACAAAATGAGTTCTGCAAAAATTTGCAGCTAGTTTTCAAACACCATTAGATCTGCACATACTGCATTGGGCTCTGGGGCCGCCATGCCCGACACCCCCGAGAGGGCGACCCTCGCTCCGCCACCTCTGCCACTCACAGAGGGCGCGACCCCTCACCGCAGCGCTGGGCCCGTCCCCTTTCTCAGATGATGACTGGTGACCTTCCGGGGCACACGGTCACATGACGAAGTGTCTCCAGAGACTTCATTCAAAGGAGCATCTTTGGCCTGTTTTCACTTGCACAGAAGTTTTCAGTTTCTAGTTCATGAAATTTAACCTCCTTTTTCTGTGTATGTGTGTGGGGTTATATGGGGTTGCAAAGGTGAGCATGTGTGGTGGGGTTGATATGGGGCATTAAGTGTCAGGGGCTGTGTGTTTGGGGAGTTGGGTTGGGGGGTTGTGTGTGTATGGGGGGCTGGGTGTGTAAAATATGATCTGGGGGTATATATCAGCTGGGGTGTGTGTTTGGGGAGTTGGGTTGGGGGGGTTGTGTATGTGGGGCTGGGTGCAGTGTTTGTGGGGATCGTGTGGGGGCTGTATGCATGTGGGGCTGTGTGTGTTTGGGGGGGTTGTGTATATGTGTATGTGTGGGTGGGGAATTGGGTGTGAGTGGGGGCGTTAAGTGGGAGGGGGTCTGGGTGTATGTGTATGTGGGAGTTTGGTGTTCAGACCCTGGACAACCCAGCAAGGCAGACATTTGGGGGTCAGGTGACCCTCTGATAAACCTCCGTAAACCCTGTGCCTTCACCAAGGGCTGTCCCTGAGACCTGGCCCGGCCACACGTCCCTGGAGACGCCACAGAACGTCCAGACTCCGCGGGCCGTGCCAGACTTCAGGCTCAGCAAGGTCCTCCAGGGACCTCCCGCCCACCACCCCCTTCCCAGAGCCGCCTGCGGTGAGCGAGGACACTTGCTCAGCTTTTTGGTTAAAGTGGTCTCTTTTCGTGCTCCTGCCCCCCCCCACCCCCACACCCCTGCCTCAACCGCTTCATTCCCTTCTCCAGCCTTTCCCCCTCTGGGAGGTGTTCGCATCTATCGATGGATCAGACGAGCTCAAGAGGTTCCACAGGGAGATGACGTGAGACCTTGTGGTTACGTCTTCAGACAGAAGCCGGCTCCGTGTTTCCTGATTCCCCCTGATGACTGTCATGTGACGCTGGCTGAGGGTCTCTCTTGATCCGATCCCAGCCCCCCTCACAGGCGGGCGGCCGCAGTTTCCACAGAATCCAAGGGCGGCCCACCGAGGGGGTGTGGGAAAAAATAACCAGGAGCGTCCAGCGGGAGCCTCCCTGAGGAGCCGGGGTCCTCACCCCGCAAACGTCTCTTCTCGTCCAACGCGGGACTCTGCTCAACACTTGTCTCGGCTTTTACGAACCAGTCTGAGAAAACGAGTGAAGAAGAATCTAAGATTTGCCCGTAGCTCAAAGCGATCGCAGAAAAGCATCTTCAGAATTTCGGGGTATGTCTTTTCCTGTGCGTTTCATAAGACTGCATCACACATGCACCTGCGTGTGTCACCTCTTTCTCAACCGTCATGTTATTGTAATTTCCCTGTGCCAATTGGACGTTTGATCGCTCACCTGACTGGGGCACTAGTAGCTTAGTCTCCCTCGATTACTGGAAATATGATCGTTTCCTATGTTTTTGCTGTCACATGTAATGTCACAAAAGGTGGCTCACGGTCACTCCCAGAGATGGACTTACTGGGTCGGAGGTCATCTGTGTCGCACGTTTTTGGAAAATGCCTTCGGTGTCTAAGAGATCGGGCTCCGGGTCCCAGCCCGCGGCCGGACATGAGACCCGTGGCGCCTGGTTCGGGGTATACCTGGGAAGTGCCTGCTGCAGACTCGAGCTCTGGGCTTCGCCGTTGGCCCGCCCCACGTGGCCCGCCGGGCCGCCGACCTGGGCCACACTGCTCCTCCCCCGTCCTCGCCGAAGCTTGCGCCAGTGGCCCTGAGCTGGCACGTCCTGGCTGGCACTGTAGCTCTCTATTGGTCCCTCACATGGAGGCCTTGTCTCCGTCTCTCTCCAGGGTACACACTGGGGATCTCTGACAAGGCCCCACAGAAGCGCTCTGGGGGCTCCTTGGGGGCCTCGCCCCGAAGCACCGCTGCCCGCTGAGAGTCACGACGGCGGCCACCCCCTGGACGCTCTCAGACCCTGGGCGGAGTTCCCTGGCCTGTCGGACGCCCCTAAGGAAGCCACTTCCTGTTCAAGCCATGTCCGCCTGGCCCCACCACGTTTGGGCAGCACTGTCCTGCGTGTGACAATGACCGCCCTCTACCTCCCCTCGGAACGCTCCCCTGAGGACGGCAAGGCTTCTGCTGTCTTCAGCAGGCCATCGAAGCTGCCTGGGAGCACACAGCAGGGCATCGCAAACTGGAGGCTTCGGCTTGAAACCACGCAAGCTTTCCAGAGCGGCCCCCCGAGGGAACCCCCAGGAGGGCACTCAGTTGGACCGGTGCCAAAGGCCTGGCCCAGCTGCCCCTCTGGCCGAGAAGCCCTCGTGTCCTGCTTATTCCTGGGTCTCGAGTTGGAGGGAGTCTTCACCGTGATTTCCAAGTTGGCCACGCGCTTCCCAGCACCCAGTTTCCGAGGTGGGTCCAGAGCGGGGGGCAGCGGGCCCTTCTTGGTGGCCCCAAGGAAAAACCATCTGTGATTCCCTCTGGAGTGAGCCAAAGGGAGAAGCTCAGAATGGAGCAGGTCCCTCCCTCCCCGGTCACCTCGCAGCGGGGCCGGGCCGGCCACCCCAAGTGCAGAGGCGTGAGGTGCAGAGGCGTGAGCGTTTGAGCGAGCGGCTGGCGCCGGCGGACTCGCTCCAGGCCCTCTGGGTCCCAGGCCTCGGCCGCCCGCCGCGGCCACGACGCCGTCAGGCTTCACTACGACCCGTTTTCAGCTCAGACAAGAAAGGGCAGCACGCGGCCAGCGTTCACGCACACCGCGGTGGGAACGCCAGGCTTTCTCGGATTTGACGTTTTCAGCGATCAGATTTGAAGAATTGCGTTTTGTAAATGGAAACACCACTACTAAAATCAGAATGCTGTAAACAGGATGATGTTCTTTGTTTCCAAGGACTCTCCATATGGCGAGCTTTGGGGGTGAGGGTCAGGCTGTCCTCCGTGAGTTATCTCGGGGCGAACGCCGAGGCCGCCCACGCTGCTGGCGAGGATTCTCGGGGCAAAGGGGAAGGGGGTGAGTCAGACGTTCCGAGGGCCTGGACGTCTAGATCTGGGGCTTGTCTTTCCACCCGCGTTTACGTAGATGGATCCTCTCGGAAGTGTCGCTCTGAACACAAAAGGTGCCGCACACATGCTGTCACCCAGTGGGGTGGCGGTGAACGTGTAGCAACCAGCACTCCGAGAATAATCCAGACCCCAAACACCTCGTCTGTAGTGTTTGCAGATTCCCCTGGTGCAAACGCTTCCACCGAGACATCACTGAACACGGAGCTGCGAGGAAACACATGGCATCTCACGCTCACGTAGGATTTGACCATTCGGATTCAGTAAATAAATAACAGATTATAGTAAACTATAATAAAAATATTTAAGATGTAGTAAGTTTGGGGGAATTAATTGACTTTGCTGATAATAACTTATTTACTTTAAAAGAATATGCTTTAATTTACGATAGCGGCCGTGTCTAACAAACAGCCTCACCACAGTCCTGAGTTTTAACACGCAGCCGCCAGGAGCCGCCTGAGCTGGGCCCCGACTCACTCTGTCCATAGCCAGGACGTGCTGTCTGTCTGTCCCTGTGTGACAGCGAACGGCGCCAACCCCTGCGGCCTGCTGGGGCAGTGTCGTTCATGAGCGAGCTCCTGCGAGGTGCACAGCGACCTGTACGTCAGGTCAAGGTGGGCGGGAACGTGGTAAGCTGGCAGAGCCACGGCGTAGAAGCTGCATTTTGATTCATGTGCAGACGGCTTAGTGTCCTCCGCCACGTGTGCCACGTGATGGGGGGCTCGGAACTAAGTAAGACTGTGGACTCTGAAGCCCACGAATCAAGTCCTGGACCAGTTGCTTGACGGCTGGTGACCAGGGACAGCTCACCGACGTCCCCTGACCCTCAGTTCCTGGCCTGGGTGGGGACAATGAGGGCCCACTGCTGAGGGCTGTTGTAGGACCCCTGTGACACAGGCACATGGCTCAGCGCGCGGACGTGGACGCCACGGGCCCGTCCCTGGCCCCATGGAGCCCGGGCCTCCTCTCCACCGTCACACCGGCGACGAGGCTGAGCGGGCAGGTCCGGAGCGGGAGCGACACCCCTTTTTCTGTAGGAAGGAGAAGGCCGAGTCCAGGGAAGCCGAGACCTGTCCAAGGCTGGAGGAGCCTTGTGTCATTGCCCCATGCCCCAGGCTGAGGGACATTCGGGGCGACCCCCACCCACATCTCTGCAGCCGTCACCACAGGAAAAGGCCAGACGCAGGAAGCACGGGGCCACTTCAGAAGCGCTTGGAAAGCAGTGCAGTGAGCTTGGGGTGCAGAGCAGGTTGGGTTCGGGAGCCGACTCCATTGGGAGCCTCGACCTGGCTCTCTTCCCCCGTGACACGGGCAGGCTGCTCCCGGGGCTGGCTGGAGGGCGGGCAGAGCATGGCACCCCCTGCTCCCGGGGCTGGCTGGAGGGCGGGCAGAGAGTGGCCCCCTGGCAGGCTCGTGCCCCGGGCTGGGGTGCCTCGGCGCCCGTCACTGTTGCCCTTTAAGTGGGGAGCACACAGAGGCTCGGACACGGAGCCGCGTCCGGGAACGCGGGGCTGGAGAAGCCCCCCGTCCAGCGACAAACTGGCCTGGACGTGAGTGGGAAGGCAGCCCCCGCAGAGCCGGGCCCCTGACTCGGTGGCCGTGAGCCCCTGCCCTGCAGCCACATCTGAGTCACGCTTCCGTCGTCATTGGGGGATCTGGCCACGGGCCAGCTGCTCCCCGCACTGCTCGCTCTGGGCCTGGACCCGCCTGGAACGGGTAACCCAGCCCCCGCTCCCGCGGCTCCCGCCATCTTGCAGCTGACAGGGAGGGACGTGGCCACACGGACACCACTGACCCTCAGGGCTTTGTCCAAAAGAAACGCGGCCGGCGTCAGGGATCGTGGTGCGGGCGGCGGGGCTGCCTCTTGGGTCTTCATTTTCCTTCCTTTCCGGCCTCCTGGGTGGACCCTTCACACACGGACCTGTCAGTGACCGGTCGGTGACCGCGGCTCCTGTCGGCGGCCGCTGCATGGCCGGTGTGGGGAGGACGGTGAGGACTCGTCTCTCATCAGAGAGCCGGAATCTGAGGGCCGGGTCGGCGCTGTCCTCGCAAAGGTCGGGCTCAGTTCACCCTGTGGCATTGCCCTCTGGCCGCTGAAGTTTCTTCCTCCGCACGTGCAGATGTAGAGAGAATCTTCCAGTTAAATTAAGCATGTGTGAGGCTGGTTTTTGAAAAAAAGGAAAAAGAGTTTGTGGCCTAAGGAAATGCTCAGCGTGACCCGGTGCCAGGTCAGCGGTCCTTCCCTTGCTGGCTCCGCACTGTCCCCAGGCCCTGGTCAGGTTAGCACAGGAAGGGAGAAGGAAGGGGCCACACCCTTGCACTGCGACCCGCATGTCCCCAGGCCGGTGTGCGACCTCGGAGACCCCACTCCTCGAGCTCTCTGTTTCCTTCCCCGCAGAAGGGACCCGGTCCCCACTGCCCCCGAGTCTGCTGTGAGGGCTGAGGTGGTCCTCGGAGGCCCGTAGCCAGGAGCCCGCCCAAGGAACAGGAGGGGGCACAGCCACAAAGTCGTTGCTGCAGTAACCCGGGTGCCCTTCTGCCTGCACGGGCGGGGGGCAGCTTGTGGCTCCCCGGCTCCCCCGCCAACAACGGCACAGTCAGGGTGTTTAAATGTCAAACACCTGAAATGCACATGGCTTAAGAAACCTCCCGGAGCCTCCCCTTCCTGTCCCTACTTGCAGCACGTGGACCTCCGCATCAGCGGGACACCCGTGCTATGGCGTGGACTCCAGCGCTGAGCCTGGGACACCCCGTCACTTGCCAGCACCGTGGACCTCCTTTCTGACCTCTGGACCATCCCCCTCCCTCTTCAGAGTCCATTCACTTTCGACAGCCAGGCTGACCCCGTTCCCAGGAGGTGGCTGCACCTCTTTTTCCTGCCACCCTGTGACCTGGAGGAACATGCCATCGTGATGGGAGCCATGTCTCTGGGGCCAGCGGGGACCCTGTTGAGCCCGGCAGCAGAGCTGGGGCCTCACCTGGGGTGGCTGGAGTGAGAGGAGCCTGGCGAGATGGGGGCCGAGGGGTGAGGCAGGGGAGGACACGGAGCCCTGTGGGAGCTGGGGGGACCTCGGGTCCGAGGACGGAGTGCCGTCGCACCGGGGGGATGTCACAGGAAGGGAATGAGCAGGGTTTGCAGCCAGGAGGCCGCCAGCCAAAGGGCTCCAGCCTGCGCGCCCGTGGGTGGACTGACCCGCTACACCCCTGTCCCCACCGCAGGTGATGTCCCCCGGGAAGGGCCTGGCAGGGGACCCGGACAGTAGGAGCCTGGGACAGGAGTGGCCCGGTCCGTCCTTGAGTCCGGATCCTTCCCCTGGGAGGATGCCGGCCATCGCCCCAGCACAGCAGACTTGTCCTTGGTTTAGCAAAGAGCTGGCCGTTGAGGAGGGGATTTGCTGCTGTAGGAACACGGAAGTGAGAACCATCTAGTCTCTTCCGAGACGACCTTCTTAGGGAGACCCTGGCCCTGTAAAGCCAACGGCCCCCCGGGTGCCCATCTCGGTGTTTCAAGGCTGCCATCTTGTGGACGGACCAGGTAACAGCAGATACCCGAGACCCTCACAAGGCCTTTTTCATTCCAGGCGGTCGATGACCTTGAACAGACTCTCAGCGTCACTGCGTCACAGCTGTGCTTTTCCAGAGGGCTGCCACATGCCTCCCTTTGACCTTCGCCATGACCCTGGGCAATAGTACAATTATCCCCCGTCTGTGGTCTGAGAAACAGACTCAGAGAGGTTGGCTGACTTACCAAAGGTCACGCAGTTGGCAAGTCCTCCCTCTCCTAACCGGCCACTCTGAGCGAAGCAGGCCGCCAGGTGGCCCACGCCAAGGGCTCTCCAGCTTTGCCCCACCTTTAGCCCGGGCTCCTGTACACACACGTGTGCCGTGGACACAGATGCGCGTGTGAACACTGCGAGACGGGTCCGTGCAGCATGCTCGCTCGCGCCGAGTGTGGCCGCTGACCCTTCTGTCCTGTTTCCTTTTTAAGAATGCTATTTGTGACCCCTTAAATTGTTCTGTGGCCCATCAGTGTCAACACCCACGGGCCGAAATGCTGAGTAAAAGCTCCTCCAAAATGCCCACCTCCTAATCTCTAGAATCTGTGACTGTCACTTTATATGGCAAAAGGGATTTTCCAGATGAGGTTTCGTTAAGGCTTTCGCAGTGGGGAGAGCATCCTGGGTCACCTGGGTCAGCCCAATGCCCTCAAAAGGGTCCCTGAGAGAGAGAGAGTCGCAGTCAGAGACGTGACCGTGGAAACAGATGTGACAGTGACCTTGAAGGTGGAGGGAGGGCCATGAGCACGACAGTGCGGGCGCCACAGGAGCCAAGCCAAGGAGACGGCTTCTCCCCCGGAGCTTCTGGAAAGAACTAGCCCTGCGGACACCGTGACTTCAGTCCTGCGAATCCGACTTTGGACTTCCGGTCCGGAACTCTGTCAGAGATTAATCTTGGCTTGTTTTAGGCCACCAAGTACGTGCTCATTTGTGACAACGGCCCCAGAAACTGGTTTGGGTTGGGGGGCGCCGTCAGCCACGCTGGCACTCCCATGATGCACGTGCTGTCTGCACGCTTGTCTGGGGCCTTCACGGGGCTTTAAAGTCTTTTTTGAATTATTGACCACGGTTTAAAATCATGATGTTCCACGTGTCTGTGGAAGGCCCGAGTTCCCGCGTGGCGACACCAGGCTTCGGCCAGCTGGAACTTTCTTCCGAGCCCCGCCTTCTCCCTCCACGGCGTTCTAAAGACTCGTTTTCATCCTTGTCAAGGTGGGGCACTCACACAATGTCAGAAAAACAAGCAGCGCTCTCCGCACTGAACAAAAGCGAATTTTTCCAGCGCTCAAACCTTCCCACTCTCCAGTCGTACTTCCGGTCCTTTAAAAATTCTTATTTTTCCTCCATGTGTCTGAATATCGTGCTTGCCCTGCGATGCGACAGGCGCCCAGGACCAGACGCCTCTCTCCATCGGGGGCCTGGACTAGGACAGGCTCGTCTGTCCCCACCGCAAGTCCACTGCCGTTCCTCATCTTCCAACACCATTAAATCCTAAGATTTGATAAAATCACATAAATCCTGTTTGCTGTTGAGTTTTACCCTGTATGGCTTTTTATTTCTCTTTGTCAATAAATGCACCGTTTTTATTGTCTTGGTTTTCTACTATTTACCACTACTTCTTGCAAATGCTCTGTCAGATGTCCAGATGATTATTTTTCAATTGCTTAACTATTTCGAAAGAATCTAACAGTCCCATTATTTCCTCTGCGGCTACTCTTCGGGAACTTACCATGCTCCTGGCCACAGGGGGTTCGGCCTTTACCCCGCTCTGCGCTGGACGCCTTCCCTCTCGAATCCCAGGCCGGCCCCTCGTTCCGCTGGCCGCCCCCACTGTTCCGCTCCCTGGACGAGTGGCTGGTGGCTTGGCTGGCCATGGAGACTTGGCTTTGTGGGGTTTTTCCGGAATCTCTACGGGCACCGCCTGGCCTCCCAGCCCCCACAACCTCAACCCTGAAGAGCCCGACGCCCCGTGGGAACCCATCCTGATGGTGAGATCTTTCCTCCGGGGGTCATCGGGACCTCTCTGTCCCCTGGTGCTGTGACATCGCACACGAGTGTGCGTCCGCGTGAGCCCGTTCAATCGGGAGACCCAGGTGGTGTATGCGGGAAACTGTCCTAAGGTTGGTCGCTGGTCAGACTCTTCATCTTCATCTTCTGTCGGGGCCAAGCGAGGGCACTCGGGTAATTCCCGGAGGGCTCCAGGAGGGACGAAGTGCGACGGCGTGGGCAGTGGTCTGGGGTGGCAGCAGCGGGACGGTCCCCCCCAGAGGGAGGAGGGGGGCTGCTTCTGGAGTCAGGGGAGAGTGTCCCGGAAGGGGCCGCCTCCTGGAGCGTCCCAGGCCAGGCTCGCGGGTGCCCTCGGGGACCAGGGCCGGGAGGGGAAGAGGGTGGGGCTCCGAAGGCACCCTCCCCACGCCCTGGGTGCTGTCACCCGCCCTCCCGCTCTCTGTCCCCCTCTCGTTTTTCTGCGTCTCGGGATTTCCTGGGCTTTATCTCCGACTCTGCCACGCGCATTCTGCTCTGCTGTGCGTTTCCGCTCCGTGTGCGGGTCACCGTCATTCCTGTTTTTGCGTGGGCGTCATCGTTTTCTTATTTTTGAAGGTTAACATTAAAATTCCTTCCTTTCGCTTCCGGCTGTGTCTCCGCTTTTTCTGGGT
>NW_024342466.1:2125377-2189075 GCF_902729225.1 Pteropus medius | reverse complement strand
TTTGGTCTCCGTTCCTCATGTGGATGCTTTTCCTTCATTGTTTCTTGATTCTTGCCCTGGGCAGGCAGGAGCGAGGCACCGAACGGGTGGCCGGAGCGCCCTGCGTGGCCATGGGCCAGAAGAACTGAGGTGCTGAGGGATCGAGCTGTGTGTTTCTGCGTGTCACCCCTCGTGTCACCCCTCCCTGTGAGAGGAGATGGTCACCAAGATGCCTGCCGTACGTCAGGCCCGACACGGGAAGGACGGGCGGCCTCTGCTTCGGAAGGCCCTGCGGACCGTCAATGGGCAGACACGACGTTTGTATTTACGCGCGTCTGCGGACTTCAGAGCCGGGCGGGGCGGGCTGTCCCGTGACCTGAGAAGGGCACATGGAGCCACATCAAGGTCAGGCCACTTGCCTGAAGCCACAGAGTCTGTGGAAGGCGGGGAGGAGGCGGGCGGGTGGGAGGTCTCAGCTCCAGAGCCGGGGCCTCTTCTCAAGGCCGTGTTACATGTCACTGGAGAGGGCGGTGGGTGAGGAGCCGGCAGAGGAAAGAAACGGGCATTTAAGGCAGGAACGATGAGGGCAGCGGGCGAAGGGGACGTTCCGGGAGAGCGAATCACGGACAGACGGGTGTGGTCGGGCCGTGTGCACCGGACCAGGAGATGCTGGTCCTAGGACCAAGGACACCCCGCGAGCCCCGGGGCCTGGACGCTGCAGGCGGAGAACCTGGACATCGTCAGTGCTCCATGAGTGACCCCAGCAGGTCCGGACGGGGTCGCGTTCAGGGGCAGAGGCCTGGAGCGCCCGCACTGCAGCCACCTCCGGGACAGCCCGCTGTCGTGTGATTGAAACGCTCTGTGGGCCTGTGGCAGCCAACGCAGGCGACTGGGACCTCACACTTGTTTACTACTTAATGGAGACGAGAAGCCTGCGCTGGAAGCTCCTGTGCCCGCAGAGCCGGGACAGGCAGGGTTCAGGTCGCTGGTCTGTCACTGGACGGGCTGCCCTGGTCCCAGTGTCCACCCTGTCTCCAGTCGCTGGGCGAGTGTGGGTCATGTCTCGCCCTGGCAGGAGGGACACTGGCTGCGGCTGCTCCCCGGGGCAGTGCCACGTGTGGGTCGGGCGGTGACGACAGGCAGCCCTGGGACATGCGTAAACGGGCAGAGATGTCACTTCTTTCTCCCAGCAGGTCACAGGACAACCGAGGCAAGGAAAGGGCTGCTTTTCCGATTTACCAGCCTGGCTGGGCAACGTTTCCTGCCCGCGCGTACCTGTCCCTCCTCCCTCTTCTGTGACATCTTCCGAGCTCGGGGTCCTACGGCAGGGAGCACATCTGAGCCATGCGGGCTGCCCGGGGGGAGGGGACTGTGTTCGGATGATGACTGCTGGGCAAGGACCCCCAGAAAGCAAAACGGAAGCGCCATCCTACCCTCCAGGGGAGCACAGCCTCAAGGAGCCACTTCCCTCCCTCCCCTCCATCCCCTGCCTTCTGCAGAACGGTCCTTTCAGGGAAGCAGTGTTTCCCACAGTTAGTGATCGAAGAGCAACTTTACCGAAAAACGCACTGAAAAGACCGAAAGCCCGCGCGGGTGGGGGTTCAGGCTTCGGGTCGCCCGGAGTTTGCTCTGTAGGCCCCGCCCCCTGAGCTGCGATTTTGCCTTCTGTGACCTGGGGCCTGAGTGTCTGCCTCCCGGTGTTGCCATGAGGGCAGGGTGGTCTGCAGGGGCTCAGCGCGGGGATCAGTGCGGGGCTCAGTGCGGGGCTCAGCGCAGGGCTCAGCGCGGGGCTCAGCGCGGGGCTCAGCGCGGGGCGGTCTGCAGGGGCTCAGCGCGGAGCCTGCGCGGCCGCAGCTGGGGGGCAGGAGGGGGCGGGGCTTGAGAGCTGACATTGAGTAAACATGTGTTTTCTCATCCATTGACTCCCGTGCTTCAGGCCTTGGTAACGATTATCAGCGAGGACCCCGCTAAGCCCGCTCGCATTCGTGGCCGCGTCCACTCAGCGTGCTCAGAATCTCTCGTGGCTGCCACTGAGCGCTCGTGACGTGCGTGTTGGGTGGCATGTCGCCCAGCGGTCTCACACCGCGCTGGAGAAGTTGGTGCCGGTCTGCGTGACCTGATTATTGCGCTATGTGAACGCCCCACGCGGTGCCGCGAAGCGGGCCCGATCTCGACCCAAGAAGGGACCCAGTCATTGTCCCCAGGACTCAGTACGTACTTCTCGCTGCCACTGGCCGAGGTTAGTGAGGTCACATCTGCGTGAGGACTCACAGGGCTTATGAACAGTTACATGGCCGATCAGGGGACACCACCAGCAGAGAGACTTCTAGCCCAAGAAAACACCACGTTGAAGCCGAAAGCAAACAACTGTCATAAATGAGTTCGAGGTGACACTCCAGTAAAACCTCTGCATCGTCTATCCAGGGGTCGACAAGCGTTTTCTCTGCAGGGCCAGATGGACGTTAATATTGCAGGCTCAGTGGCCCAGACAGCCTCTGTCAAAACCACGGGACTCTGCCGCCACCAGCAAAACCAGCCACAGGCAACGCTGAGTGGGTGTGGCCGGCTTCCAATAAAACTTTATTGACAGAAGCAGGCAGCTGGCAAGAAGTGGTCCATGGGCTGGAGTTTACCAACTCCTGATCTGGTCTTTGAGTAACGGGACCCTGAAATTCTCATAAAACACAGTCGTTGCTCTGGTTTCCTGAGTGGAGATTAAATAATAGAGAATAACATGCAAATCTCAATACCCAAACCCATTTCTAGGAAAAGTCGATAGTCCCGGGCTGGGGAGGTGGAGGAAGACAGCGGCCTGGCACCAGAGCTGTGATGGTTCCTCCGTAATTATTTCGTCCGGGAGGACCCCAAGCACGGCCATCACAGACACAACTTTCCTGAAGGGACTCCGTGGCCAGGAACGGACTACACATGTGCTGCCCTGTTGACCTGTAGCCCTGGGCGGGGCCGGCCGTGGCCTGGGGTGGTGGGGGCTCCTCGCCAGAGCCCCAGCTGGTCGGCTCCAGCTTCGAGCGACACCACCATCATTCCCCGTGCGGGCCGTGATGTGGCAAAGGCTGGGAAGAACCAACTCGCTTGGAGTTAGGGGCGTCGAGCCCCAGGGTGTTCTTATCTCTCGAATGCCCAGCATCTGCCCAGACTCCTGCCGGTGGAAGGGCGCGTCCTCCTTCCTGACAGCCCGCTTTGTCCGGTTTTATTATTGTTTTTTTGGGGGGGGGTGTGGGGATAATTCGCCAGGCTCCGCGTCCTGCCATTCCAGAAGTCGAAGGCTGACGAATACGAAAATTACTAATCAGACTAGCAGGTCTCGTAGCTACATATTTCTCTTCTAAAATTGTGGACAGACCCGGTCACCGGCCTCCTGGCGGCTCTGAGACCTGGAAGAAATGGCTGGGTAGTCTCAGCAGCTTTTGGGTTTCCATCCTGGCCAAGTTATCCATCCTGTGGCTCAGAATCTCTGTTGATTAATCTCTCTGGGTCTTTAATGTCTAACTTTAACGACAGGGAGGGGCGAGTATAGTGTACTATCATCGTAAAACTTAAATGCAACAATTATGCAAAAGTGTTTTGAAAACGGAAATACACTGCACACTGTTACTGCCTCAAAGGTATGTAGGGGTGATGTGGGGGGCCGAGCACCCAGAGTGCGCAACACGCAGAGAGTCCTGGGTGTGCAGCCTGGCAGGGAAAGCAGACATTGATTACATATGTGGGAGTTTAATGAACAGCGATAAACAATACTCCATTTCTTCTAGTTCTTAACCAGTTGAGAGATAAGGCACAGCGTCAGACAGGCGGAAATACGAATGGCAGGTTCGAGCCGTACCTGCTACAGGGCTCCCTAATGCGGGGGGGTCCGTAACGCGGGGGGCCCCCTAACGCGCACGCTTCTCGCCCCTCAGCCTCCTCCGCTCTGCCCCCGAAGGCGGACCGGCCAGGGGTGGACACAGGAGGGGAAGCTCTGACTAGGAGGCGAAGTCCCCTGAGGACAGAGACTGTCGGGACCCGGACCCTTTGGGTTCATTTCCTTCTCTCGGCCTCTCCTCGGGGACCGCGTGGAGTAAGACGGGGAGAGCCCGTTAGCGTGGTGCTGGGGCAGAGGTGGAGGCAGCTAAGAAGCAGGCAGAGGAGGGTCCCCCGAGAAGCACCGTGTGCCAGGCCCCTGGGGTGATCGCCCGGTCACATACAGAGGCCGGGCACACTGGGAGGGTCCAGAGGTGTCTACGGGCTTGACTAGGGTCCTAGCGGGAGCAACTCCATGGACGTGCGTGGGCAGAAAGCAGACCAAACGGAACGGAGGAACGGGCGGGGGCGCAGAACACGGACGGCAGGCGGGGACGGCGTGGGGAAGCTGGGGAAAGGCCCACGCGGCCGCCGGGGGACGGGCCGGGGACTCCTGTTGCGATGGTGCATTTTACCTGCCGACCTGAGTCTCTGGATGCCCGGATAAGACACACAACTTCTGGCGTGTCTGTGAGGGTGTTTCTGGGTGAGTCTGGCGTTTGAATGGGGGGGTGCTGAGGAGCGGATGGCTCTCCCCAGTGTGGGTGGGCCTCGTCCCATCTGTCAAAGGCTCGAATGGAACAAAAAGGATGGACCAAGGCGACTTCGCTCAGCTCCACCTGCCCGTCTTCACGCGGAGATCTTGGCCTTCTCCCTGGGGCTCAAACTCACACTGGAACCCACACTGCGACCGCTGGGTCCCCGGCTGCCAAATGCACACACAGCCACAGCCACGCGAGCCAGTTCTTTGCTCTGAATGGAGATTTAGGCAAATCGATACACGGATCTCGGTGGACGTATAGATCTCTACATCTCTGTATCTTATTGGTTCTGTTCTGGGAGAACCCAGACCACGGCACGCATGCCCGGGGTCGTCTGTGCCGGTGGAGGTGCGGTGGGTGGTGGCGATGTCGATTTCACGCATGCTTCGAAGATGAGGATGGCATGAAGTGTCACGAAGGAGACAAAAAAGCACCGTGTCAGAGAAGCAGGCGTGTGTGACAATCACCACGTAAACGGTCCTTGGAACCGAGAGGTCGGATGGGCTCCGGGGAGGCTGGTCACAGGCAGGGCAGGGTCCCAAGGGAGAAGACAGCGGATCCGGGAAGGCTCCGTGGGGAAGCGGATGTGGCATGACGCTGGGAGCTCCGCGCGACGGCTTCCAGGTCACGCGTCCGGAGGCAGCGGCCGAGTGGGGCTGAGGGATGAGGGGCGAGGCCCGCAAATCTGGGTGCAGACGACCCCCACCCCACATTCCTGGGATCTGTGTTTCCGTCGCCCTCGTCCTTCAAGCCATCCATCATGGCCACTCACGTCATCGATTCCCATGGCTAGGTTTTTTTGTTGTTGTTGTTAAGTGTAAGAAATTTTGCAATATAACATAGATTTGACGAATTCTTGAATTGTCCTTTGGCGTTCTGTTTTCCAAGCTCCCTCACCAACCCAGCCAATTTTCTTCGTTTTTATAAACATTTCCAGACAGTCTTTATCAAACGAGGCGTCTCACAGGAGAGGCCCATCTCCGTCCACACGCGCCCGGACGAGCCCCGTTCCTGACCGCCAGCGGTTCTCGGCAGAAGATGCCCGTGAAGCTGCTCTCTCCGCCTCTAGTAAGAGCGATGATGAGTCAGACCGCCACGTTCCAAAGACACGTGTTGATGTCACATGCGTTTATTCCATGTCACATGCCCCTCCGACTGCGATCCGGGCCCCTGCCCCTGAGGGGCGGGGCGTAGCTTTCTCCATTCGCATCTGGGCGGGGACTTGTCACTGCCCTGACGAGCGGAGCACGGCAGGCTGACCTGGGTGCCCGCGCTAAGTCACAGAAAAGGTGCAGCTTCCTCCTGGTCTCCTCTCTCCCTCCCTCTCTCTCTCTCTCTCTGGGGGTCGGGACGTCCATCTTAGGAGCCCAGACGTCATCCTGTGAGGAAGCCCGAGCTACACGGAGAGACCCACATGGAGACGGATGAGGCTTCTGCCGACCAGCGGGATCAACCTGCTAACCACGCAGGTGGACCGGCCCGAAGCGTCTCCGGCCCCGGAGTGAAATCCCGGTGGACGTCTGCCCGCAGCCTCGCACGAGAGAAGCCGGAATCGCTGGCCGGGCTGCTCCTGGTTTCTGACCTACACAAACCCGGGGAGATGAGCCACGAAGTGCTGCTTTACGGCGCTGGTTCGGGGGCGGATGGATGTGCCGCGTCGGATAAATCGAACAGATAGGAAGAGCAACGTCAGCAGGTGTCTGCACGTCCGCCGGCGGCAGAGTCCGCGGGCCCAGCGCGGAGTCCGGGGGAGGAATTCAGGGTGACTGTCCTAAAACCGCCACGCGGAGAGCCCTGCGGGGTCCCCACGCGGGGTCCCCACACGGGGTCCCACACGGGGTCCTCGCTAACCCGCACCAGTGAGAGCTGAGATGAGGGAACGGAGGCCCAGCGGCCTGAAGGCCTGGGACAGGGACCTACGTCTGTCTGTCTCTGAGGCGACCGTGCCTCCCCTTTGCCGCAGTCTGCTTCCCCCGTCTGGCCCACCTCGGGACACAGACCAAGGCCGGCCATGCCGAGGGGGGCCCAGCGTCGCATTTCAGACCCCGGGGCTCCCGACGGCTCCCCTGCCTCCGGCGCCCGCTGACTGCCTCGCTGCTGGCTCCCCCCTCCAGACTGCCGTCTGATTTTGGGGGTGTCTGTGCCTGATTACACAGCCGGGGACCGGGGACCGCGGGAAGGAGAGGCCAGCTTCTGTCAGGGCTGCCGCGCAGCCCGAAGCATCACCCCAGCCCCCGGGTGTCGCTGCCAGAGCAGCCCGGGGCCCGGCCCACCTGCCGCCAGCCACCCCGTCCTCCGGCCCTGTGCCCTCCGGCCCCGGCACGCGAGGCCCAGCCAGGCTCCCCAGGGTCTCTGTGGAGCGCCCCCACTTCCGACCCGAGAGAGATTTTCTGACGCGTGCACAGCGATGCCCGGGAGGCCATCCCTGTCACCTACTCCGTGTGCCAGAGACACCTCTGGGCGCTTCTTGCCTGGGACGCCCCCCGCCCCCGCTTCCCGGTGCTGGCTCCCTTCTCAGCCCCGTGCTCACCTTTGTCCAGTCATTTCCCACGGGAATTTAGAGGAAAGTTCGACCTAGGGCCTTGCGGTGATTTCCGGCGGTGAAGCGTCTCTGCAGAGCGAGTTAGTGTGGGACGGGGGGTGGGATGAGGGGCGTGGGGGGCGGGATGCGGGGCAGGATGCGGGGCGGCCTGGCTCAGAGCGGGCGGGACAGGAGGGCCGCGTGCTGGCCCGGGGCCTCTCTGACCTCACGCCTACCTCGTCCCTTGGCCGCAGAGCACAGGCCCCCAGAGGCGAAGGCCCATCGTGTGCCCAGGGCTGGGCGCCCTGGACCGCTCGACGAGTTCCGCCTTCTCATTGTGGTCAGGAAGGGCGCGTCCCTCCAGAACGCTAAGTCCTTCTGTCGCGAAGATGCAGTTTGCCCACCCACGGCTCAGGGCCACCGGCCAACAGAATTTCCCTCAGACCACAGAGAAGACGGCGTGTGGGCGCCTGAGTCAGCGACCGTGGCCTTGGGAGGGCTGTGGCCCTGAGCTTGCAGCGGGATCATCTCCCGCCCACCTGAACACACTGGAAACTATGTGTCAGGAAGCCCGGATGACACGGCTTTTATGGAGAAGCGAGTCGTCGTGGGAACGACATCGTGGGATCTGGGCTGCTCTGCGAATCCCAGAGCGAAGGAGGCTGGGGTCTTAGGCGTGGTCCCCGCGCCGGACAGCCCTCTGCACCCTGGTCGGCGGCTTCTCCCACCTCGCTCCCCTCAGCCGCTCGGGGACCCCGGCACCCCCAGGACCAGCATGAGGGGGCGTTGTGGGCCCGGCCTCGGTAGGTCTGTGGCACGGTTCGCAGCAAGGCCCCTGCAGGTCTCGCTGTGACCGTCTTGGACGAACGGCCAGGCTGCAGGCTCTGCGGCTGAGCCCCCTGCCCCCAGCTCTGCTCTCAGAACTTGGACTCCCAGCACCTATGGAAGGAACTCCGGACGCTGGGGTGCTCTGGACGGCCTCTTTAGGGTGCCACCCCCTGCGCGTTAGCTTCTCCTGCATCTACTCGGGTTGACCTTGGACCTGCTGTGACCTTGGCCTGAGCCCCTGTGCCAGCCCCGTTCCCTTACACCCATGTCCCCTTCTGAGACCTACTTGTCAACCAGGGTCTCCATCAATGTCCCCAGTCAACGTGTCCTTGGCTGTCCACACTCTGCGCTAATTTGACATTATGCATCTGCCTGGATCTTCCCTGGTTTTCACAAATCAGACAGTGTCATCTGGGAGAGGGCAGATGGTGGCATTTACAGACCAGAGGTCGGGAGCCCCCTGCCTGCCGGGGCTGGGCCCCCGACAGGAGTGCGTGGAGTGGCTCTGGGCTGCGGCGTCATCGGGCTCCGAGGGGACAGCAGCCTGGTTCCTGTCAGTCTGCATCACACAGGATGCTGGCCCAGGAGCAGCAGGTGATCAGATTGTTCTCAAGAGAAGTGAGAAATCTGAATTTTTATATGAAATCACTCACATTACAGATGTTAATTCATTAGTGTTTTAAAACACTGTGAGATCCAACCAAAACATGTCTGCTGACCAGATGTGGCCCAGAGACCACCAGTCATGACTTCTGCTAAAGGTATTATAGGCTTACCACGTACCAGGCATCGTTCTAAGTGCCTTTTGTAGATACCTCTTTGCATCCTCATTGCAATATCATGAGGCAGAAACTATTATCATCCTCTTATTTTACTCATAAAAATAAGACAAATAATCTCAAAAAGATTAGGGAGCGTCCTCAAGGTCACACACCCAGAAAGTGTCAGCCTCCCGAGCCCATGCCCAAACCACCATGCTACACTGCCTTCACAAGCAAGGAAGGGTTAGGGAGGGATGTCTTTTGAAAGGCTATGATATATGTTTCAAAAACACTAGCATAAAATACATAAAAAGGAAAAACAGCCCTTCTAGACATGTAGGATTTTAAGTAACTTCTTTGGTTTCCAAACATTCCTTTTTTTAAAAAAAAACAAATTTAGTAGAGTTGTCAGTGAAGGCCTGCGTGAGTCTCCGCCTGGCTCTGTGTCCCCCGGGAAGGGGGCGCCCCTCCTCAGCCCCTTGGTGAAGCATCTTTGTGGCGGAGAATGACAGCCGTGGCTCTTAGCCCCAGTGACTGTGTGCATGCGTGCACACGTGCACGTGTGCGTGTGTGTGTGTATACGCGTGTGCGCGTGTGTGTGCGCATGTCAATTGGGTGGGCATGAGAACTGGATATGTGGATATGTATTTTGGGAAGATGTTCCAGATGGTTCTGCTAGCTCCATTCTGGTTGAGAATGATTAAACGTTTTTAACATTGTAACTATTCTTCAATGCCACTGTAATCAAATCTGCTAGCTGAGTCCATCCACTTATTCCTACTGCAAATGAAAAACCTATTATCTCCACCCTTTTATCAAAGTGGTTTGTGCTCGTTCAGGAAGATGCACAAGATACGAAAAGTAGAAGGAAAAAAAAAAACACGCGATGCACCGTAACACACCCACTACGCAACGCACCGTAACACACCCACTACGCGCCACCATTCACACGGCGGCGCATTTCCTCTTGGTCTTTGTAATATGCAGAAATCACGTGTATGCATGTGGTGTCCCAACGTACAACTAACCCATTATCTTCCTTTTTAAACTTAATATTTGATCACGAATCTCTTTTATGTTACTAATATAATGTGTCAGAAAAGTTGTTTAATGGCTCTTTAATATTCTATCTAGTGCATTTGTGATATTTTTTCAACTTTCCTGTGATTAAATAATTCAGGGTTTTTCCTCTCAAGTTTATTATTGTAAAAATTCTGAAATAAATCTTTGTCTTTTTTATATATATAATTTTGGGTTTGGCCCCCAGAATAGAATTTCCGGAGAGGAAATGAATGAGTAAAAGAATAGGAATATTTTTCAATCTCATACCATGTGTTGCAAAATTTATTTCAAAAAATTTTGAAAGAATGTATTTTCCCTCTAGTGGTGTATCAGACTGCCAATTATCCCACACTCCCTCTGGCTTTGGAAGGTCTCAAGCAAGGGAGAGAAAAAACGCAAAGTTTCTATTTTAAAAACAGCTGCACACGCACCCAAATGCACATGGTGGGTGCGGCTCTCCCTCCACACATGTCAGTGGGTAGCTGCCTTCCCGAGCCAGAAGTTTCTAGCATTTCAGTCAGGTGAATCGGAAGCAAATCTGAGAAAAACAATACAAAAACGAAGATGGAATTGGTGTTTGAACTGTCTGAAATCCCACTGATGGAGTTTTGCTCCGCACGACCTATCTGTCCGCTTCCTACGAGGCGTGTCTGAGAGACGGAGCAAACTACAAGCACAAGTTCAAGGGGGTGTTCCGTGGGCTCTCAGGCCCTGAACCTAAGGTCAACAGGGAATGCCGGCCGGCCAGCCTCCCTGCCTCCGGGACCGAATCTCCCAGCCTGTGCCCCTAGACTACATCGGGTTCGTTAAGACTCTATATTCTCGATCTATGACATGAGAGAGGGAGAAAAGAGGCCCGAGGGGTAATTAGAAGGATTGAACTCTGCCTCCCTGGGGTGGAGGTCAGATCGTGCTTCTGTATAAGAATCTGTCTTTCTTTATCCCATGCACAGAACGTGGTAGGATCCGAAACGGAAGGTAGTGACAAAGGGACCCGGATGACCAATGAGAAGGCTGAGAAGCAGTGCAGCGTGGCAGCAGCGAACAGATCTCGGTTGTAGGTAGCGTTCTCCAGTGACAGGAACGGAGGTCCTCGGAGGAACAGGCAACACCACGGCTGGCCCAGAGAACGCACACGGTTAGCCAGGAACATTCTGTGGTGCCAGAAAGTAAGAAAGTGACCCAAAAAGGATGGGGTCAGGTCAAAACAAGAGCCAACTTGGAAGATACCCCAACGACCAAATCCGGGGCAAGATGAGCCAAAAAACATACAGCGGTCGCGACGCAGTGTGACTCCTAGAATAAACCAAACCCGCGTCCCTAGCCGTGCAAACGAACAATCGGGTAAATAAACGGAAGAGAGAGAACAGCTCTTACGGTAAATTTCCAGTTCGTACAGGTAGAACAAACAACGGAACCAGAAAATCATTATTTGGCTGACCTGTCCTATCAATAGTTGTAGGCGAAAATCATTCAATGGTTGATAAAATGCTAGTGAGTGAAAGTACGATGAGAAACGAGATATTGACCAAACTCAAATCATCTCCCACTAGATACTTATTAATTACAAGAGGAAACATACTAACCCGACGGCCGGAGAAACCTAGCGGGCACCACTTTAACCAAATCATCCCGGGACGTTACTGGTAACATCACAGGGACCTCGGGTACCCCTGCCACCACGGCGCACTTTTGTAGGGTGTGGCGCTGCTTCCGGGGTGTCCTTGGCCAACATGCATAAGCTCAGTCTCATCATGAGAAAATGTTAGACAAATAGAAATCGAGAGACAGTCTGCCATTGAGGGACGTCTGAGACCAAGGCCACAGGACGGCCGAGGGCGATGCAGGGTTCCAAACTGGGTCCTGGCCGCAAAAGGGGCAATGGGCGAAATGTAAATAAGGTCTATAGATTACTTAATAGTGCTATATCAACATTGATCTCCTGGTGTTGATAACTGCACTTTTGGTTATGTTAGATGTTACCATTTAGAGAAACTAGAAGGGTGTAGTTGAATATCTGTACTTTTATTGCAATTGTAAGATCTAAATCTTTTCAAAATAAAAAGCAAAAAAAAAAAAAGGCGATGGCATGATTTTATAGGTTTTTAAAATTTTTCATTTGGAATTTGATGTATTAATCACTTGGGGGGGAAACTGCTGTCTTAGCAACACAAAACTTTTCATTAAGTCACATGGTCTCTTCCTTAAAAACTAACACACTAACAATATAGAGTTTATTTAAAAGTTTTGGGAGTAAAATTCGCCAGGAAACGGATAGTATTTTAATATGAGCAGAGGAGACAGTAGTCGTCCAAACTCAACAATGCCGACTAGAGGAGAAAGTCAAGTTGAACTAACTGTACAAATCCCTGACATGCCGTCTTGATTACAAAAGAACTCGAACTAGCATTTATAGGAGCACTTAGTGAAACTCGAGTCTTGCGAAAGTACATATGTAATCGAGGCAATTTCAGAGACGAACCCTGGATTTCCTGCAGCTGAATTAAGAGGCAGGTCAATTAGCTCTCTCGATGAGGGCCAGCTTCAGTGTCATGGATAATTAAGCCAGGCTGCCCAAGTGCTTGATTAAGCCGTAAATTACTGACGATTTCAGAGTGAGCTAATCAGGGAGGCCCTCCAACTGGCTACGCGTTTTACCCTAAAATGAAGCAATCGTCAAAAGCCTGGATACCGAGTTGGATGTTAAGCACGTTAATCCCTAATCCCTGAATATACTGTTTGGCACCCACTTAAAACTGCGGTCAGTTTCCATCACAGAGCTTCTGTAAAGCTTCTCATTCACGACGATGTTCTAACCTTTTGTAATTTTTATATCCATTACTCAACCGAATCCCCAACAAAATGATCTAACAGAATAATAGGGAAAATTCTCCGGATCCCTGGGCACTAGGAAAAGGCGCCATCCAAACTCCTAAATTTACATTTTCCAGGCAGGGCTGCAGGTTGCAGTGGTCCAGTTAAGATTTCAGTCCTGCCGCACGCCGTCTGGGGTCAGCCTCAGCTTGTGAGTGTCAGCGCCCATAGGGAGAGGGGGAGGGGGCTCTGGGGGCAGAGCAGGACATCCCGCTCTGGGAGAGGAAGGCCCCCACTCCCAGGGTACCCGTCGAGGAAGCGTCGCAGCTTTAGTCTCCACTGGATTACAGGTCCTGCTTCTACTCGGGAGCTCGGTGAGAAATGCTGAAGTTGGGGTGCTGCCATTTGGGGCTCTTGGTGCCAGTGGACCAGCAGGTGAAGACAGACGTTGCTCTACTGACATGTGGGCCAGGTCATTCTTCGTGGGGACCATCCTGTGCACCGTAGGGTGCTCGGCTTCATCCCCGGCCTCTGTGCCTCCACCACCAAGTATGACAACCAAAAGTATCCCAGACATTGCCAGATGAACCTGGGGAGACAAAATTGCTCCTGGTTGAGAACCACTAATTTTGGGTGTCATCCTCAACAGTGGGGAGATCCCAAGCTTTTAAGTTCTGATAGTCCCCGAATGTCACCGAATTTGCTCGATAAGGGGCTGCTTCTCTGCCGAGCGGCCGATGCAGGCGATGTCAGACTTCCAGTGACTGCTTCTGCTGACCAAGGCTATTGACCGACAACCCCAGCCCCCTGCCAGTTCCAGAGAGGGTTTTTCCTGTAAAATATGAGAAAGAAAAAGCTTATATTTTCAAAAATGCCTTTAGAAATATTGGAGACCACTTGGTAGTGAGAAAAAAGGGAACGGGCTAGAACCTGGGGTGGGGGTCAGAATCCTGGCCGCGCCCTCCAAGCCTGCTGCAGGGGTCCCGTTTCTTGGGGGAGAGGCGGTTTTCTCAGGCCATGGGGTCAGTGCCCAGGGACAGGCGACGGTGTCACTGGCCTTCTCCACACCCTCTCTCTTCATGTGCTTATTTTTCCCAGGTTGTCGCGGATGGGAATGGTCAGCAAGGACGGGCGAGCTGTCCCCCGCAATGCGTGCGGTCATGGTGTCCTCACGAGCCGGCAGCGCCGATGGCTTCACGCACTGAACGTAGGACCTGCACTTTGTAAGTATCTCCTGGATCAACACAGAATGGCCCCGGTAGACAAGGACGCCTTTGTGAGGTCTCACAGTGCCCTCGGCCCGGGCCCCAGTCGGCAGGGAGGCGGGAAGAGGGCGGGCAGGCTGGGGCCAGGCTGCCGACCCGTCTCCTGGGACTGAGCTGAGCCGGGTGCCTGGGGAGAGGGTCTTGTTTCAAGGCCTATCCTTGAAACGCAATTTCGGGGGAGGTAAAGGGGCTCTCACACACGCAGACTCACGCACTCACTCATTCACGCACTCACATATATGAACACACGCAAACACTCAAACATACACTCAGTTTCTCACACACTCACACATTCGTTCACACACGTACACACAAGATCACACACACACAGTTAACACACTCTCCCACACAGATTCTCTCACACACGCACGCACACACACACACACACGCACTCCTACTTGGTTTTTGCCCCTAAAAAACGCCCCGGCTCCTGCTCCCCCGGTGACTCGAGCTCGCAAGGGGAGGCAGCACATCGCCGGGCTGGCGCTTGGTTGGCTGCATCCTCCAGCGGCCAGTCCCCGCTGAGTCACCCGCCTCTGGTTTATTTAAGCGTGTCCAGAGGCGGGTGACTCAGCGGGGCCTGGGCTCCTTCCAGCGCTTTCTCGGGCAGCAGGGGCTGAGGCGGGGAGGGGCTGGGAAAGAAAAGCAGAGTCGCTCTTGCCCAGCGGTTTGGGAAGGAGGGGGACAGGGGGCGAGCCTGGAGCCCAGCGCGTCCGTGTGGTGCCCCCTCCAGGCGTCCCCGCAGACCGGGAGGCAGGGGCACTGGTGTTGGGGCACCCCAGGGCCCAGCCACAGTGGGATCTGTCTCTCCAACAGCTCGCCACCGGGGTCCGGAAGTGTTCTGACGTGGGCCGACGTGGGGGTCACAGGAACCCCGGGAAACAGGAACCGCGAGTGAGCCAAGACGTGGCCCCGAGGCCTCTGCGGGGACTCTGTCTCGGGCTGCGACACGATCAGGGACACGGGTGTGGTCTGTGCTGGTCCCCACCGTCTGCGGACACGTTTTCAGGCAAAGGGAGAGCAGAAGGCTTTTGCGGCCGGATGTGTCTGCAGTTCCGTGGTTTGTCCCAGCTGCTTCTCAGAGGGGCTCAGGCCAGTGGCTCACCAAGGCCCGGTGCCACTGTCGTGAAATGTCCTTCCGCCCAGACCCACTGCCCTGCGTCCTGAGGCCTTCCCAGTGGGTCTGCCGGGTGACTGGCGCTGGTGGCAGCGGGAAGGCTGGTCCCCCCTGCAGGGCACCGGCTTCCGGGCGGCGCCCCTCCTCCCCCCGACAGGCTTCTGAGAGGAGCTCGGATGCCACTCCGCACATAGCCTGACCTTCCCGTCGACACCGCGGGAAACCTGGAGCCGCTCAGAACGCGTCTGGGCTCCGAGTGCCGGCCGGAGGCTGGTGGGGAGAGGCCTTCAGACGGGACGCCGGCTTGTCATCCAGCGCCCGTGGCACAGGACGCAGAGCTGCCGTCGCTGGCCGGGGACAACGTGCTGCCAGGGGGCAAGGGGCCTCTGGGTGGAGCCTCTGCTCCCCTGTCGGGGGAGATGCTGCTTCAGGATACGTGTCTTTGAGTTTTAAATATTCCGTTTCAGTTCAGAAGGAACAGGAGGTGACGGGGGCAGCGAGGTCGCAACAGAAACCGAGTTTCAAACCGAGGGAAAGCGGTTCCACGGGGGCGGGGGGTACAGAGAAGGGGCATGGGTGGAAGGGGGAAAGAAAAGGGGAGCCTCGCGGGGTGGCCCTGGGGGCTGGTGATGAGGCGGGAGCCTCGTGGGACCTGGGCTTGGGTGTCGCGCTGGGCTGATGCAGGCCTGGTTCAGAGTGGGTGGGGCCCAGGGAACCCAGGGGGCCCGGGACCAGCTCCCCGGGGCTCCCTCAGCGGAGAGGATGGGGTTGGGGCCCAGGCTGCGAATGACTCCGCTCAAGGACTGGCCTGTGTCCCGTTAAGACTTAGAAGAAAGTCACAGCCCTGGCCCCATTGTCACACGCAACTCTTGACCTTCTCAGCCCCTGTAGCCTATGCCTGGATTCCAGACAAAGCCCAGGTCCACACAGTAACCCGTTATGCGCCCTAAAAGTGAAGCTGGGGGCGGGGTCTCAGGTGGGCCTGGGAGGGAAGCCGGTGGGCTGGGCTCCAGCAGCCCCTGGCCGGTGCGAACCCACAGCTGCACCCTGCCCCTGCAGAGGGCTGTCCTCCAGGGAGGTGCCCGTGCCTCACGGGGACAGCCAACAAGCGCCCGCGGGAAGGGAGTGTGTAGGGGGAGGGAGCTGACAGCGAGAAGAAAGTTTTGGGTCATTTTTCGTGCCATGCTTTTTTCTTTCAGCGAGTCTTCTTGTGCCTTTGTGCTTTGTCACCAAAAAGGATTTATTCGGGAAAGAGAAAGGGTCATAGCCCGTGTGTGCAGACATGGCGAGCCCTGTGCTCATTCTGGTCAACGTGCCAAGATGGGGAGTCGTCTTACTTTCTGGGGGCTCTGGGAGAATCCCCCAATCTTTAGCCACATCCAAATTATTTCTTTAGGAAAAATGAGGAAAAAAATTATTGGGTTGAAGGCATGAGAAGTTTCTGAGGTATTCGCTCATGCAGAATATTTGAGACTAAGAATTCGCGATGCCGTCTGCTCTCTGAAACCTCCCGCCCGATCGATCATTGCCTATGGCTCTCTCCCCGCTTCAAAGACATTTCTCCGCAGAGTCTGTGTCTTTAGCCAGAGTGACAGTGACTTGCAATTCAGAGGACGGTGTGACAGGAATGACCCTAACCACGTGAATGACGGCAGCGAAGTTCACTCAGAAAACCAAGCGACAGGTACAGGAAGGGAGCAGAGTGGCTGCCCCCGACAGACGTCTGGCTCCGGCAGAAGCATTTGCTTTGGGCCTTCCAACTCAAGAAGGTTCCAGAACCCAGCGCTCGCCCTCTGTGTTTGGTTTGCTTCGTCAGTCCTCTGCTGCTGCAAGGGGCGGGGACGCGGAGAGAAGCTGCCCGCCCCAGGCTGCTGACCGGGATCTGCAGCCCCATCATGGGTGGGTGGGGGAGGCATCGGAAGCAGCATCGAAACAAACACTTCCCCCTGATACTGCAGGACGATGCTGAGCACGGACGCCTGCTCAGCTTCTGAAATCGAGCAATATTCACGTGCCTCGGGCAAAACTAAAGCAGTTGGGGACACACGCCCCATTCCCACCCACAGGCCCAGTGCTCGTGGGGAAACGGACTGGAGCCGAGTGCGGCAGCCATCTGCTGGGGACCCAAGATGCAGGGGGAGGCAGCCGGCGAGCCTGAGGCTCCCGGTGGGGCTGAGCCGTTCACCTTGGACATCACTCACGCCAGCCTCGTGAATGACCTGACCCAGTTTTTCACCGTTAGCTGACCGATGCGGGACACCTGCAGGCTGGCTTTCATCGCCGTGCTGCTCTCGACACACGGCGTGTCGCCGTCTGGCCTCGGTCGCTCTCCTTACGGCTGGGTGCGGTGTGCGCTTAGAGCTTAGAACGATGTTAAGTCACCTGGGGTTTGGGTGCGTCCCTCGGCAGCTGGAAAATGGCTGGTTCTGCTTTTGGTCCAGGGACAGGACGCACCCTGGAACTGCGTGCCCAATCGAGAAAGGGCGTGTTCATTCACCTTGTCACACTCCGGCCGAGCTCACTCCTGGGCAGGTCTGTGCAGACGCCCGTGTGGCGGGGGCAGGGGAAGCCCTGAAGGAGGGCACTCTATGGACCCGAAGCAAGGGGCCGCGGGGCTGCACCTGCACGCAGCCAGCTGGTGGTCGCAGCGGCAGCCAGGGCAAAGACAGCTCGGTCTCACCCCCTGCCCCGGAACCCCAGCAGCCACTGGTACCCAGCTCCTAGGCTCCTGATTTAGAGGCTGCAAAGTACTGGTTTTCTATCTACATTTATTAGGTGGGATTCTGCCATGAAGAATTATCCAACCCTGGCTGTGTGATCACCCTGGAAGCTTAATTTCGTTACTCGGGAGGACGCCAGAGCATCGATTCATGATCCCGAATGACAAACAAGGGGGACGGGGAGCCGGCTGCTTATTCTGCCTTTCGTGTACAGGAAAAAGTTTTAGTATGTAATTACGAATTTGGGACGAAAAACAAACACATAATGTATTTCCCATCCTCAATCTGTCCCACGGTTGGCCAGTGGGTGCCCCTAAGGCCGGCATCCATCACCTTTTGAAAGGGACCTACTTGTCTTTGAGACGCTCCTGAACCTGGGACATCTCGTACCAGATGTCGACCTACACGATGACTGTCCAGGCCTAGCATTAGCTATTTCGCAAACAAGTTCTTGTTCCAGTTAGTTAAAAACGAAGTGCAGAGACCGTGGCCAGGGCGCCGGTGACTCTGGGTCTTCCCAGGTGGACGGCGCTCGGGGACAGCTGCTGCTTGGAAAGGAAACTCAATCGTGAGGTTGCACATCAAAGCTAAGATTACTGGCTTCTAGCAACGTTACACGATGTCTGAACTGTTATTACATACTTTTAAAAGAGTGATAACAGGACGGGTTCTTTTGAAATTAGAAAGGAGTGTTTATTCACTATGAAATCACATTCAGCTGTCTCAAGATTTTCTGTCCTCAGTATACATCCCGGACAATGGAGTCAAAATGCCGCGTTCGGGTCACGTGAAATTATTTTTTCTGTCTACTTACTCCACTGCTGTTCCCTTACCCTTTAGAAAACCATTTTTATTAGTTTTCAGCTTACCCTTCCGTCGTTTCTTTTTGAGAGAGAGTGAACACGCACATGTGCCGTGAGTCCGGCCGCCCTCTCAGCGTGATGGACGCCCGTGACTCTGCACTTCGGGTGTCGCTGCTGCAGTGTGTGGGGTCCTCACCCTTTGCGGCCACGGGCGCACACTCAGGCTCCTGGTTACCGACTGGCTTCTGTGAACGGACATCTGGAGGGCCCCAGCTGCAGGGAGCTGTGAGGCTGACGCGGTTCGCAGGGAGTAACCCGGAGCTGAAGGGACGGGCATCGCGGCTCCGGCCACTGACCCCGACTGCCTGAATTTCCATCTCCTAAACTGTAAAACGACGAGTTTTAACAACATGACCTACCGCTCAGGGTCAAGTAAATTGTTAACTTAAAAGGTATTTCCATAAATGTTAACAGAAACTGCAACAGCCAGTAAAATGTATGTAAAATGAGGACATGAGTCACGTAACTACCGCTATATCGGTCGTTTCTGATTAAGACACTCATATTTCAAGAGACAGTCACAAAGCAGAACGTGGCCAGAGAAAGACGAGGATAGTGAAATGTCCAGAAATTGCCTCAGATGAAACAGTTAAAGAATTCAATTAAATATTTATTGAACAAATGCAGAATGAATGAACGCGGGGATGTTTTAACCTGAAGACACAATAAACAGCTTTAAACACTCAGAGGGCGTCACACGGGAAAAGGAGGGGCTCGTTCCGCATTTCTCCAAAAGGCAGAGCTTGAACCGAGGGTCAAACGTGAGCAACCGGGGAGCTGCGGGGCCGCTGGACAAAGTTGCTCGTCATCTTCACGGCTTCTGTCCCAGGACGACGCATCCCTGTGCAGGGCTCCCCTCTCCTGAAGGGCCGTGTGACACCGTGACGCATCTCGCGAACGTCTTAATGAGGCTCACTTCCACGGCGAGCCCTCCACTGCGGCCACGGGCGCGCTCACACCATCAGCGAAGCCAGGGACAACAGCCCGGTCTCCTGAGACCATTCGGGTCCCTGGCTGCGTCTCTGCACTGGCGACTCCGGGGCGAGGAGCAGAGTGCGCATTCTCCCGAGGGGGCGGATGGGAGCGCCCCGCAGTGCAGGTCCCGCCGGGCACAGCTTTCCTCCCCGGGCACACCCCTACGGCCAGCAGCAGGAACGGTGTGCTGTGCGTGACCGGGAAACACAGGTGACGGGCACCTGGCTACAGGATGCAGGGGAGCTCAGTCACGAGCCGCTGGGACACACATGGGCTGCGTGACACTGGCGGGCCCACCCACACTGTGGCGTGATGGAACCGGGCCCGCTTCAACTAGTCAGCGGGGCGCTTAAGGACAAAATACACATGATGCGCTTTACAGTATACGTGTGTTTTACCATCGCACACTCAGGAAGGAAGGCTGAGGCGCTTACTCCATCCAATAAGCTGAAAATAAAAATTTAGCATTTCTGGATCAGTTCAGTACACAGCGCTCCGAGGTGGGTCCGGGAGGCGGGACCAGTCAGTTTTCGAGGAAAGCCACGTAGTCGGTGAGTCTGGCGAGCTGCTGTTCGTTGGGGATGGGCGGGACCGGGGCTGGCTCTGCACGTCAGAGAGACATTGAAGTCAGTGGCCGGCAGCACGGCTGGGTCACACCCGCGCCCTCCGATGGCTCTGGTTTACCTGCAGGGACCCCTCCCCAGGCCTGCCCTGACCGGGACCTTTCTGAGAAGCCAGCCGAGCTGCCTCTGCTTTCAGCCTCCCAGGCTGGGAGGGAGCCATGCCCGGCTTCACTGCGACTGGGGTCGACTTCTTTCCAGAGCGTCCAGGCTTTCTTGCCGAGACCCCCGCCCGTGCGACTTTCACCCTGTGAATGACGGTGCGTGCTTGCCAAGTGACACGCACCTCTACGCCACCACACCAGTCCACGAACAAAAACCAGGCACCCACTGTCGAGCTCAGTCCTGCATTCACGTCACCACGTGCGGGCCTGGCGCTGCCTTCTGGGGACCAAGTGCCGGCGAGCGCCGAGCACCGAGGCACGGTGCTCACGGCAGGCGCAGGCCCGCGTGTCCACCCTCGAAACTACTGTAAGGTGAACTACTGTAAGAGCCCGGTGAAGAACCAAGCTCTGCGAGGTTAGAGCTAAGAGAAATCGACACTAACTGCACAGCAAAGGTTAAGAACGGGACACGCAGAGGAGCACGCGGAGGCACCCACCTGATAAAGGAGCGAACCCGTGAAAGGGGACATCCAGGGCGCCTGCGACTGAACACACAATGCACAGCCCGTCAACAGAGGTCGTTAACGACAGAGATTCTCAAGCAGAACGTGTCTTACCCCGACATGCGCTCACGGCCCCTTCTCAACAGAGACAGCGGTTATGCTCCGTTTTATCGAGTCTTTGTTTGGTCCCTTTTCACCCAGATTAGCTGGGACCACGTCCCCCCACTCATTTGTACCCTCATGGGGCTGAAGACGTTGAGATCTGTGTAACAGCTCTCTGTGGCATCAACGTCTAAATCTGCCGTCCCCAGCCTTTGTGGCACTGGGGACTGGTGCCCCTATGAGAATCTAAGGCCTGAGCATCTGAGGCGGAGCCGAGGCGGTGATGCCGGCGCTGGGAGCGGCTGCAGATACAGATGGAGCTTCACTCGCTCACCTGCCGCTCACCTCCTGCTGTGTGGCCCGGGTCCTAACAGGCCACCGACTGGTACCGGTCCACAGCCCAGGAGTTGGGGACCCTGGTCTAAACGATGGGAATGCAGAGTAGGGGGAAGGACGTGTGGCCGAGGTGGGTGAGAGGGGCTTGTGGGTGTGGGCACATGGCTCCGACACCGGGCGGAGGACACTCCGGGCAGGCAGGAGCCAGCGCCGGGCAGGCCTCACTTCAGAGAAGACTGAGGGGCCGTGAGCTCCGACTGAGACGACAAAGACCGTCGCGCTGTTTAAAGCTGTCAAAGGCAGCCAGGTAACTGTGACGGCTGAGGCCACTGGCAAGTCCTGCTGCGGAGAGGCCCCATGTCTACAGCACAAGGACGTAGCTGGGCACCAAAAAAATTTTTAAGGCAATAGTTTCGATATTAAAAATGAGCACATTTACAAATGGTTCTATAAACAAAAGAACAGAAAATTAATATTTAGTAAAAATTAAGTTGTAATAAGAATTATAAAACATCCACGTAAAAGTTGTTGTAAAAGAAATACGTTAAAAAAATTAAGGTAAAACTAAATGAGCTTCGTGACCCTTTCTACTCTGTCTGTCGTCGTAGGCCTGTGTGTGACGTAGGAGTCACCTTCATGCTGTCAGCACGGCAGATGTTTCATCAAATCGCTCACTCTCAGCGTCTGAGAAGCCGAGGCGGCCAGCCCCCCGGGGGTCCGAGCCTGCACAAGCCGGCGAAGGGCCCCACTTACCTGGCTTTTTGGGCGTGACCATTCTTGTGGTAGAGTCTGCTTGCCATCCTTGTTCTAATATGCCTAGAAACGTGTATTTAACACACAAATGAAGAAATAAGCAAAACCCCACAATTTTCACTCACTGTCAGTGATACTACTTGTACGTGCCAGGGAGACCTGTCATATGGTTTTACTAGAAAGTTATAGTACAGCATTCTAACGTAAGTAATTTTTGAATAGTTCTGAAACATATCGAAGTTTTATTTTACTCTATCTCACTGGTGTAATCACTAGCAAAATGACTAGTTTTCTATAAAGTATGTCATATGGTATTAACGTGATTAATATCATTAAAAACAGACATAAAGAAAGCTGACATTTCTGCCGTCATCGTACCAGTAACGGCAGAGATGATGGCAACGATAAAACAGCAGCTTACATGTCCAGCAGGCTGCCCAGCGGGTGACGTGCTAGCTGCTTTTATAGGATCATTTATGCAACCACTGTAACAACTCTAAGTGGGACACACAACCATAATGTAACAGATGTAGAAAATGAAGCGTAAGGAATCCCAGTGACTTGTTTTAGGTCACATGGCTGCATGGGTTTGGGACCAGAATTCAACCCAGCACGGGCTCTGGGTTCTTTTATTTATTAGGTAAGGTAACAAATTACAGATCAATTTCAAGAGAAGAGTCACCATAAAGAGATGTTTGTGTGAGTAACAGTATCATCTACCCCAACAACTGTCATGAGCCTGCCTTCTGTGAGTCCAGAATCGAGCCGGGCCTTGGAAGCCAGACTCAGGTGTGGTGCTGGCTGGGGCGCCTATTCCGGCCGGAGATGACAGCGCGTCTCCCGCCGCCACCCAGTGCAGCAGGTGCCTGCGCTACCCCAAGCGGAGGGCTCCGTCTGCGCGTCACCTGGGAAACGGACATGCAAAGGCGCCGGTGGGGAGAGTGGGGTGCAAGGGTGGGCGAAGCCGCCGCGAGGAAGAGACGGGCTGGAGAGGGAGACCGGGATGAGTGCACCTTTGCCAAGTAAGAGTGAGAGAGGATGTCTACCTGTGAGCGCTGAGACCGCCTGGGACTTTCTTTAAAAAAGTAAAACGACATTTATCAACACGTTCATTTTCAGAGGGGAACAAAATGATCTAAAGCAGCTGCAGAGTGCGCGCTCAGAATGATGAGCACGCGGCCGCCTGGCGCACCTGCGTGCCCTTGACCTCCTGGACTCGCACGCCCCACCACGCGTGAGAGCCAGGCTAACCTGGGCCCGGCGCGGCCAGCTGTCAAACGCTGTACTGTCCCTCCTTCCCTGCCCTTTTCCCCGAACCCCGCTGGCCTCCGTGCCTTCCTCCTCTCCCCACTACTGCTCATCGGCTGCTCCGATTGGTCCTCTCTCGGCATCGCCTCGGAGGACTCCCCACATTTAACATGGTTCAGATCTGGATCGAAGGTCTGAGACATAAAAGTCAAAAATGGTCAGGGGCCATGCCACGGGACCACGCCGAGACCTCAGGAGCACTACAGAGGTCCCAGTGAGGGAGACCAGAATAACCAGACACAGCGGGGTGCCTCTCAGAGACAGCTAAATTTTAAGTTCATAAAACTAGCAAAGCATTCCTCTGCACAGCTCTGAAGTATCTTTAATTGGTGCGTCTTCTGCAAAACGTGCTTTGAAAGCAAATAAAGCTCCCGTGGTGTGGGGGTTTAGACAAATGCATGTAGATGGGGTCGTTCCAGGAAATGTATTTCTCAGGTATATGTCTCCATCCAGCCTGGTCCCCAGCCCCAAAGCCCCAGAGTTTCCTGACAATGGTGCCTCTTAGGCAACTTCCGAGCCCCACCTGAGGGTGCGGGCTGGCTGCCGACAGGAGCCAGTGGTTAGATGGGAACTTTCAGGCCCACCCTGATTTCCGGGGAGGGCCAGGGGCTGGAGGCTGAGTCTGTGTCCAATGGCCAAGGACTGAGTCAGTCAAGGCCACCCACTGAAGGCCCCATGAGAACCCAGAAGGGCGGCTGGCAGGCCACCGTGCCGGCCCCACACTCCAGGACAGGTGCTCTCCACATGGGACCTCGTCCTGTGTCTCTCTTCATTTTAACATCCTTTGTAACAAACCAGCAACCGAGAACTGAGTAGCTTTCCTTGAGACCTGTGAGCCATTCTGCTTGGCTCATCAGTCGAACCCGAGGAGGGGTCAGGGAACCTGACTTACAGCCAGCTGGTCGGAAGCGCGGGAACAGCCTGGACCTGCGGCTGGCGTCTGAAGCAGAGGCTGGCCCTGGGGAACCGCGCCCTCCACCTTGGAGTCTGATCGACCTCCCGGTGTGCGTGTCAGGGCTGCTGATCGCTGCTTGGACGTCGTGCTGAGAGCTGTCTGGGGGGTGGGCAGCCTGTGTGCGTGCGTGCACACACGGCCACACGTGCACAGAGGAACCCCAAATCTCTCATGCGTATTCAGAAGTCCCAAAGCTCTACAGACCACACTTTTTCTTTAATGAAGCTGGTGGCAAAACCTGCTGTAAACCCATTAAGTCGATTTATAATACAATCTGTCCTCACAAGACCCTACAGACGGCCGCGCCCTGTGCTGGGTGACAGGGTGCCTGCTGAGTGCTGCACCCCCTGTGTGTTATGTCACCTTTCTAAAGAACACACAAGACATAAATTCCAAAAGCATACCGTGTTCCAAGGGCTTCTGGTAAGGGACTGGGGACCTGTAACTCACACCTCCACTTCCCTGACGGGACCGGGTCGGCCGTGTACCTTTCACGGCCTCCTCCACAGGGAGCCCAACGAAGGCGGCGAAGTCCTCGGCGACGATGGAGGTGTACGCCTGCGAGACCAGGGTGAAGGCGCGTCTCCGCGTTGCGTCTGCGTGGGAGTGGGGGGTGGGCGGACAGTGACCAAAAGAGCTGACGTTGGAAAACGCACGATTAAATTACATTACTGCCCTTGTTCAAATGGTATAAGCAAGGTTAGATCCAGCCGCAGAGTTCTGCGCTTGCAGATGTGCGTGTCTGGCTCAAACGTTGCGAACAAATACGTTGCTTATACTTCCTCTTAGACGAATCGCCTTTCTCAGATGACGATGAAAACCACGGAGATAGAAAGAGTTAATATTAACCCCTAAGAACGTTTCACTAAATACATTTATGTGTTTGTGATGGAGGTTTTTAAATTGTTTTTATTCTACTAACAAACGCTGGTGTGAATGGAGCAGAAAATATCCACTGGTGTCATCAGCTGTCCTCTCAGGAGGGTCCCCGACACAAGAGCCCCCGGGAGCTGCAGTGCACCCCATAACTAGAGCCCTCCTCCTAACTCTCCAGCCTGCTTTGTGCTCTTGACTTCATTCAGGTTCAAGCCCCAAGGTCAAGCCCGAACGGCTGAACCTAACAGGAAGGGGCTGCGAACAGCGGCAGCAACGGAGCCCCGTCCCCAGACGACATGCGGGGCCACCGGGCCTACCCTGCGAGTGGCCTCTGCTGCCTGTGGCACGCACTGCCCACCCCCACCGCCACCGCCAGGACCTCCGCAGGGGGCTGGTCTTTCACATTTTACATCCCAAGGGGTCTGGCACCTCTGGCCAGGTGTGTGCTGCACACACGCTGATGTCGCCAGGACCCAGCTGGGTGCGACCCGCCTCTGTCCTCTCCTGCCCGAGCCTCGCTGCCATCCGACCTCACCGCCTCCCCCTCGCTGAGCCACGACGCGAGCCGCCTCCCTCACGGTCACAGCCCGTTCCTGCTCACTGCAGGCCTCTCGGCAAGCGACCTTAAATCAGGCTCTTAAAACGTCCTGGAGGAAAGGGAACTCTTTCTGCTGGGGGCATTTGACAGAAAAGAACCGAGCGCAAGGCTGAAGAAGGAAAGTGGGGAGCCCGCCGCGATGCCCGACACTCGCGTGATCGGCTCGAGGACGCCCGTCAGTTTCAGGAGCGAGAGGAGACAGATGGGGAAGCACAGGAGCAGACTGTGGGCGACAGCAGCAGGAGAGGGGGACGGAGGGCAAGCGGGACGCGGACACGGGGAGCGCGCAGGCCCCAGGGCGTCCGTGAGAGGCCGAAACGCCCCGGGGGCGTCTGACCGCCCAGCACAAACGAATCCAACACCCAAATTCTAACTAGTGGCCTTTGAGGTCTGTGAACTGTCACCTCACGAGGACATGCATTACGGTGACATGCTGGAAGGTGGCGGAAACTAAGCCAGCGCCTGCTATCTGTGGCAGTCTGTCATGGGACAAAGGCTTGGTGAAAGGGGGACCCTAAGGGAACGCTCAGTCAGTCATTCGACAAACACTTAAAGCTCCCCGTGCTGAAGGTGGGAGGGAGGACGAGCTGGTCGCCCCACCCCGCCCAACCCGCCTCCGCCCCTCGCACTGCGCTCTATGCTGGGGGGCTGGCCCCCAAGCCTGCGGTACTAGACTCCCCAGCTTGGGGGTCCTGTAGGTCAGGGGGAAAGGTCCACTGTCCCTTCCCCACCCCAGTGAGCCCCTGCATGCAGAGGCCCCATGGGGCAGCCCTATTTCCACAGCTCCAGTCACGCCAGCCCCTCGCCTGTCCCTCTGGTCCAGGGTGTCATCAGCTACTGTCTACAGCTAGTCCCTGGCTGTTTTCCTCTGAGAACAGCTCTGCCACTCCTCGGTCACTGTCCTGGTAGGACAGTGACTCACTCAGAACAGAGCGGGAGAGGTCTAAGAAAGCGGCTGTTCTGAGCTGGAAAAGACGGCTCTGTGCGACATTAACATGCCGGATTCAGCAGTGACTCAGACCCACGTGAGATGACCCTCCCCGGGCCGCAGGTCACGGAGGAAAAGTAGCGCCATTCAAGAACCTGGGCGTGTAGAATTCTCCACATTTACTCGTGAATGCTGCAGGCGAACAGAGGGCATGTTACGCCATGTGAACCAAGCCGAAGACAGCACTACCTCTAACCCCATGTCACCAACGGGGACCATGCAGCGCAGAGGTGTCGGCGAGTGACACAGCCAGGGACTGAACTCCGGAAGTCTGGCTCCAGAGTCCAACCCGCCACGATCTCGCACAGCTTCCGGGGCCACGGGACCGCTCTCCAAGCTGGCACGGGGAAGGACGACTGTCCCCACTGAAGGCGCCCGGGCACGTGTCCCGACGGCCAACAGACCCGCGCCCTAGTCTTGCCAGTGACTGCCGCGCAGTGCCGTGCGGTCATGAGACCCGGCCAGGCCCCGCAGGCTTGGGCAGGCTTGGGGCTGCTCCCCGCACACGCTGGGCCGGGGCTGCCTCGCTCCACGTGCTCCCCGCCCGCCCGCCACCGCCCTGCTCTCCTGCGCACGTCCTTCACGTTTCCAGTGCCTTCTGTTTCGTCACTTAGGTTGTTCTGTTTTACCATCCCGGGAATTATACCTGGAGAGCAGGCTCCACTCATGCCTGCTCCCGGTGACAATGACACGCCTTACCAGAGTGATGAGCGGTCATCCAACAACTCCTGCTCCCTGCCTCCTCCGAAGCAGGAAGGTGGACACTAGCTACAGAAACGAGGTAACGAGGTAAGGATAAGAAATGCGGCGTAAACAGACACCACTGTGCGCATGACCAGAGCGAAGCGGGAAGGCTGGCAGCAAATGCTGAGGGCACAGACAGACAGACAGAGGAAGAGGCGGGCTTCACTGAGGGATCAGCGCCATCGTACCAGGCTTGTCATCTTTCAAAGCAATTTAAGTGAACACCTGAGCACCTTTGTACTGATGAGTTACAAGTCCAGAAGTTGGAGACAACGCCTACCAAAGCCTGAGATCGACAAAGAACAAAGCATGGTCCCAACTTCCAAATATGCACTGTTTTAAACATCTTACTTACCCTGAACTTATTACAGTATTATGAGATTTCACTTCAGTAGAAAACAAACTCTCAAAAAACTCTTCTACTGTCAAAAGCAATTTCGATCTAGAATTAATTTAAGAGATAGGGAGGCCCTGAACTGTCAATGGGATCGCAAGCAACGTAAAATGAAAAGGCATGATTATAACAATTCTAAAAGAGAATTCTGAAAACTGCCCCCATTCGCTTCGCAGAAAATGTGTTTTTAAAAAACACTGCTGACTTAGGTCAGCGTTTCAGCACTCAGGGCACAGGTCTAGTCTGACTTAAGTCTTAACCACAAACGAACTACCTCTAAGCGCGTCCATGATTGGCTGGACCGTCTCAGACCACTGGTGAGCGCCGATGGTCGTGTAGATCCCAGGGAAATCTCTCTGCCAGATCCGCTGTCCTACTGACCAAATCCCCCCAAGTTCGGAATTTGCCTGCAATAAACGTTATTGCCTTTGAGGATGTACACTCTGCAGACTTACCAACAACCGTACCTTCAAACATAATTCAGCATTTAAGAGGCTTAATTACTTTGCAGCTCAATCACTATCAAAAAGATTTTTAAGTGCTGTAAACAGTAAAGTGTATATGTTGAAATTTTTATTATAATAGTAAATTAAGGCATGAGAATGTAGTCCCAAATATTTCGGAATTAAGTCTGAGAATTATCTTAAATGTTCTTTAAAGCATGTTTTAATATTTCATTAATATATATATAATACACAGAACACATAATATCGATACATATGTAAACATTTTTTTAGGACAAACGTGATAGCAAACAGCTAACAATATAGACTATTGATCTATGACGTCACACGCAGTGGCCTAACAAAGAAGTCCCCACTAGTACCATGGACACTATGCATAGAACTCACAGTTGCTCTTTGTTTAAGCCAATGAAGCAAGAAAAACATTAATAGAATGACAAGGAAAAGAAGAGGGAGCAAAAATACTAACGTGATCTGCTGCTTAATATCAATGATGAACAAAAATATTTAGATGAATTTCCCGGTAATATTCTGTGAATGTTTAAAAATTCATTTCATATTTATTCTAGACATAGTGAATCACTTGAAAATAAAAACTTACTTGATTCCACTTTGGAAGAAACTTTTAAGAGGTTATTTCATCTGCTCTCCGACCCCAAATAAAAAACCTAAAATCCTAATTAGCAAAAATAATCTTAACACTGTAAGTAATTATCATTTTTAGAATATTCTTATAAGTATGACCAGGTTCAAAATAAGTACCGTTATAGAGAACTGCATAAATGCGTTAAAACAACAACAACAAAACCCAAACCTTTATCTAAACTGGCTGTTTACCTGTTAAGTTGTTTACCTGTTAAGTGACTCTTATATGAACTATATCAAGAAAGCTGACGGGTAGGAGCTGAACACAGATTTCTACACAGTTAAAGGGAAATTAAAAGTTTTGATTAGAAGAATTTGAAGATTGAGTTTTAAACTTTAATACCAGTTTAATAATTTCTGTGAACTACAAGGGAAAGCAAACAAACTTTCACAAGGCGGCCATTTAAACGAATGTCATTATTATATAAAAGTAGTAAAACATTAAAAGAATACTTACAGATTTTATAGCAGGTGGTATTCTTTTCCAAAGATATCTTGCATTATTCCTAATTTACACCCACCAAGAAAGAATAAGCAATTAAAAAAAATCATCTCAGTAAATGTTGAAAATCTAGATCCCAATACAAACACACAGAAGTATATTTTAAAATACTCTATGTAATATAGAATGAAATTCAGTTTTACATATATTTCTCCAGAGGAAGTAAGAGTAGTTTTTAGGTCAAGAAACATGAAGTATTTTTGCCAAAATACCATTTTGCCATTTATAGCAAATTTTTCATGAATGGTCCAGATCTTAAATAAGACAATAAAGACTTAAATAGAACTACCCAAGCAACTTTTACGTAAAAAGAAACAAACTGATGGATGTCCAGGGCTCTGGCGCTCCCTGACAACATGCACAGAGCACAGTGCGTTTCTCCTTATTGGACCCTTCCTCCCACTAGTGGGTACAGAGCCACCAAAACGTTAAGAATTTTTAAGAGTTTAGAAGGTTGAACCACAACAAACTTTGAACGACGGGATTACAATAAATAAAACAATTTATATGTGTGTAATAAAAATCCTGGTTTAGGTTTTTAAAAGATATGAAAAAAGGTTTTGCAGAATTTAGAACAAAATGTTACAGTGATCGTCGGTGGGTTGTAGCTCTAGGGGTCACCTGTTCCTTTGCAGTTATGCTTTGTAGCTTCTACTCAATAAACATGAACTAGGAGTAATTAAAAAACAAGAAACTTTCAAGAAATCTCATACACGTTGGTAATAAATTTCTCTTAGCTTTCTCAATCTTCCATTTCCGTTTCTCTTGGTCTATTAATTACACATGAAGTTAAGGACATGGAGGTCATAAGAAAGGTTTACAAAGGCCGAAAAGAGAATTAAACACATTCGCTGACACTGTAGCTTCCCATAACAAATTGGAGTGTTTTTTAGAAGGTACAACAAGTGTATTTTAAAACAACTCAGCCTAATCACAATTCGTTATGATTCAATAAATATACAGTACAGGACTTTTAAGTATTATAATAAAAGATACAACTCCTTGTGCCTCTTTTCGTGGTACTTCAATGCACAAATAATTTCTGTACGACCCTGAAGAAATCGCTGTTCACAGCTTTAGATAAAAGGTACTTACATGTCATTATGGAGCAGATATAAAGCTAGAAGCTGACCATACACTGGAGGTGTAGCAATTCCTCCAGGAGCCTAGAAGGCCAAAAATGAAAAGGAAAATCCTCATTTAATCTTACATTTTAAAAAAGAGCATATTATTAACACCAACATAAGTACCAAAGAATAAAAGCCACAGTATAAAGTTTAGATCTGTCATCGGCAATGATTTATCTCTCTCTGGGCCCCAGTGTCTTTATATAAACAAAAATATTGAAACGGGATCCTTCTCCCAGGTCTCAAATCCTTACATAACGATCTTACTATTGTAAGAAACAAATATTTCCACCTGATCCCTAAAGCACTAAGATTCTTCCCGGTCTATTAATTATATTGAACATCTAAGTAAACGAGTGGTAACCAGAAAAACATCACAGATAAGTTACAGACATTTCTACCCTCATTCAACTTTAATTCGTTCAGAAAACATCTATTGTCTATTAGTGAGCTGCTTTTTGGGCTGTTGTCTCCTTTGGTTAACTTTTTATTCGTGCTTTTTAAGTGCCTTCCTAAGGGGCGGAACCTTTAATGTAGTTTTCATCTGTCTTATTAAAGACAAAACAGTACGCTCGCGTCTTATGAGACTACCAAGGGGCTTTCTGAGCGAATGAAAGGTTCCAGCGGTCACATCTCGGGTCTGCGTCCGTGCCTGCACACGTCTTTAACAGGATCCACACCCCTCCAACCTCGAGGACAGCTGTCTAGGCTAACACGAGCAGCAGAGTGGAGACTGTTAGGGGCAGACGCGCACGGTTTTCGGGCACACTAGCTGCAGACAGACGACGAAAAGCTCCCGGCGAGTCCGACGAGACCGGGCCTTCGCCCCCGGCCTTCGGAGCTGGCCGCGACGTCCCGGGCCGCACACGCCGGGCTCCCGCGCCTCCCGGCGCCCGCCCAGCCGCGCCGGCCCCAGGCCACGTTACCGCGGAGCCCGGGGCCGCCCGGGCCGGGGGAGACCCCGCAGCCGCCCCGGCGCGACGCGGACGGTTACCTCGAGCTCCTGGTTCTCGCACTGATCCAGCAGCTTTTTGAAACTAAAGGCACTGTCTGCCATCACGGCCACGGGCATCTTCCCGGATGGTCCCGCCGCCACACCTTCCCGCTAGCCAGATCCCCAAACTGTCCCCCGGGGCGTCGCGCCGTGATGACGTAAAAGCCGCCGCTGCCGAGCGCCTCTGCGCAGGCGCGACGTCTGTTCCGGCGCGTCGTCGGACGTCGCTGCGGCCGGCAGGGGTCGCCGCCGCTCTGGCCCGCGCTCTCGTTGCCCTGGAGGACCGGCCCCGGCCTCGTGGGAGGCTGTGCGCGTGCGCGCATCCAAAACCTGGAAGGGAGGGGTTTTGTGCAAACTTGAAGGCTATTCGATGTCTTCCCTTCGAGGTCTGATACACACGCAGATTTAAAGATTCAAAACGTAGCTATGGTTCTGCTCCCGGGCCTGCTCCTTCAGTCCTCCGGATGTCTGCAAGGGCCCACCGCCCTTCCACACGGGGCTCCCGTCCTGTAGACCCCCGCAACCGAGGGAGACTGTGGGAGCCGACACCAATGACACCGCCCGATCTCCGCGCCTGCCTCCCTCCCCTACACGGCCCCAGCGGCCACAGTTTTCTCTGAAACAAAACGCAGACCTTGCTACTCTTCTGTTCAGCCCCCTAAACGCCAGAGCCCTTGCCATGGCTTCCCAGGGTTCAAGGTCTCTTTCTCAGACCCTCTCCGACTTGCTCCAGCCACCTGGCCTCCTCAGTTTTCTGCACAGTGCTTATTGCTAGTGAACGCTACGTTGTGCGTTGTCTGTTTACATATTGCGTTGTCTGTTTACATATTCGTTTAGTTGCTGTCACTAGACCACCCAGGAAGAGGCTTCCATTTGTTTCCTGCTGCAGAGTTGGCTACATAATCTGTGGATGCAAAGCAAACCGAAAATGCAGGATCCTTGTTCAAAACAATGAGGCTGGGGAGGAGGAAGTGCCGTTAAAGGTAATAGAAAGATTTTCCCTTTTTTCTCAGTGTCTCAGACTGAAATTACCCGATTCCTAGGTCATAGCTCGGGCATGCCTGTGTGTTTCGTTCTTATCAGAACCATGGGAATTCTGCACAAGACTAACTCAGCCGTTTTTAATGCTCTTCGATTTATGCACATGCTCTACCAGCACTTTGTACCCTAGGCTTTCCGATGAGTAAGGAAGGACTAAAAAGAACTTCTCCTTTCCTGCTATGTTATTATTTTCAGTACAATAAAGGAATTTGAAGGCACACTACAAGGAAGTAATGTAAGAATATGATAGAGTTCCTTGGTTGTTGGTGTTTTCAGGACACCATTGTCTTTACTATGTATTTGAAGCAAGTGCAGGTTCTTAGGGATGCTGTGGTCTCTCAGGGCCGTCATCACCCAGCTCATTCAACTGTAGACATAATGGGATACCTCGTACTCAGTTTGAGTCTTGCTGGATGCTCACCATTGGGCTCCTCTGGGAAGTCTAAATTCGTGGGGTATTTGAAACACCATATGGAGTGGCCGTGAACGTGCTTATTGCACGTATCTCTTTGCTCACGTGCAAATGCTCTGCTGTTGCCATGGACTCCACTTAACCAAAAACAATTTCAAAGATAAGATTGTTAAGAATTTCAAGACAGCAACAGCCTCACTGATACTTTTTTAAAAAATATCCAACCCTGTTTCCATGTGGAAATGATTGTATTTAGCAATGCTTTGGATGGAATATAAAAATAAAAGTTCACTACAATTTCCTTTAATATACAAGACCAATTATATTTCTATACAATAACAATTAACAAATTGAAAGTAAGAAAACAACTTTATGTACCAGAGCAACAAAAGAATAAAATAAGAACAAATTTAACAAAAGAAGTGCAAAATGTATGCTCTGAAAACTATAAAACCATTGAAAGAAGATCTAAATAGATGGAAATATATTCCTTGCTCATGGATTGGAAGATTTTATATTTTGATGGCAAAACTACTCACATTCAGATTCAGTGCAATTCCTAATCGAAATCACAACTGTCTTCTTTGCAAATATTGACAAATCATAAAATTTCTATAAAAATTCCGGGACGGAGAATAGACAAAACAATCTTGAGAGCAAAGAACTGGTAGCTCACGTTTTCCATCCAATGTCAAAACAACGACATAGCCACAGTAATCAAGACGGGGTGGGTGCCTAGGTCAGTGGTAATAAGAGGAGACATATAGGTCAATGGAATATATGGAGCGTCCGGAAATAAGGCCTTGCATTTACGGTCAATTAATTTTCGACTGGGATGCCAACATCATTTCCCCTTGGGGAAAAGAATGGTCTTTCCAATAAATGGTGTTGGGACAACTGGGCATCCATGTACAGAAGCATGATGTTGGACCCCTGTCTCATGCCACATACGATAATTAACTGTATCATACACCTCAATGTCAAGAGCAAAAACTGTAAAACTATTAGAAGAAAGTATAGGGTAAATCTTCGTGGCCTGGAACTGGAATTGGGCACTGGTTTCTTAGGACAGCACAAGCACAGCAACGGAAGAAAATAAGTTGATAAATTGGACATTATCAAAATTAAAAATGTCTGTGCTTCCAAGGACACCACTAAGAAAGTGAAAAGACCATCACAGAATGGGAGAAAAATTTGCAAATCATATACTGGACAAAAGACTTGGATTTAGAATGAATAAGTACCTCTTACAACACAAAAATAGAAAGGCAAATAGTCCGATTTAAAAATGGGCAAAGGATTTACTTAGTTATGTCTCCAAAGAAGATCTATGAATGGTCGACAAGTACATGAAAAGATGCTCACATCATTACCATTAAGGGAATGCAAATCAAACCCCAAACGAGATACTACTTCCCACCTACTAGGCTGGTTATAATAAAAAAGGCAGACAGTGATATGTGTCGATGAGGATGTGAAAACGCGAGAACCCTTTGCACTGCTGGTGGGAACGTAACATGGAGTAGCTGCTTTGGCAAACGGTCTGCCGCTTCCTCAAAAGTTTACGTGTAGAGCTATCACGTGACCCAGGAATTCTGCTCCTAGGTGTATAACCAAGAGAAGTCAGAATAAGTCCAAACAAAATCTTGTAATGGATGTTCATAGTGGCATCATTCGTAACAGCCAAAAAGTGAAAATAATCCAAATGTCTATCGGTCGATGAATAGATAATTATAGTATATCTGTGCAGTGAAAGATCCCTTGCCAATTAAACAAAATACTAACACATGTTCCGGCATGGACAGACCTTGAAAACATTGTGTTAAGTGAAATAAGCCAGCTGCGAATGATCAAATACAGTATGATTCTGTTTATTTGAAATATCCAGAGTAGGCATATCGGTAGACACAGAGGGGGGTTGGCAGGAGGCAAGTTGGACCTGAGGCAGAAGCTGGGACACAAGGGTCCAGGGCTGTGGGCGGAGTCTAGTGATTAGACAGGTCTGCATCAGAGTCGCAGGGAATGGGCCAGGCCTGAGCCAGCTCTCAGTGACAAGGACCTGGGCTTCATGCTCAGGGTGGAAGCCTCAGAACTCGGGCAGCTGCCTCTGTCTGCGGGGTGAAAAGACCAGTCACGGAGGGGAAGGATTGTAGTTTTAACTTCCGAGCATTGAGCTGTCTGCAGAGCAGAGGTGCTTACAAACTCCGGGGGGTGGTCCTCTGCAGGAACTGGGATTTTTGGGGTGCTGATGTGGCCGAAAAAGAAGGTTCTCATGAAGTGCCATTGGGCCAAGGACTCAGAGGGACATTTGTGTCTCTGACTGCTAAGTCTCAAATGGAGCTCCTGGCACAGGCATCCCCTGTGGGTGGCACCGTGGTGGCCACCGACATTCTGGTAAGCACGCGTGAGCCACGACATGATCTTCGCCGTCACCTTGGAGTTCTGCCCCTGGGAGGCCATCCTGAGAAAGTCATTGCAAAACAGGAAATCAGCAATAGCTAGAAATGGCACAGCAACGGAAATGCGACAGCCAGAGCCCTTCGAGCGACCTCAGTGTCTAATAGGTGAAAGGTTAAACATGTTGTTGTCAGCCAAGGGAGTGTTTCGAATCGATTAAACTTATAAACACAGAGTCCACATAAAAGTTGTCTTTCTGAAATAACGTTAAGAAAAAACATGGAAAATAATCATGTATATAGCTCTTGGTTATCGATCTGTCCCAGGCTAGATTTATGGATAAACGATGGAAGAAACGTAAACCTGAATGCAAGTGATCACACAGTTGAGGGGGCCAGACTATGGGTGGAAATAATATTTTCTTTATAAAAATTTAATATAGTATTATAAAGTTATTGTAACACTGACTCTTTGGCCTCAAATCTCAAACGACCTTAACAATCTAAACTTAAAATACAGGGCACGTCTCCCCCCACCCCCTCCCAGTTTGGCTACATTCGTGTTCACAGGTGGATAATAAAAGAGGACATTTTTGCAAAAGTTGTGAAGGGCCCTGGAGCTCAGGGCAGATGCACGTTAGGGGAAGTTTGGAGGAAGGAAGGAAGCTGCAGGACGAGGGCCGCGGAAGCAGAGGGGTTCTGGAGAAAGCGGGAGAAAGGGCAGACACACCGGGGACACCGAGCAGAGATGGGCAGGGAACGGGTGGTCTTGACGGAAAAATGACATCACGTAAAGCCTCCTGTCACACTCGCTATGTGTTGCTGCGGTAAAGACGCGTCTCTTGGCTAACCACGTGAGAGGGGGTGTAGAACCGTCCATGACGCCTTTCGTTTTGAGTTTTATTTGAATTCTGCAAGCTGCACGGGGAGTGGCTCGCAGTCCCGCTGAACTGTGAGTACGCACTGCAGCGGGAGCTCAGGGGACGTTTGTCCAATAAATGCCGACGGCCCGGGCTCCCTCTCCGCTGGTTCGCTTCCTGCGCACAGGACCTTCCCTGCCCTCCTTCCTCTCCGCCCTCGGTCCTCGCTTCATTTCCTTTGCCTTCCGATACTCCTCATGGCAGGATGTTCCGGTGCCGTTAGCTCCAGTGGCAATTCGATGACGAAGGATCAAGCCAGAAAGGCACGTGGGAGCTGCTTTTCCGTCCCCTCTGCAGGGCGCTGGGCTCGCGGTGTCACGCGGGGCGCGGTCGCAGCCGGGCTGGGGCGGCTGTGCGGGCCACCTCCCAGGATTCCCCCTCCTCTTCGTAGCGCCTCCCCGAGTGGTACCCAGCACCTGGGCCTGTGACAGCTGGCTTCCGTCCAGGGCACTTCCCTGTGCTTATGCTGTTACTTCTCTCCACGCCTCCAGGCCCGTAGGGCCACCGGGAACCCCGGGCCCCTCCCACTGGATTGGGATGTGATATCCGGTTTTCTTGCATTTTCTTCCCCTGTCCCCGCATCCATCCTCGTGCACAGACGGCTCTTCCGGAACCAGAAAAGACAAATTCACGGAGTGGCTCCATCCGCCGCCACAGCCACTGACCGTGGCAGATGTGACTAACGGGTCTTTTTCCCCACGGTGCTGGACAGGGCCTCAGAATCTCCCTCCACAAAGGAACTCGGCCCGGACCGAAGGCTCGGAGTCGGCATGCCACGTGAAACCTGTCGGCGCCCCGTGCTGGAATGAAGGCTGAAGCCAACCTGTCTCCTCAGATTTCTCGCAGCTGCCATGCCGCATGTGCTTAGTCGGGGTCCCAATCCCTCCTGAGGTGGGATCAAGATCGTTATCCCCCCGTAGGCCATCCTCTCCCCATTCCTCCTCTCTCCCGCCTTCTGCTTGCTCAGGGGTCCAGAGCCCCAGCAGACATGGTGGCGGAGCCCATCAGAGTCACGCGGTCCCCCATGCCTAACCCAGGCCTCCACGCAGTGGCACGCACTTGGTCATGAACCATGAGTTTTATCTGATTTCTTAGCCCACAGCGTCTCGGCGTAGCCTAGCGCTGCGGTCACCAGGGTCTCCTTGGGTGGTCCTGTGCTCCCTGGACTGGGAGGACCACGGCCCGGAAAGTGAGCCTCTCTCGTCAGCGGACATTCCCCAGGGCACCTAGCCCAGCTCCCTTGCAAACAGCATGAGATCAAGAAACTCTCAAAGGGATGACTTGTTCTCTCCTAGAGACAGGCGAGGGTCTGGAGGTGCTTAACTGAAAGTCAGCCTTTGGTGGGGAAAGAAATGTGGAATTTTGGACGCCAAGTCAGAGTTCGTCATGCGTTTTGGAGACACCGAAGCTGAAACCATCCCATTTCCTACGTCAGTTATGGCAGAACGCTCGTGAACCCAGCCCTCCGAATCCGGCACCGACCTTGTGACCTTGAGAGAGCCCCTGGCCCCTGTCTGAGTCTCCTGAGCCTGTAAAACCAAGGTAACCACCAGACTTCCCTGCAAGGCTATCTCGAGGACTGAATGACATTAGTTTTAGTCCACTGCCTGGGCTAATACGAGATGATTCCTGCTCATTATATACAAACAGCCAGATGAATGCTGTCTGGAGACCTTCTGGGTGCAATCTCAGATCTGCCCACCAGGTGGCACTGTCGCACCGCTTAGGGTCTTCACCTCCCCGCCTGAAGGAGCAGGGACGGGCCTTGGGGTTGGGCGGCTCCCCGGGCGGCTCCCCGGGCGCCTTATTTCACCCCCCATTTTCCTGCTCCGGGCAGTGAACGCCTCCTCCTCCAAATTTCTTTTACAACTGCAAACCCGGGGCACTGTGCTTTTGAGGAGTCCCTTTCTTTTCTTTTTTAATACAAATGATCAACAAATTTACTCAAACAATGCTTGCCAGAAAAGTGCACTCGCAATAAGGAGAAGTCCGGTCCTTTAGACGTCTCCTGCTTCAGTCTGAGCAGCAGGTAGATGGCACCTGTTTCAGGATGTCACGGCATCTGGATACTTAATCGGATCGCGTCCCCCGAAACATAACTCTGCCTCAGGCGAGAGGTAGCCCTCTACGTTTGATTTTTAATATTATTACATTTTTGGAAAACACAGCAGGTGACACATCAGCGAGTGAGTTAGAGGACTAGGTAGGAATGGGAAGGTGTGTCAGGTCCCCCCCGGGCGACGAGGCTTCGTGTCGATGTCATCCCCACCCGTGGGGTGACACGTCCTGCAGTCAGAGCTGCATCTCTCCTTTTGGGAACGAGGAAGTGTCAGTAAACCGGGCGTTTTTACAGTATCTACTTCATTTTCTCACGCCTGGGCATGACTTCGGTTGCGGAAGAGAGCGGACTGAGAGGGTGTGTCGCAGGAATTCTTCTCCGTGTCCCTGCTTCCTCGGGCTGGCGGTGCCCTTCCCGGCTCCGTCCTAGGTTGGGTGGTCCAGGCTGCTCTGCGTTGTCTGCGAGCGGAGGGCCACGCTCCGCCCACGCCCAGCGTGTGGCGACACCTGCGCACAGGGCGACGTTTCCGGGGTGCTGACGGGGAAGGCGTGGCAGGTTGCTCGGCGGCATCCTCCGTCCCTGTCCTGGGAAGGGGTGCATTGCGCAGGGACCATCCCAGCCCCTGCACCCAGGAAACTGAGTCCCCACCACGGCTCTTTCTGGGGCTCCCGGGGGTAACGATGCTTTGTTTTTCACGACTTTCTGTAGCTTTCAGGACCTGCTCACGGGGGCGTGAGACCCCCAGGGGTTTTCCGTCCCTGGCCAAGGGGCGCTGATGGGCCGAGGCGGGGTGGGCAGCGTGAATGAGCCTGAGGCTGGCAGAACGTCCGTGTCCGGAGTCTTGGGCGGCCTCTGAGCCTGATGGAGGCGAGGATGGCTTTTAAACTGGGTCCGAGTCCATTCGCATGGCGCGTCTTAAGCTACCTTATCCGCATCGTCTCCCGCAACCTTCACAACCACCAATTGAAGAACAAGGGCTTCGAGAGGTTAGGTAACTGTCCCGAGGTCACACGGCGAGTAAGGAGCACAGATCGGAACCCAGGCGTCGCTCGCTCCAAGGCCCGTGTTCTCGGCAGCACTGCCGGGCAAATGGGGACAGTCCCCGGGTCGGCTCTCAAGGCCTGGCCATCGTCTTTCTAACCTCTGTGCTCCTGACCCCGAGTCTTCCTTCTTCTATTCACAAAAAGTAAGAAGTGTTTGCAACCAGCTTCCTCAGTCTATTTCCGGCTGGTCTGACTGCTCCTTTCTCTTAGTACTATCTCTGTCCCTTCCGGCCGGGGGTCTGGCAGCGTTTCTGCTGATCTGACGGGGGCAGGACACCCGAAGGGCCTCAGCTGTCACGGTGATCAGTTCCTTCTTATACTTCGTACCACTCTTTGAACCTTTGGGCGTGTCTTCAATATTTCATAATAAATATTGTAAAAAGAATGAATTTTTTTAAAGAAAACTCATGGTTTTGGTGCATGAATAGACAGATCAATGGAACAGAATAAAAGTCTAGAAATAACCCAGGTACACGTGGACATTCAGTATACGATGAAGGTGACATTTCAAATGCTGGATAGCGATTGGCTTTCTAATAAATGATGCGGAGACAATTAAATAACCACACCTCTCCCCATACGCAGCAATGTGGTTCAAATGAATTAACAACATAAATGTAAAAAATAACGTCATCCAAATTCTAGAAGGTGACATCAGTGAATTCCGGTATGGGGAAAGGCTTTTCCTTTATGATTCAAAATCCACATGTCATTAAAAAAAAAATGAATAAAACACATAAAATGAATGAACATATCAATATTGAAAAGATTACTCTGCATACCAGAAATACCATATGCAATATTAAAAAATGCACATCTGGTAGATGACGTTTTAATGTGGATCAGGATCACAGGGCCGATTTTGGTCATGCATAGAGTTCTCGAAGGCTGAGGAGAAACAGGTGAAGACGGCCACGTTGGCAGTCATCTAGATTTTCGGTCTCTCTGAATCCCCCGGAGGAACAGCCAGCGCGACGGGCTGGAGAAACCAAAAGGCACAGGTAACGTTTACAGTAAAACTGGGTCACAAGGTGTTCTTAACGACTTCAAAATACAAGCAGATGCGAACAAACCAGGAACAGCACAAAGACTTGTGTTTCTGTCTGGGAAAGAAAGAGCAGAGGCGGTAACGGGGCATCGGATGGATCTGAGACGAGGAAAACGCCCAAATTAATGACAGGGTTTCGCTACAAAGCTCCCGCGCTGGGTGGTTTGAGCCGCCGAGGCCGGGAGGGCGCGGCCGACCTCGTGGCGGATGATGGGATGATGGCTTTCTGCCCGGCGGGACCCCGCACCCAGGAGAGTCGCTGGGAGTGGGGTAAACACTTTCCAGAGAGGGGACAATTGAGGAACAGGAAAGAGAGAGTCTGGATGAAAAATGAAGATGGGAATCGGAGCCACGACATCTCAGAAGCCGAGCTGCCGCACGTTGAAAATGCTTCTGGCGAGTAACGGCAGGGCGGGCTCTGCGGGTCAGGAGAGCTGGCGTGATGGTCATGAAGGATGGACAGCAGGTCAGGAGGAGCGGGGAGTCCTGCATAAGTTCTCCGCGAAAAATTGAGGAGAAAGACCCAACTCTTTAGAAAAATGGGCAAAGACATGAACAGACCCTGCTCGCCCGGCCCATGTACAAATCAGCACGTAAGAAAAAAAGCTTGACTTTATCTGTAATGGAAAGCAGCACCGAGGTACCGTTTTCTACGTACGAGCTGGACAACGCACCGTGTTGCTGGCTCTGGGGAGCAGGCGCTGCCTTGTACTTGTCGTGGGGAGATGTCCGTGGCACAGAACCTGGCACAATATCACTGAACTCACAGCGCTGGGTGGAGTGGCATCCCCTGAAACCCACGTCCACCCAGAACCTATGATGTGACCTTGGAAATGGGGTCTTCGCAGAGGTAACTAGGTTAAGATGAGGTCACGCTGGAGCAGGGTGAGCCCTAAAGCCAATGTGACTGGTGCCCTTTTAAGATGACAGACACGCAGGGAGCAGGTCACATGATGACAGAGACGGAGATGCGCCTACGAGCCGAGGCCCGCCACGGGTCGCTGGCAGGGCCGGAAGTGGGAGAGGCGAGGAGGGTTCTCGTCTGGGTTTCGGAGTGAGCGTGCCCTGCCCATGCCGTGGTTCTGGGCTCCGAGCTCCAGACCCATGAGAGAACAAGTTTCTCTTAAGTACCACGGAGCGTGTAGTGCTTTGTTACGATGACACTGGCCAATGAACACGCGTACCCTTTGGCCCAACGGTGCCTCTTCTGGGAATTTATCCTGAAGACGCACCTCCAATGATACAAAAAATAACATCCAGAGTCTTATTCATTAGGCCACTGGCTTGTGATGGAAAAAGTTCTAAATGCTGAGATGCGGACGATGAGCGGGATAAAGCAGGGCGCTGACTCTCGATGGGATGCCCTCTGGAGCCACAGAGCCCTGGGAAGGAACAAGAGCGTCATTCCGAGCTCGGGGAGATTGCCCCCGAAGGTGGCACTGTCAACCCACGAATCCCGCCACGGGCGTGCAGCGAGGCGCGTCAGGAGTCTGGCCCTGGAACATGGAAGTACATCGTACTAGTTCTTCGAGCGGCAGCCTCTCCCTCCCCTCTCTTGGAGATCGTACGAAAGATTGGGAGAGACGTGGAACATGGCCGGTGCGTCCAGCCACGTCTGAGAGGTGTCATGACCAAGGACGCTGGAACCGTGGTCTCGTTGGCAAGTCTGACTTCCTAGGGAAGGCAAGAAGGGCCCCCACTCTCCTGGGTGGGGGAGGGGAATGGTGAGGGGCTTTTAAGGTCACCGAAGTCCTTCATCCCCACTCTCTACCACCCAAAGTGACTTTCTGATAGAAAGTTGGTCCCCAGGAAGCCACCCACAGGCCGGTAGAAGCCTGCTCCCTCTAAGAGCTGGTGTTTTCATTATGGGGTTTTAAAGACAGAATCTGAGAGGACCCGTCAGCCTTTTGATGGCTTAAGTTAGGCTGTGTTACTCTTCTGATCGTTTTCGGTTAATGAGATGGCTTCTCTGACTTGCTCAGCTGGGACCTGGGCCTTCAGCTGCCACCTTCAGCCAAGGCCCTGGCGGGTCCCTCTGCCTACATCCCTCCAGCCTATAAAATATAGATGATGACGTTTAGTTCTTTCCGGGAGGCGCTGCAAACTTCCTGGTCTAAATTCTTTGAAGAGCTCCGCTGTTGGTGATATGATCGGAATAGGCTGTTGGCCCATCGGCTAAAGGAAGGGTGAGCATTTTTAGAAACGTGGTAACTTTCTCTCGAGCTCCCCCTCCTGCCCGGGCTGGTGAGCACTGAGTCCCCGGCTGGGCTTTGTGGAAATGGCGTTCCTGATATTCGCTAGTGGATCCCGTGGCCTGCCCAGCATCCACGAACTGTGGACATACCGAGGATTCCACCTCCCCCATCGAGGGGACAGACCAGGCAAAGCTTCTGAATTTCAGGGTGACCGATACCATACCTCTGGCCAAACAGATGGTCTTCTGTAGAACTCAATACAGACATTAATTATGGAATTGGAAAAAATCAAGTCATCCCCAGAAGGTGGGGAGGCCAAAGCAGCGTCATACGGATGGTCACAGGATTTTGGTTCTGCTCCTGGGTTAATTACCTATCGAGGTGCAGAAGTTAAACTCATAAGTTCTCTGTCTCAGAGTCCCTGTCACCCGAAAGGGCTGCTGGCAGCTAGCTGTTTTGTGATGAGGAACTTGGTTGGCCTTTGTCTTTGGTTTCTAGGAAGTAACCCTGAGCCCCTGGAATTTCCTGAGTGATGGGAGTGTCTGCTTTTTTGGAGGACCCACTGAACCGCACCTGAGCATCTGTGCCAACGAGGTGGCTCGTGGGAGCCCTAGATGTCTCATGCTCAGGATTTGGGCTGGCCAGGCCTGAAAGACCAACCGTGCAATGAGAGAGTTGGGCTTTGAGCTACATGATATCGGCCCGACATCTGGGCGACGGGTGGGCGCTGGATGTGGGATTCGAGTATGCAGGCGATGATTCAATCAATTATGCCTCTGTGAGAAAACCCCAATAATCCCCAGGTACTGAAACTCCAGGGGCTTCGTGGCACGCAGCACCCTGTGCGTACTGTCACACATCAGTGACGGGAGGGTATGGCATCTCCGAGGACCTGCAGGCTTCCCATTTGAACCCTGCCCACCCCAGATCTACTCTCTGTGCCTTCCCTCGGCTGCATCTGATTTATAGCCTTTTACCGTAAGAAAGCCAGGCGGTTTCATGCTTTCCTGCGTTCTGTGAGTCATTCTAGTGAGTTATTGAACCTCTGAGTGTCTATAGTGAGCTGGTCCGAGCTACGGTGGCCCTGGGGGCTCCCAGCCTGAGGCCGATGTCCGAGCCTGGGTGGACTTGGCGGCCTGGAGGACTGAGCCCTTCGCCTCGTGTTTGGCAAAAGCCTGGGCGCTGGCGCAGGAGGAACGAGGCGTCGGAGAAGGCATGGTGCAGAGACCGATGACGGCGCGGCCAAGGCGAGGCCGAGGGCGAGGCCGGGGCTGCGGGGCGGCGGGGCGGCCTCGGGCCGGCTCAGGAACCCTCCAGGTCCTCGCCTGGCACCGGGCAGTGAAGGCCGCGGCCAGGGAGAGGCGCGCTGCGGGCAGGGGTCTGCGGGGCCGTGTGGGGCCGCTGGTCCCGCCTTCGCGGTCACCTTCGACGATCCCACAAGTCCGTGCTGGTGGGGAAGGGTCTCAGCGGACCCACCGGGACTCTGCCACGTGTGCCAGAAATCCCAGCTAAGCTGGTGGAGAAGACCAGTCGGGGCCAGTTCAGGCCGTTTTCCCTGAGCGGGGTCACGTGATGCCATCGGAACCTGGTTTCTCCTTGTCCAACGGTTGCCTGGGTCCCTCGTGGGCGCCCGGGTCGGGCAGGGCCTCGCGTCAGGACTGCGGAGGTTCCGGCCTCAGGTTCAAGTGCAGCGGGAGGGCGCCCCGCGCGGCCAGGATGCTGGCGGGGCACTCCGATTGGCTCAGAGCCGGGTCACGTGGCCGGCCCCGCCCACAGCCCGCGGTCGGGTGGTTTCCCAGTCTGGATGGAGCCTCCTGACGTAGGGCGAGGGATGTCCAGCGTCCAGCCCAACGATAATGACCAACGTCCATCGTTGTCCCACCGATGACCGGCCACCGCACAGGGCCGTTGAGCGAGCTCAAGGAGATGACACACGCGCGGTGCTCAGAGCAACGCCTGGCACACGCCAGGTCCCCAGCGAACGTGAGCTGCTGTTGCTGCCGTTTGCGAAGCATCGTTCTCAGCTCGTCTCCTGCTCCTTAAAACAGCCCCGGGGGTGGGCATTACTGTCTCCATTTCACCACGGGGAAATCAAGCCTCAGAGAAGTTATGTGATGTGACCGAGGTCCCGCGGCCAGTGAGAAGTGGATCTGAACCCGGGCAGTCCCACTCCAGAGGCTGTGTGGGCGACCACTCACCCTGCAGCTTCCAGAGGGGTGCCTGTCCAAACGTGGAGCCCAAGAGGCAGTGGACTAGATGGGACCGTATGTAAAGCATCCCATAACATATAAATCAGATTCTCTCAGGAGACCATTTTCACCCTGGTTTTAATTTGGGAGCCCTTTAAACCGCATTCATACTTTCACGGTGTAGTTCTGACACACACGAGTTAACAGTGTCACAGCCGGAAAGAGTTCACATGGAACTTATGACAAGGCAGGAACTTACACAACCAGAAAGCGTAATTCAATGAATAACGGGAATCTGGATTAATTCCTAAATAAAGCTGTTATCATAAGAATTTATGAACAGAGGAATAGAAGACACTGAACAGAATCTCCAGACACAGACGTTAGGCACGAAAATCAAACTTCGCAGTGTTTTAAATGTTATTTATCACATCTCTCTCTCCTTTGCCGCCCGGCGTCTGGAGCCCCGGGCCTGTGATCGTATTGTTTTAAGTGGACAGAATCACCAGTGGCTGCCCTCACATCGAGGTAAGGACAGGACGAGATAAATGGGGGCGTAGATGAGACACAAATGTGCTCCCTGTCTGTGAGCACAGAACACAGCAACTAGGTAGTTTATCCAGCTCAAGTTCACTGCTTAAAACCTTTTCCGGAAGCTTCAATCAGGATTTTTCCATTAAATCAATCCGAAGAATGGTGGAAAATAAAACCGAGTGTTTCTCTCTACTCTTTTTCCATACGTGTAGGCCAGGGCCACTGGGTTTCTCCGTGTGCGATTTGGGGAGGTGGAGTCCCAACTTTGTCTGTCTCCCTCAGTGGTACTGCTCAACTTCTAGAAGTCTCTTTGGAAGTGGGGAGCTGCTCTCTATCTAAAGAGAAGCCAGAGCAACTGGCCACTGTGGGCTGCTAACCTGGGGTCAGTGCGTGCCCTGCCACCTTCGCATGGCACGCTGGTAACTCAGCCCAGCAGGTCTGCAGTCTTGAGAGTCCGCCCAAAACTAGCTCACTGAGGAATGATATGCAAAGCCTTCACCTTCTTCTTCTTGCTCAGCCCGCGGGTCGGACCCAAGCAGCCTCCTGACCGCCTGGCTCCTGCTCTTAGCGATGCTTCAGTGAGGACGAGTGATTTCCGTCCACAGATCTGGGGTTCCTAGCTCTCTAGTGATGGAAGTATTTCTGTTGGGTGCAATTCAAAGTTCTTGATCCGAGGGGTCGCCTGTGTTCAGCAGCGCCCCCTCCTGTCGTGAGCCATCTTTCCTGGAGCCGGCGGGGTCGGCGTAGTTTGCTCAGCCCTGACGAACCCCGCCTCCCAGCTCTGTCGCCATCCGCACATCAGTCACAGGGGTCACCACCCACACCTCGTCCTGGTCCTGCTGCCTCCTCTCCAACCATTCTGGGTGCCTCCTTTTCTACTCTTGACTGGCTATTGGGGGTCTGCAGGTGGCTGCGTGTCTAGATGGCCCCCATTTACCCTGGTCTGAGTGTAGAGGGGAGGTCAGTAGCTTAGAGGGACAGGGAATTCCGTGCGAGGTGAGTCGGAGCCCTCAGGTGGGAGGGTGAGGCATTCTCATCCAGGTGTGGGGGACAGGCGGGTGCTCTACCTGCAGCCTGGGCGCTGGTACTTTGTTCTTGAGAAAAACGTGAAAGACCAGCCACAAGGGGGCGCTCACCACAAAAGGATTCCGGGCCGCGAATGCTTCGGCCGGAATTTAATCTCTTTATTAACTGGAGATTTGCAGAAAAGGACCATGAGGACAAAAGAAATGCGAGGCTTTCCGGGGCGTTCTTTCCTTTTTCTCCCTTCCCAATATTTCCAGCCTGATCCGGACAACCTAATCCCAAGGGCCAGTCCAACAGTGGGCACAGCCTCCCGAAGTCCTCTTAAGGGACTTCGTCGTCCAAGCGACTTGCCAGCACTGACACAGCCTCAAAACGTGCCGCTGTGCTGGACTCTGGGGTGGATGGCTTGTCTTTCCCTCCCCAACACTGAACGGGGCAAATCAGAGAGTCATCGGGCAGCTTTCAGGACGTGATATTACGATTCCGTCCCGTGATGAGACCTAGACATTCTAGAGACAGGAAGGGGTTGGGTTTTACGCAAAAATTATCCTACTTCTGCATGCTCGCATATCTCTGCTTCTTCGTACCACTCCAGCCTCCACCGTTTCCCGCGATGCCCACACACTCTTTTAGCAGGATGGGGGGGAGGAGTGGGGGGGGCAAGGAGCTATCCAGGCTGAGCCAGGACAGGAGGCGGGCGAGGGCTGACCCTACAGCTTGGACTGCGTAAGAGGGAGGTCACCCAGACCTCTGGAAGTTGGGAAGCAGGTGTATTTTTGTATATTTGTAGAAAGTCACATGAAGGGCAGATCGTCACAGAATTTTTCCTCTTATTCGTCTCTTGGCGTGTCGTATGCGTGTGTGAGTGTGCGTATAAAGAAAATACTAGTTCCCAGCGCTGTCTGAAATAGCCTCACTGAATTCTGCCCACCTTTCATGGCCAAAGGGGACCTCGAGTGGCATCACTTGTCAGGTCCAGCCCGCCTGCCCCACCCAGCCATTGCGAGGCCACCTTCCGTGAGCATCGGTCCCAGCACCGTCTGCTCTGGACACCGTGATTACAATCAGGATGTGAGGTTGGACAGAGGACTCAGCCCCGCGTCTCCCCTGGACAGACCCGCCTCACTGGGTGACTGTCTGGAGGGTACCCCACCACGGGGAATGTGGCCTCCATGTAAGTATTTAGTAGACTATAAGCCAGTGCTAAAGAAATGTAGGGTTATACAGCCATCGTGAGGGTCACCTGCAATGGGGAGAGGAAGTAAAGGAATTCTTTTAGCAGAGAAATCTGCTGAAATCGAGATCTATGTATCGTGATGGGAATCTATATATAATTTAATATGAAGTCTGCTTCAATCCCAAATAATGAAGGGATGAATTTAAACGTATTAGAAAATGAGCCTTATGCATCTGTTAAATAGACAAATGTCGAAAAATACCCAATGGCATGAAATAATATTCAGGAGTGAAAACAACAGGCTAAAAACGGTAAATTCAAGTTAGAATATGTTTTACAAAATCTTCTTTAACGGTGTTATCTCTGCACGGTGAGATCATAGATGAGTTTTGATTTTGATTCTTGTTTTTTTTTTTTTAATAAATATACTTTTTTGGTACTTTAAAAATGTTTTTAAGACCATCAGCTAAGGGGCGAGGCTCTCCTCGTGTGTGGAGATGCCTGCCTGTCCTCGGCAAGGCAGCAGAGTCAGCGCTTCTGGGGCAGGAAGTGGGTTTGTGAGCTCACCTTACACACCGCAGCTTCTGCCACCATGGAGTTGACAAGGGAGCCCGCCCACCTGGGGACGGGGTCTGCCCCTCCTCCAGGCCACCGACTGGGGCAGAGCTGTGAGCACTCTGAGTTTGACATCTCCTGGGATGGAGGGGACAGGCAGTGAGGACCCAGAGGAAGGCCTGCTTACCTGAACGGATCGATGACCGACGCCCGGCCCTTCCCGACAGGGCTGGCACCTGGCTTCCTCTGACCTGTCCTTGGAGTCTGCTGGGACGTGCCTCTAGCCACAGCTCGGGTGGTCCCCTTCTGCTTACCAGTCCCCTCCTGCAGCAAGATACCCAGCCCAGAAGGCACTCGGTCCCCTGGGTTCTACACTCCGTGACTCAACACGGACTGAATGTCCACACAGTCTTACTTAAGCAGCCTCCCCAGGCCCACAGTGCCTTGGCACTAAGCAGGCCCGCTGCACCGTGACTCTAGTGACCAATCCGTCTCTCGGACATGTGATACAGTAGGTTCTGCAAAGACTCTAATCCAGCAACTCCTCTTTTGGGCTATAATATGATCTCCTCGCCAGTTATCGGGACTTTTAGAAAATAAATGATTTCTTCTCTAAGGTTTTGGGTCCCTTTCTTTTCTGACTGTAGAGGAAAAACTTGGCAAGAAGCAAGATTCAGCTGGCCGTATCCCCTTCATCCCATGCCATTCCCATGCCATATCCCCAAGAAGCTGGTCATATCCCCTTCGTCCCATGCCATTCCGGCCAGTGTCAGGCGTCCAGGCTCGTATGATAAGTTGGTTTCTCCCCTAATGATTTCGCTGCTGAGTGAGATGGACGAGGCGCTGTGTACTTACAGGCCTGGCCTCGTTGTGACAGTATTTTAAATTCTACGTTGTCTGTGGATTTTTACCTATTCCAGCCTCTGTCATCGTTTCTGGAAAAGCGAGAGCTGTGACTGGGGTAGTAAGGTTGCCTCCGCAAATGGCAGTGAGAATCAAGACGGAGAAGCCCGGCCAGGAGAACCGGAGCTGAGTGCATTCTCCAGCATTACCGACATCGTTGGGCTCTTGTCTCCCGGTAAGACCCCGCGGCTACAATCAAGTTCCTATTTTAGGGGACAGAGGTTTAGCTTATTGAGAAAACCTCTGGGCTGTGTTTGCTGCAGCCATGCCTAGAGAGGAGACAGCGTCCCGCCCGGGTGCAGCCCCGCAGGCCCCCCACGTGGCTGGGAGATGTGCCCGCCCGCAGATGCAGCTGGACCAGACCGGCCGCGGAGCGTCCCTTTGGCCCCGCCTCCCCTCCCCATCCTCTCGTCCCCACGTTCGCTCCAGTGTTTTCCACATGGAGCCACCACTGCGCTGGGGCCACAGGCCCTTACAGAGCACGAGGGAGGGCGACTGGCCCTGGGACCTTCTGGGTAAAGATTCGGAAGTGGAGCTCCGGGGCAGGTGGGCGGACCGCCCAGGGGCTGATGGAGGTCCCCCCACGCCGCGGTGGCCGTCTCCGTGGTTACAGAGCTGCCTCGCGCCCCAGACTCCCTCCTCCTTCGCTCTGCTACTGAAGATCCTGACGGCGAAGGCGCCAGGTGGGGGCTGGAGGTGGCCTGTCACCTGATCTGCAGCCCACCTGTCCCTCAGCCTGCTTGCCCCCGACTGGAGCCGGATCCCTACACATCCAGTGTGTGGACCCGTGGACACATGGAAATTCGGGACAGTGCTGTCCCAGAGAAATATGGCGTGAGCCACATACAGATTTTAAATCTTCTAGTAGCCATATTAAAAAACAAAAACAAAAACATGAAACAAATTGATGGAAATACTATGCCTTATTTAACCCATTCTATCTAAAATGTTATCATTTTTTTTTCATGTGATCAATGTAAACTTATCAGTGAGATAGTACACGCTTTGTACTAAGTCTTTGGAATCTCGTGTGTGTTTTACACTCACAGTATATCTCCAGGCAGATGTTAAGTTTCATGGGAAATCCGGGATCTGTGTTTAAATTTCATAAAACTGACAGTCGAAGAGGTAGATTCATATACCCAAGTGGTTCCAAAACACTTCAAAGTTTTCTGATAATGGAATCGAGTATCGGTTTTAACTTAAAATTAATTAAAGTAAAGTAAAATTTGAAAAAGCACTGTCTCCGTTGCACAAGCCACACGTGGCCAGTAGCTGTCATATAATTCACGGGGATGCGGAAAGTGAATGGTTTCTTCTAAGGACCACGTGGGACCAGAGGCAGCACTTGCACATGGTCACCACAGGCAGGGGCGGCGGGAGAGGGCCGTGCAGAAAGGTCAGCCTGCGGGATCCCTTTGCTGAGAGAGGTGGAGAGAAGTATCAGACACGGGGAGCCCCAGTTCCGGACGCTCTTAGTCCCAGAGCTGCTGTCTGGAACAGACTCTGCCCCTCCCTCAGCACTGGCGCCTTCTACCCCATAACTCACTTCGCTGGAGATCGACCTCCTGCAGGAAGAGCGGGACCTCCGAGGGCAGTGATCGTTTTCAGCTTTCGATTCCGAGTTCAGGAATCCACCGTGGGCAAGTTGCATAAACTTGACCTTGCTTCCTGGTCATTGCAGTGCTTGTGAAATCATCGTGTTGCCACAAAAACTGGGCCAAGCCTTCTGCCTCAATCCTCTTGAATAGCCGAGCACGTCTGAGCCTTTGACTGTGCGCTTTTTCATCTGCGTGTGTGTGTGATTAGAAATCGCTGAGTCCATGTACTTCCAAGAACCTCTTTCATGTGAAAATAGCTCACTTCTGAATATTCAGACTATGGTTTTCTTGTCACGGTTCAGCCCTGGTGGCTTCCACAAAGAATCAACCATCAGTACCTGTTGCGTGTTTGAGACCCCCTGCACTTTAAGACTTTGGTTATCGATAGTCGGGAGAGGCCTGAGAATTGGGGTGCTTCCACTGCTCCCTAATGAGGGAGGTGCACCATGTGTCCAGGTTGGGTGGATGGTGGAATCATTTCTGGGTTACCTTCCCCGCCTCCAGTGTGCGTGTGTGTGTGTGCGTGTGTAGTAGACCCCCTTGGTAATCCGATACCACAAAGTTAGCAACTATCTCTGCACGATTCCCTCTTCAAGAGCAGATGAGCGTGCCCGCCATCGCTCCAGACTCCTAGGGGTCTGCTGGGACCCAGAGAGGGAGGGCGTCTTTCTCCGCCTCGTTCACGGTCCGTTTGCCTCGCCCCTCCACAGCCGGGTGGAGGGGACCCGATCAAAGCTTGCTACGCCCCGTCTTTCTAAGTGATGGCGCGTATCATTTCGTTCTGATTGAATTTTGAAGCCTAGCATATTTTTGCCTCTAATTGGTTTCAGACTTCAATCAGGGACAAGACTCATTATCCGGAATTCTTGAATGCAAGTCCGCAGCCCCGCCCCCCCAGGCCTGGGCTTCCTTTCCAACATCTGTGAGGAAACCTTTACCATGATCTTTCCTATGAAGCGTTTAGAGATTCTGGTCTGTTAACCCCTTAACTTCGGCCCTCCCTGATTCTCGTTTGTTTCCGGCAATACATCTTTAGTCTTTTGCAAAATTCTCTTTCCTTCAGGTCATGGGTGAGTTAGCCCGTGGGACAAAAGGTCGCTGGAACCGTGTTAGCGTTTACTATCATAGTACCACTTATTTCCCTGTTTGCTCTTAGACGGGGCTGCCCAGTTAAATCTGAATTTCTGATAAGCGACGGATAAACCTTTGTATAACTATGTACCAAATATGGCATGAATCGTAGTTATACTAAAAAAAAAAAAGTATTCGTCATTTATATGAAATAGAAATTGAACCGGGCGTCTGTATTGAATTGGGCAACTACACTTTTCGAGCTGTTCCCTGCCCTGCTCAGCCTCGCAGGGGGCCGTGTCCCAGCTCCCCTGCCCTGCAGATCCCGGGCACGTGTCGGGGAGCAGGAGAACGGGAGAGCCGGCTGCGGATCCCCTCTCTCCTTCTGGTGGCGTCTCTGGTCACAGCTGCGCTTCCCCCTGGCTTCGGCTCCGGCCGTGTCTATCTGCCACGGTAGCAGTTCCCATCGAGTGGCCGGGTCCCGGGCTGGCAGAGTCTTCTCCTCCCTGGGACCACCCAGCCCTGGATGGCAGCAGCTGCCCTCCGACGCTGACTCCGCATTGTCCGCCACCCCCGTGTGGGCACCCCGCCTCTCCAGCACCCGTTCAGGTGATCGATCTCCTGCACTGCGTCTCCTGTTTGAAACACCTGTTTTCCTGACGAGACCTTGGCCGAGAAACGGATTTACCGTTTATTCTTCCCCTCGCTCTCGTCCCTCGGTCTTTCCTCCTCCCTCCTCTGTGCGATTCAGTTGCCTTCGCCCAGAAAGGCGGATCCGTCGTAAGCCAAAGCGCAAATAATTCGTCACCCACATGAAAGTGCCAGGTCACTCGCTACGAAAGTGTGAGGAGATTCAGGGCTATCTGGAAGATGACATCACCGTCAGTCACTTGCGGTCGAACACTGCGATCGAGAAAAGATAGCTGTGGTTTTGGGGGAGAAAAGGCTGGACCGAGCACTAAGCCGCCTGACCCCGTCCTCACCGTGAGCGCGCACATGTTAATACGTCAGGAAAGAGGAAGAGGGTTGTGACTTCCTGTAACAGAGCGGTAAAACGAGATGTCGAAACTTTCAAACTGAGGGTGACATTTCTTTCCTGATGGCTGTACCCAGCTATTGGGTCCTCACCAATCCACGACTACACGATAAAAATCACATTTCACATTTTCAATAAATAACGAGATGTTTGGGTCACGAGGGATCCTCGAGAGTTTAATTACTGGAAAGGGGTCTCTGCAAATTATTTTCCAGTTACATTGACAAGTATCCAAAGGAGCGGGCTCTTGAGCTCAGAAACGTGTCCCGCCATCCACCACGCGGTGTCCTTGTCACGTGTCATTCTGCCCTGTAGCCCCTGAGACCACTGCCCCATGGTCCCAGATGGGCTCTGCTGCAGATGTCAGCGCAGCCTCTTCCATGGTCCGGTCGGCTGTGCCATGCACTTGTCCTTCATTCTCCAGAGCATAACAGAGTCCAGGGAGAACCGTTACTAAGGGCTTACGGGGACCTGGGGTTCCCGGAAGGGACGATATCTCGAGAAATGTGTAGAGTGGCCACCGACACTCAGAGCCCTCAGACGAGGCTCTCTTTGCCAAACTGGCAGAAGCAATTCCTCATCCGCTGCTCCCACATCTGCCTCTTCTGCTCCATTCAACAGTGGGGCTCCCCGTTCTTTTTAAGGGAGACCTCACACCTCGTCGCGGGGCTGTGGTCTAGCCCTGTCTTGCCCCGGAAGGGAATCACGCAATCATCCTACCATCAATACATGTGTCAGGGTATTCATTAATATTAAATAATTACATAGTAGACATCAAGCAAATTCTGTTCCTGTCATAGTCTTGACAATGAGCCTACAAATCTTAATTATTTGAAACTCGATTCCTGTTAGTCTCGAGCAGGGAAAATGTTGCGTGCACACACACACACGCACTCACACGCACACACACGCACCCCCATGGGCACACGCCCTCGCACACGTGCGCACACACACACAGTCATCTTCCTAAAAGCGTGAGAATGAATAACAATTTATGTGCATGGTGTAGTTGAAATGAAAATTCACAAAAACCATTTTCCATAAGAAAATGCTTCTCAGAAATGTACTTCTAAAACTCTGCTTACACTTTTAAAAGCATCTCTAATAATCACCCAGAATAATTGACCTCCTCAGAGCTATATTATCTTGGATATTTCCTTTTTTACAAAAGGGTCTTGGCCCAGGCCCCAGGAAGCTGCCTCTGTAAGATTTTTAATTATGCAAATGTGAACAAAGAACTGTGAGCCCGAGGCAAATTCAAATATCTATTCCGACAGCTAGAAGCTTTAATAACCTAAATGAGAAGTATTTTCAATTATGAAATAATTTGAAGATACAGAAAAAATGTAATTAGTTAATAAATATCCTTTTAGCAACCATCAGATTTAAGTAATGCTAATACACTAACATCTTTATGCTTGCTTCCTATGTCTTATTTTTAGAAATAAGACATTGCAGGTAAAGTTCGGGCTCCCTTTATATTACCCCCCGGTCCAGCCTCCAACTCTCTTCTCCCGAGGCATCACCATCCTTACTCTGATTTAGGTTTTTCCTATCCATACCTTTATGTTTTTAGTACGCAAAATCAATACATAGGATCACTTCGGATATTTTCGATCTACGTAACTGACTTCAGACAGAATATATTATTCTTCAAATTTGATTCTTTTCTCTCGATATTAAGTTCCAGGACTGACGTGGATGTGTATGCATGCAATTGTCACTCCCGTTCATTTCTTAAAGCACCAAGACCGCGCGTTCCATCACATGAGCTGCTCTAACTGCCAAGATAGGGACTGGCTTTACTCTCCTGCCTAAAACAACCGAAAAGCAGATGAATTATACAAAACGGCGATTTTCAAGACACTGGGCACCAGACGGTGGAGGGCAGTGGTCCCGTGAGCAGGTAAATCAAGAGCTGCCACTCTGCCTGCCTCGAGAGAGTTTCCAGGCCGTGGCACAGGGCGGGGAGCCCCAGCAGAGCCTGGTGGCTCCCTGAGTCAGGAAGACGGAGCTGAGAGTCCAGGAAAGTCCCGATGGCTGGAGGCCAAGGACAGGACATGAGAGGGAAGAGAGCTGCACAGGGGGCAAACTCCGGGTGGGGGGCGGGGGGCGGTGCCCTCAAGGGTCCAGCCGAATGCTGAGCAGTATGCATTTAAGGAACCACCCCCCTCATGGTGGGAAAGAACCACTCTAAAGGATTAGAGGGAACAGTGCGGTTTGTCCACAGGAGAATTTTTCTGGAATTTGCACCAAGGGGAGAATTGCTGGGTCCCAGGGGAAGTGCGTCTTCGGTTTTACTTGGGTCACCGAGATGCTCGCCAAGGTTCCCTCTGAAGCGCCTGGAGAGCCGCCTGGCAGTCCTGGTACTATGGTCACGAGTCTGGATGTTCCGTTCTGTTGGATTTGGTCCGTTTGTCTGTCTGAGTCCTGACTGCGTGCTGTCTGCATGACATAGCTTTACGATACATCTTAACATCTGTCGAACGACGTCTCTGTACTAGTTTCTTAGAGTCGCGTAACAAAGTGCCACGGAGCGGGTCTGAGACGACAGAGACTCTCCTCACATGCTGGAGGCCGGAAGGCCAAGGTCAGGGCGTTGGCAGCTCGGCTCTCTCTGAGGCCCCCAGGGGGGGTGGGTTCTGTCCCAGGCCTCTCTGCTTGGCTCACAGATGGCCGTCTTCTCCCTCTGCGTTCCCATTGTCGTCCCTCTGTGTATGTCTGCGTCCAAACCTCTTCTTATGAGGGCACCAGTCATATTGGCTTAGGATCCGCCCCAATGGCCTCATTTTAACTTGGTCACCTCTGTAAAGACCCTCTGTGCAAATAGGGTCGCTTTCTGACTTACTGGGGCTCAGGACTCCCACGCGAATTTCGAGCGGGACACTCATACCCTGTCTCTCTGTTCTTTATCAAAACAGATTTCCAGAGTCAGTTCCTTGAGCTCCACCAAGGAAAGCCCATCGGGACTTGGATGAGAGCTGCGTCGGACTGGCTTTGGGAGAAATGACCGACTGTGCCTTCCTTTCCCTTAATGCGTAGATCCGGCCCTTATTCGGGGCTTTTTAACGTCTCCTAATAAAGTTTAAAAGCCACGCGTTCATGTCCCTCCCCGGCTCGCTGCCGCCTGCCCCCCCCGGCCACGGGTCCACACGGCCTTTATTGAGAAGCCGCCGGCTCCGGCGTCATTTTCTACACTCATTTCTCACCGTCCGTGACTTCGAATTCCGTGCCGAGGTTCTCGAGGTTTCTCTGACTTAGCGAGCCCGGACGCTCCTCCACGCCGCCTCCGCTTCTCATCTCCTCCCTCCTTTGACCGTTCACCTGCTAAAGGACGGGCCGAATTAGAGGCTCAGCTCAGGCTCAGCCGCCTGTAGGAACCCGACCTTCGCCTTGACCACTGACCACACACAGACTGGTGAGGTGGCCCTTCTCCGTCCTTCTAGCCACACGGCCGCGGTGCCGCGGGGTTTTATGAGCATCTCCAGGATGGAGACGTGCTAATGGGCTGTTTGAGAGCTGGGGTTGTGGCATTTCAATCTGGGAACCAGCGAACCGCAGTGATACTTGGCGTACGGGACGTTCTCACTAACACCGACGGCGTGAATGAAGGAGATACACCGGCAAGGCGACGGATTACTTTTTCGTCTCTCTTTAGAGGCTGCTGGCTGGGACCTCCTTCTCGGGACCAGTGTGGGAGGTTAGCATCAGTTCAGGGAAGGTCGGGGCGGACGTGAGAGCTGCGGCCTCTCTCGCCCTCATGCTGAGGCCATCATCCTGGCGGCCAGGACACTTGTGCCCACCTGAGTCCATGCCCCGTGTCCTCGGAAAGCGCAGGACGAACGTCGTCGGGGGCTGTCTCTCCACGCCTCGGCTTCGTGCCGGCCCCGTCGTGATCACTGAGTTTCCCGTGAACACGCTGCGTATCCCCGAGGTTACAAACGACCCATGTGGAAGGAAGCCATGGTGTCCCCATGAGGGCCCCGTCCTGACCTGTCAGGACATCTCTTTCCCTGAGCCGCAGAGCATCTCATTTCTTTCCAAAGTCTTGGCCGGGAAGCCTCCCTCCCATCCTCGGTACCAGCTCCACTTAACAGGACTGCTCTGTGCCTGGCCTTTTCTCTGAAATTAGTCAGCCGGCTGAGGGTTTCAAAACACCCCCAAGGCCACATGGTAAAGGTGACTCTTCAAATATGTTTCAAGTCCCTGGCTTTTGATGGCTTTTATGTTCTCAAAGATAAGTCGGAGCTTCAGGCAGAGCAGTGAGGAGAGCTCAGTAAGTGTGAGCACGGGAGTGAGCCAGAACTCTGGCAGGCTTCCTGCGAGCACTTGTCTCTCTCGCCGCCGTGCTGGGGACTTTCTTCCCTCCAGAGGCGGACGGGTCTGGTTGGGCTGTGAACTGTCTGTGTCTACCAGACACGCTCCTGCCCACGAAAGCCCGGTGTCCTCCCCGGCACGCGGTCTCGTGGGACACCGACCCTAGGGTCTGCCATTCTCACTTTTGAGAAAAGATCGAGATGGGTTCACCCTCCCTTTTGCCCCGTCCTTGGACCGAAGAGATGTCCCCCTCTGTCTTTGCTTGGAGGGTCCCTGGGCTAAAATGTGGCACTCCTGGGAGCCTCTTCCGGGAGAGGGCAGAATATTCTATGCGATCCCGCGGTATCATCTGGGCCGTGGAGTTCTGCCCTTTGCTGTGTCCTCTCCCCAGGCAGCTCCTTCGAGAACAGCAGGTTCTTCTGGGGACTCAGAAAGGTCACTCCCCTTGTGGCAAGGAACTTCTCATCATGCTCCCCAGGGTGGGTGCCCGACTGCTGTTTGCGGTCGTACTCAGGCCCCGCAAATATTAACTTCCTGGGGTAAACTGCAGTGATACCTCAGTCATCTGACGTCTTCGAGAATGTATTATTTCACCCAAGAAAAATGACCAGATCATTAAACCTAATTTTTATGAAGAAAACTTTAAACATTATCATCTTCCACGGGACTTTGAAATATAACAGGTTAAACAGAACGCAGGGGACACAAATTTAATTTAACCTTGTTTTAACGAGTCAGACAGGTTCTGCACATCGATCACTGCTCCGTGTCGTCATGTTACATGTCCAAGTGTGGTGACCCGGAGAGCTTTGGTTTACGTTCTTTTGAATGGTTTTCTTTGTATTTCCAAAAATTCTTTCTCTTTCTGGCAGCAGTTGACCTTTGTTGCTCTTGAGCATATGTCTCTTCTCATAGGTTTGTGCATGGTGCCAGGTAATCAAGCACATCTGAATTGACACGGAGCCAGAGGTGGCGATGGCAGCGTGGGGCAGGTAGAGCCCAGGTGATCACCAAAACCTTTCAGGCTGACCTGTCTTCCAAACGTTAGTTCAACGGTTGAATAAATGGGTGGAGAACATGCGTCTTTCTGGAGCTCTCAAGTTTCATTGTAGAGTTTTCTTTATACATGTTACGCAAATAATACGAGTTTTCATCGGTCCGCTTTTAATGACATCATTCAAATAATGAATGCTAAAAAAAAAAAAAAGCCAGAAAAACTGTCCAAGTATCAATGTGTCAAATTTCTTTGGGAAAACGTATTGAGCCAACATTCTGACTTTGATTATTTCTTTTAAAAAACGCCTTGTGATTGTTGGGAATTTAGATTTTTCCTGTACGACTTGGTTCCCTTGCATCTTCCTGTAAAAGAATGAAACATGCCCCAGGAAAAAGAAAGTCTGCAACGGCGTGATTCTAATGCCAGGGACGCGGAGCTGACGTTCTAAAGTAAACAGTGGGCGCTGGCACGCCCAGGCCAGGAAGCCCGGCCGCCCTCCGCGTCCTGGTTCGTGTACGTCCAGCCTTTTCTGAGGAAGCGACGCCCCTTATCTCCTTCCCCGCCGTCCCTGTTGCTTTTCTTTGACATCAAAGATTCCTCTGTGGTTTCCTTCCTTGGTTCTGCGGCTCACAGTGGAGAATGTGGACTCAGCAGCAGTGAAATCCAAAGTCATTAAATATGATAAATTCCCCTTTGGACGTACGCAGTGATTTTTAACAGGCTCTGTATTTCCTGTACTTTCACAAAAGAAAAGGGGATTTTAAAACCCTTACAAACTTCAAAGTCGTTAGGTCATCCGATCGTAAGCTGAATGTTTACATTCACATGATTACGGTGGCAAAAGGGAACAATCCAGGAGATGTTTTGAAGTGAAATTGATTAAATGGTATGTCGTGGTAAAATAAATATTTTAAATCGCTATTGTGTTGTCAGATTCATCACCCTGTGACCTCAGTGAGAGGAGTGAAGAGGGAAGCCTGTGACGTGCGGTGGCTTGGGGTGTCTCAGCTACTTCCACGCTGTGCCGGTGGGCAGTTGACGATGTGCTGGTTTTTCCGAAAATATGCCATCTGTTGCCATATCACCTGAGTGCTCTATTGGGTCAGCCCTTTGAATATGAGTGTAGTGACTTAATCATCTGCAGGGTCCTCACTGCCCAAGTATCTTTTTATAGACAACATCACAAAGTGATTCTTTAATTGGAAACGTAGAGGTAGAGACATTAATGAAAGAAACTCAATGGAGCTCTAGGTGTCCACGTAAATGGAGTGATATAATGAACAATCAGCTTCTAATGGATGGTCTGGGTGGGGCTCTATCTCGGCCCCTGGAAGTGCCTGTAGCTCAGCCCGGATCAAAGGCTGGGAACCCCGCACCTGCGTCAGCTTCGTCACCTACACCACCTGTACGGGGGGTGAGCTGATCCAGAGCGCCGTATATATACGACCTCATTACCTTCTACCCCAGCTCGGGCCTTTGTGCTGTCTGCGCGGACTCTCTCTCCGCTCCCCCGAATTCCCCAGGACCACACTTAGATGTGAACTTGTGAAATTAGTGGATCGCCGTCTCTTCCCCTGGTTAGGGAGCCCCATGCAGGCAGGAGTCCGTCTGCACCGGGGCTGGCGTCTGACCATGAGCAGGGGCCATGCGAGCCCAGGTGGAAAATTAGAAATAAGGACAAAACCTGAAAGTCACTCAGTTGTATGATGGATGGACATGTGTCCAGAGAGGTTTCCTGAGGAAGCGCCTGAGAGGTGACCCACGACACACACAGATGGGGCTCTCGCTCGGAAGACCGAGCCAGTCACGGTGCCTGGCTCCCCGTTCATGGTGCCCTGAATGACGGAATGAGTGACCGCGAATTCTCCCGATGGCACAGGGGGAGATGCTGGTCCAGTCGCGTGGCAGAGAAAAGTGAGGTGTGAGGAGGACAGGCTGTGTGCTCTGCGGTGGCGCTGGCCGCGTGACCCGCCTTCGCCCCCGCCCCCTCCTCTCTTAGGGCCTGTGCCGCCCCCTCGCTGGGTCCCAAGCCACCATTGCTGATGGCAGGAACTCAGCACCACTAAGGCTGCAGTAAATCGGTCTTTCTCAAGTGTGGCAGCGTTCCATGCGTAATACTTGAGAGGATTTTACGTGGCAGATAAGTGAATATTTGCTATATATTATCTGAATGTGATTTAGAGAAAATATAACCAGAAAATAGAACTAAACCACATAACCGAAGTATTAAACCAGTCTCCCCGCCCCACCCATGGATATTACTGCCCAAGATGGGAATAAATTACTTAAAATTTTTAAATGAGTCAACTTAAAGAAAAACATGATGTAATTCATAATTGATCTTTGCCGGGACACGACGCACATCATGAAGTGCTGGAAACGCTGCTGAATGCTACACACGTATCACTCTAAGTGGAGGACATACTGTTCATCTGTGCCTCCCGCCTCTCAAAGTCTCATCTCACCTAAGTCAGGTGACCTTGAAAGTCTCCTCAGGGTAAAGGAGGTCACCCCCTCTCGAGCAGCAAATCGGGGTTTTGTCTGCCTGGCAATGGGAAGCCCTAGTTTTCTGTCCCGGGGTGGGGGGAACCCTAACCTTTCCCTGGAGAGGGTTTGCTTTGAGAGGTTCCATTTGCAAAGCAGCACCTCAAACAGAGCAGCTCTCTAGCTTCTTTTGCGAAATTGTCCTACAGCCCTTAAATGGGAGGATCGAAGGGGGTTCATTCCCTGGAGAGGGGAGGGCTGGTGCTGCCTGCGGCTAGTTGAGAGCCAGGCCTGGGAAGGACTTCTTCACATTATTATCTTCACATTATTATTAAGCATTAATGAGCATTTTAAAATAAAGCAGGGGCCCTTTCCCCTAAGACGCATGCAAATCATGGATCTTAGTGCTCAGAAAATGCTAATCGAATGAGGAATGAATGAATGGTTCTCTGAATATTTTACCCCAAAGTAGCAACACACCAGTAAACCCCCGCTTTTATGATCATGATGTTTTCTAATGACTGGAAACAGAGCTGACCTTCATGCTGAGACAGCATGAGCGTGCTTTTTTGAACTTGCACGTCGGAATGTGAAATCTGGGGAATCGAGAGACACGAAGTTATTTCTTCTGTATTAAGTGGCGCTCTAGAAGTATTTATGGATATTTTCACTGGGTTAAAGACTATCTCCTCGAACTTCATGTCTATGAAGAGGCCGTGAATGTGACCCTCTGGGACTAGTGTCATTGCCGATGGCATCTACTTCAGATGCGGTCGCCTCGGAGTCTGGTGGGTCCTAAATCACGAGAAGGGAGAATGTGGACCCAAAGTCACAGACGCAGGGAGAACTGTGTATGACGACGAGGGCAGAGACCGGAGTCACGCCCGCACAAGCCGAGGGACACTGGGGACTGCCATGTTACTGGGTTAGGAAGCTCGGGAAAAGACTCGTGCTGAAATTTCTCGGCAGTCTGCAGGTTCTCCGTGAGCCTTTGACATTTTCGCTTTCCATTTTGACGGTACTTTTTAAAAATCAGCCTAGACCCACTTGAGGTTATTTGGAAACCCACTTTTTCCGTGCGATTTCAAGGCCCTCGCTGGGATCCATTGCCCGTCCGTGTGGTCTCATGAAATAAGCCTGACGTCGTGTGGCCGCGTCCTTCCGTGTTCGCCACTGTCCCAACTTGAATCCTTCGGCCACCGAGAAAGGCAGGACCTCTCCTCCTCCGGGACCGTCTGCACAAGGAAGGCTTCGCTTTCTAAGCGGTTTAACGCGTGAGGACTTGGATCCGACGTCATTCCAAAGCGAGGCTGTTTAACCGTCCCGGAGTAAGAAGAGCCGAGGCTTAATATTAAAGTGACGTCGCCGCTTCAACCAAATACGAAGTCACGTCTGACTTAAACAGTAAAGGCTTGCAGAGGTTAGGCAGCAGAGCGTGGGGGGTGCCTAGAGACCTGCCACCTCACCTGGGGCTGGCGACCAGAGGACCCGAGCCCCAGCTGTCCCCTCGCAGAGATGTGTCTGCCGGGGCTCAACTGCATATGACTCATGTGGGACGAACCGCAAAGATCCGTCAGCGGTAAATGGAGCGGGAGCGGAGCCACGGGGGAGTTTTCACGAAATGGCGCATCTTGATTTTTCCTCGTTGCGTTTTGGAATACACTCTTAAAATGACTGGGCTGTCAACACGATGGATCGGCAGTTTAAAACAACTAGGAGAATACGTGAAAAATTAAAAGGATAAAGTGCGACAATGATAATATTGTGATTCGAAGGGCGGCCCATCAAGCTGAACGATAAAACACATTCCAGGCGATGACAAGTAAACACAAAGCCACTGATACATTTTGCCAACGTTAAACCCAGAACTAACGATTTCGTTTTAGCAAAATAACTCGATGATCTGAATTTTCTTTGCTCCCAGGCCTTTCTTCGTGTGAGTCCTCTGTAAGTGCCCGTTGCTAGTGAGGAGGGTGTTGTAACTTTGTTCCTACGTATTTAAGAAACATTATAATGAAAGAATTTGGGAACCATCGGAATCCATGAGAATTCTTTTCCTTTTGAAGGAAATCACTACGTTTGGGCAGCATAGCCCTGATGGCATTGGAGTTTCTTCTGCATTTTATTTTCAAAGTTTGAAAAATAACGTTTTCAGTGTTTTCCTGTGATTATACACAGTTGCAAAAAAGTGATTGTTACATGTAAAGAAACGAACAGAAAATGAATCACTTATAACTCTACTTCCCATACCATATTAATGCCTTTTAGGGATTTTTAATAAATATTTACTTTAATAAAGCAAAAATGATATGAAACCATAAATTTTCTTCTATGATCTGCTTTTACCACTTAGCAGATGTTCATAACTGTCACAGGATATTAAAACTGGGCTTTCCTGCTTCAGAGTTTTAGCAGAGACCAGCACGACAATGCCAGGGGGTGGGCGGTCTGTATGCTGAAGTGGGGCGTGGGAGCCATGCTGGAAATGGCTTTCCCAGCGTCACCCACTCCCCAGGTAAGGGGCCAGAGGACAGTGAGCGGGACCCCTCTGGGGAGAGCTGTCAGAGTGCTGAATGTCCCTCATTCCTGTATGCGACACCTGGAGCCAGGTGAGGGGGCTTCAGTGGGATCCATCGAGAAGCCTGACCCGCAGCCTCTGGAGTTTGGGAGGCATGAGGACTGACTCGGATGGCAGTCTCAAGGCCGGAGGCTGTGTTAGGTGGGTGCTATGGACCGAACGGTGTCTCCCCCCAAATTCGTATATGGAAGCCCTAACCACCCCCACACGACTGTGCTAGAGACAGGGCCTTTAAAGAGGTGACTGAGGATGAATGAGGTCACACGGGTGTGGCCCTGCCGCCCTTATACGGAGAGGAGAGGCCAGAGCTCTCTGCCACGTGAGGACATGGTGAGGAGGTGGCCGGCCGTCTGTGGCCAGGAAGAGAGTCCCCACCAGAATGTGGCCATGACGGCATCTGATCTCAGACTTCTGGCCTCCAGCACTGTGAGAAATGAGTGTCTGCTGTGAAAGCCACTCAGGATACACATTTCGTCCTGGCAGCCGGAGCAGACTAAGACAGTAGGCTTGGGGACGCAGAGCCGGGGGGACCGCAAGGCGCAGGTCGGTGTGCCAGGCCCTTATCTGTGCGAGCGGCTTTGGCCCGTCTTTAAAAGATGATTCTTTCTACCGAAGTGTAGCTGGATCACACACGCG
>NW_024342466.1:2069062-2095270 GCF_902729225.1 Pteropus medius | reverse complement strand
GGGTGAAGGGTTAAAGAAGTACAAATCAGTAGCCGATAGCTGGTCACGGGGATGGGGAGCACCGCAGAGGGAATGCAGTCAGCATTGATATGATGGCAGGTGGAGGGCCAGGGGAGGGAGGGAGCAATTGTGGGGATCGTTTTCTGAACTATATAGATGTCTAACCAATGTACTGTGTACTTGGTACTAATTTAAATAAATAAATTTAAAAAAAGAAACGACGTATTAGATAAAAAGAATTTCATGATAATAATCTGCATTTCAAACTCCTAACAACTCCAGCAAAATCTTGGGAGAGAATTAGGGCAAAAGGAGAAAAATAAATAACATGCTACATGCTAATCCTTTCATCCTATGTGGAGGAGCTAGGAGACACAGTTTATAAATGTTGATCGAAAAGTCATATTATTATATATTTTTGGCATTATGTTATACCTATAAACTTAAGCACTACCGTTGTTATAAATAAACAGAAATTATACAAACCAGAAATGGAAAAGCGAACGAGCCTAGCTTTGGCAACATGGCAAAAGAACGGGAAAGGAAGCACGAGAGAAACAAATCGTAAACGAAGACGACGGAATGAAAACCAAGCGCGTTCGTCAATATGGCAAAATAAACACGTCGGACTATTTTATTAAGAGACGGACTCTCAGGCTGTATAAAAACACATACGAACTTGTATCTCCCTCCAAAGTATCCTTCTAAGATGTAGTCAGGTGACAGAGAAGGCAGATTCTGGACAAAAAAATTTTCTGACTCCGACAAGACGGAGAGAAAACCAACAGAAAAGCATCGGTCCATCTATTTATCCATTCGTCCATCCCTCAGTCACTCGACTGGCATCTCTTGAATGTCTGCGAGGCATGAGGTTGGTTCCTCGGGACACGATGGTGAATGAGGCACTGTGTCAGCTCTCAGGTAGGTGACATTCTGAAAAGGGACACGATCGTGGTTAGAAGTGGTTACTCTGTGAGGGACGGATGCTGAGTGGGGGTGCTGGCAGCCCAGGCCAGCCCCCCACCTCAGTGATGATGTCAGCTTGAAGCGGTCACTGTACGATGGGTCGTTTCTGTCCATAAATTTCATATAGAGAAAAATCAGTTTGGATAACCGCCCGTGCACTTCGAGTGTAACCCATTCTATGTACATTCCAGTTCTTAATATTAATTTGTTTTTTTCCGCACAGGGGCCACTTCCCAGGGTGGACGCCGGCCATCTCACGTGCCCAGAGCTCACTCTCCTCCCTGCGGGACTCCTGGGAGCTGGCTGAACACGAAAGGGCTCTGGGCTACACATGTGAGTCTTTCCTACGGCAGGAGAGTGTAAAAAGATCAGTGAAAATATGAATTCAAGAAACCACTCTGCACAGAACAGGAAATTAAAACACAGCACTGTCTGGGCGGGGCGGTAAGCGTGCAATTGCTTTAAACTGTTTTTACAACTGGTCAGCCGTTACCCCAGGCCTGGCGTTTTCTCTGGTCTGTGAACGGTTTTTAATAATTCTGCACCTTTTTCAGAATCGTGCGGGGTGATTGTGAGGCGACCGTGACTTTTTACAAGCTGCACATCTGGGCAAGTCGCTTACACCTATCGGGGCCCGTCTTCGGTCGGACTCCCCCAGAAGCCGATCCCACGACCAAGATGGGAGTACAAAGCACGAGCTTGGGAGGTGATCCCGAAAAGCAACGTCCGGCCAAGCCTGGCTCTGCGGCCAGAGAAAGCCCTCAGGCAGGGGTCCACGGGGACTTGCCGCCGGAAGCAGGAGCGTGCCCGTGAAGAGGGGGCGCCAAGGCGACACCAGTGGGGTCTGCTGAGATGTCGACCTCAGTCTCTCCTTCTTATCCTCCGCTACTATTCTCCTCATTCCTTCGTTGAACTTGTGCTTGGTGTTTTATTCTGGCAAACTGCTGTGGCCTCACAGTGTCACACCTCCCCTCCCTTTGTTCCTCTCTGTCCGCAGATGGTTAGTGAGCGCCCACTCATCTGGGGCACAGATCCTTCACGCTGCTGTGTAGACAGGTGCTGCGAGCCAGGTATGCACGGATATGGTGCAGTGTAGAGTGTCTTCTATGCACGGATGTGGTACAGTCTAGAGCGTCTTCTCTGCACGGATGTGGTACAGTCTAGAGTGTCTTCTAGCTCGAAAGCAGCCTCCAGAAGACCGGCCGGAGTGAGCCCCGGAAAGGCAACGAGACGCACGCCGTGAGCTGGGAGCTTGAAAGGGGCGAGCGAAGCGCAGGGTTCGATTATTGTAACAGGGGGTGGGACTCCAACGCGCTGTGAGAAACAGGGCTGCTGCGGGGTCCCACCGCTTTCCTGGCGAGGAAGGAGGAAGGAGGAAGGAGGAAGGAGGAAGGCAGGTGACCTCCGCGGTGGGGCAGGGGAGGCCGCGGGGCCGCCCTCCTGATGTCTTTCCCAGGCGGAACTCCAGTCATTGTGTGGGCGGTTCGAGAAAGCTCAGAGGAGGACATGTGGCAGACAATGTGTTCTTCAAACAAAAGGAAGCCAGTGTCACCTCTTCCCAAATCCCGTTCCTCCTCGAGAATGCTCCCCTGGGTAATCCACACATCGCGTATCATTTTACCAGGCATCCCGGCCCGTGAAAGGCCTTTTGCAGACCTCTCTGTCATCCCTCAAACTCAGACTTTACTGAAATCATTAACCCTGGGGACCTTATTGCAGCGGTGTTCCCAGGCCGTGCTGCAAACCTACAGGATCTGTCTCCGCTGCTGGTCCCAGCACTCCCGAGTGTAGGCATTTCTTAGGCAGCACACTGTGCTTTCTTGGAGTTGGAGGGAGGGGTCCATCCGTCCATCCATCCATCCATCCATCCATCCAAATTCAAATCATCTATCTATCCATCTATCCTATCATCTATCCACACCCATCCATCTATCCATCTGAATCATTCATCTATCCATTTCCATTCTTCTTATCTATTCATTATCTATTGCCTGCCTTACCCAATCATTTATTCATTAAAAAAATATTCATGGAGGGCGTGGGGTGTGCCGGGCGCAGCAGCAGGCGGTGGAGATACGGGAGTGAAGGGGACAGGTAATAACCCCACCACCGGAAATGTTGCTTCCTCATGAGGAAGACAGACGAGAATGAGACAGACAGGTCCGTCATGCCGTACGTCAGTGGTGACAAGTGCTGTGGATAAAGCAGGACAGAGGGACAGGGAATGTGACGGGGAAGCTGATATTTTAAGACGCGTGGCTGGGAAAAGGTGACATTTCTGAGAAGGTGACAGTCGCATCAAAGACTTACGGGAAGAGGGAGCCGGCCGTGAAGAGGCCCATGGGGGAAGAATCCTGGCTTCTGTGTTTAAGGTGACGCGGAGCGGGTGAGCTGGAGTCAGGTGGCCTGATAGAAGGGCCCCAGCGATAGCCGGGTGAAGGACGTCCGTGTCCTGCAGGCTGTGCCCACAGGGCCCAGGGGGCGCCATCACACACACACTGGGCTGGGCCGCAGGGTGGGCAGTGGGCCGGGGCAAGTGCTAAAAACCTGGGTCCATTTGGAAGGTAAGGCCAGCGGGACTCGCCTGCGAGGTCCCTTCACGCTGGACGTGGGATAATCTGTCACTATTTCCCCACACGGCTCCTCGCCATGCAGCGGACACAGGGTCGAACTCTCATCCTCATCCTCGAGCACCAGCAGGATGGCGCCAAGTGTCCCCCTCCCACGGGTTTGTCACGGGTCGTCCATCTCCCAAGGGCCTGGGGAAGACGGAGTAGAAAGCGAGCCCAGAGAGATCCCCAGAGACAAGGTGTCTGTTAATGGAATGTCATAGGTAGTCAATGACATTGTAGGGATTTGTGTTTTCTGAAGGGAAAAATAGTTTGTCTTTGATGGATTTCCTGCTTTACAGACATCATCAATCATGACGTCCTAAGAAATCGATTTTTCTAATAGCAAAAACAATCTGTGTTCCGCCAGCTGGAAGCGCTGTTTTTAGTTAAGAAACGCTCTTCTAGTCCTTGGCGCCAGGAGCGGGAACGCGGCCGAGCGCTCAGATCGCAAGGGTTCGCCGAGGCCCCGCGACGCTCGGGCTCAGCGGGGTGCAGAGCTGCCTTCGCCGTACCACGTGGATTCTCATTCTGAAATAGATTAGACGCATGGACGGTCGAATGTGCGAGAACAACGATGTCACAGCCCTCCGAGCGCGGCGCTTGATGCGCATTCGGAGAGTGTTCGGACCCGGGGTAGCTGTTCACTTCGTCCCATCCCGTCCCCGTCCCCGGGGAAGGACGCACGCCAGGGGACAGGGGACGGGCTCCCGTCTCTCGGCACCACCAGCCCTGCCCTGCTCGGCGGTGCTGGTCGCTGGTCACGGGCTGGGCCTTCTGTGCGCCAGAACCGCGCGCTCTCGGCCCCGGGCCGGTCCTCGTCCTCGGGAATCCCGCAGAAGGCGTGCCGGTCCCTTTCAGGAGGATGAGGACGGCTCTCGAGTCACGACTAAAATGTCGCTTTTCTCCATCCACGCCGTCCCAGTTCCTTCGTCTGCTGCGGGGATCCGGCGGCTTCTGAAAGAGGCCATTCTACCCACGGCGTGGACCAAAGGTCCTTTGTCCCCGCACAGGCTCGCCCGGCTGGCCCCGGGTCTGGGCGCACGCGCCTCGAGCGCCTCATGCTCGCCGTGGGCCGGAGAGCTGGGCTCCCTTTGGGGAGACAAGCTTCACTCGTCTGAAAACAATGAAGGCGCTCACACTTGGCTCACCCCCCGCCCAGATGTCCCGGCTCTGTCAGAGGAGAAAACGCAGCATCCCGAGTCCGGCCGGCTCTGGAAGGGATCTCGAGAGAGAGGGCGGCTTGATTTTACGATGTCGGCTGCCTCTGACGTTTCCCGGCCGGGCGAACCTTCACCAATGTGCTTTTAATTAAGCCGGAGCTCTGCTTATCACCTGACCACCCTCCTCGGTTTCCAGCGACTGCGCCAAATAGTCCCCGTCAGCTTCTTAAGTGAACGCGGGGGCTGCTGGTGCGGGCTGGGGGCGGGGGGGCTCCGACAGGAGGCGGTGGTGCCTGCTGCTGGGCTGCGGGGTGACCGGGAGCACACACACCCCCTGGGCTGCGCTGCCACCGTCAGGATCACCGGGAGGACCTGGCTGGGTGCCGCTCATATCTGTGGCCTGACCAAGCGGCCAGCTGACTCCGATGAATTTAGAGGATGTGTCTCTGGGGCGAAGGGCGGTGGACGAGGGGGCTGCGTCCCGGGCGGCAGAGGACACGGCTGCAGAGACCTCTGCCGGGGGAGAGTCGCTGCCGTCCCAGAGTCAGTGCTTGGAACGGTCTCGTCTCTCAGTTTAAAAAGAGAGAGAGAGAAGAAGAAAGAGCAACAGAAGCCCGAGGCGAGGTGGACGGAGGCCACGGGCCACCCGTCTGTGCACGGGGGACGCGGGTGGCACTTAGACCCAGTCATGGGAGTCGCCGTGGCACGTGCCCCCTGATCCCACCGGGCTCAGCGACATCACTGCGTTCAAACAAACGCCGCGGTGTTTTCTAAGGGCGTCCGTTTAAGGACGTTCTTCGAAGAAAACTCCCAAGCGCACTAAGCCGCCCTTTGGGAAGGGCCGACCCCGCTTTCCTTCGAAAGCACGTGTTGACTCTGCACACGGTTGAAAGTCAGTCATCTCAAACTGCGATGCGCCCTCCCTCACAAACAGCTCCTGCGAGCCAGACGCGCAGGACGGGGCTTCGAACCTAGACTCGGAAACCACTACGCCGATCCCCAAAGGACGCGTGGACGTCCGCGGTTGGCCTTGGCTCCCTTTGAATCAGGGAGGTTGACATTGTCATAAATCTCTCGCTGGGTCTGGGAGCTCAGCCGCCTGCCCGGGTCCAAAACCCTCCCTGTGTCTAGCATTTCAGGGGAAACCGTGGCTGCCTTGTGCCAGCTGGCTGAGCCCCTCACTCCGGAGGCACTTAACAGATGGGAACAGGAAGAAGCTCCCCTTCAGAGCTCCCCTGAGCTGAGACTCAGCCGGAGACTCAGCGCCTGCTGGCGGAAGGGTGGGGTCCCCTGGTCCCAGCCCACGGTGTGCCCGCCGTCATAGAATCCCAGCATGGCCACTAAAAATCAGACCCGATGACCAACCTGAGGCCCAGGGAGCTCGGGGCCACATGGCAAGTGACGCCAACGCTGCGCCTGGGCTCGTGGGGTCATTGCGCCCCGCGCCCCCCACTCTGTCCTCCCAGGTCCCTCCAGACCCTTTACGAAGGGGACTCATGAGAGACTTGTCCTTCCTGGACAGGGGGTGGTGTGGGGCGAGGGAAGTTTCAGGGTTACTGTTTTGAAGTCTCAGTTTCTGCATCTGGTTGGTGTCCCTTAGGTTTCTGTCACCCAACGCCAAGATGGGTGACAACAGCACCGCCCATCCTGAGTCACCCGTGACTGACACCGTGGTGGCCTTCCTCCCACCAGCTGGAGGGCTCACGTGTCTGTGGGCACGAGGGGCTCTGCAATACATCTGACCAGAAGTCACCTCCCAGCTGCCTGGTCGCGAATTCCTACCTGGGCGGGTCGTGGCGGGCGGTCGCGCCCCAGGCCTACAAATGGTTTATGTTCAGTTTAAGCAGGTTCTGTCTGTTGTTCTCATGCATCTAGGTTAACAAAACTTTGAAATGCCAGAAAAATCCCTCTTTCCAGACAGCTCAGAGGCGTAAGCGCACTCGAGGGAGCACGTAACTTTCTTCAGTCATGGAGGTTCCCCGCCTGGCGGACTCCCCGTCCGTGTCATCCTCCTCCCGTTCCCTCCCTCGTTCTTGACATGTGAAAGAAGCTGCAAAACTGTCATTCTCGGGAGTGTTTGAGGTCCCACTTCCTGGCATGTCATCAATTTGGCTCAAAGAAACTCTTATAAAAATGCTCTGCAGCTTGACGTGCGTACACGGACGTGTGGCTGGGACCTCTGTCTGCAGCACTTCAGAGTCGTCCCCTCTGAGGGCCCGTGCTGTGACAGCCAGAGCAGTCTACTCAGAGGACACCGTCGTCCAGACCGAAGCACCATCAGAGCACCGTCACCCGTGGGACTGGAGTCCCAGCCCCTCACCTTCCAGAATTCCTCAGAGTGCAAGTTAAGGCCATCTTTGCCACAGGGCTGCCACCCCCACCTCCGCTGGCTTTTCTTGGAGGGACGCACCTCAGTTCCAGGTACAGACGAGCAGGGGAAGGGCATTGTCCAGCCTCGGTCACCTCGCCGTGAACGTGGGCACCCCTGCGGCAGCTGCTCCCACAGCAGGGCGGGCTCTCACGAGTGTCCAAGGGATGGGGGCTGCTTCAGTGACTCGTTACCCAATTCACCTCCACCGAGTGGTGCCTATGACATGCTGGGACCGTCCTAGAGCACGCCCGAGGATGTCACTAGTGAAAATGTTCAAAACGTAGTATGTCTACCACCCCCACGCCCGCAATGTTAATGGGCTTTGTTTTTCTAGTCTCTGGTCTACCGCTGACTAGGTGTTTGCGAATGAATGAGCAGTTGGGGGTGCATCGATGCTACACACGTCTCATGACAGGAAGGTGAGGTAAGAGTGTCCCATGAGCTTAGATAATCGCTGTAAAGGCCACGAGGAAATGACTGCACCAGCATCTGCTGGTTATTGGTTTTACTTAAATAAATCCTACTTTGTGCAATTATTAGGATAATCCAACATTAAGTATATGGTTCAAAGACCTATGTGCATCATAAAATGGCATCGATTCAGGTTTCAGAAGCATTTTTCCATAGAAAAGACTGCAAAAGGACTTTTTGAGCCTTCAGAGGTGAGAGAGAGAGAGAGAGAGAGAGAGGATAAGCTAGTTCTCAGAAATGATTCAAGTGAGCCACAGCCTGTCTGAAAGTGCTTTTTCCATGGATGGCTTCAATATATTTGAGGAATTTAAGACTAAATAAACGTTAAACTCTCTGAGTTATCCTACGACACAAAGCCAGTTACAATACAAACCACGAGCTGAAAAGAAAAACCAACAGGACAGCCCTGTCGTCCGTCCGGGTGGTGTCCAGGTGTCTGAATAATTTCGCAATGAAATCACCCACCTGGTGACAGGATTATAGGTTTTTGCCCCCTTATCGCAAGGTCACTTAGTGCACGGGCTTCTCCAAACACAAAGAGAAACAGAAGAAGTAAAAACAGACGAGGGTGTGCAGGATTTGCTTATATTGTTTGCGCTGACCGAGCGAAACTGGGGGGTCCTCCGTGGCGGGGGGACCCGGGAGGGCTGCGTGACCCTTGGCCTCGTCAGTCGTAACGAAAATGCTGACCCGCGCAAGCACACACTGGGAATTTTTAAACTGTATCAACTCCCTAGAAAAATAAAGCTCCCTGCAGCCTTTGTTTTCTATTTTTAAGCCGTTATTAAAAAAAAAACAGGTGAACGTGGAGATCAAATTGCTTCCTAATGTCTGTGACGCTCCCCTTCCCTGCCCCCCGAATCTTCGTGGCTCCTGAGAAGGAGTCACTCGTCTGCCTGCTCCCCTCCTTCCCTCCATCATAGTCTTCAGGTCAGGGGCTGCTCTGTCACCGGTCACCGTCCAGACGGACTATGTAGACCTCAAATGTCAAAATCGGGGAATTTTATAGGGGCTGAGAGAGAGAGAGAGAGAGAGATAGACAGAGACAGAGACAGAGAGACAGAGATTAGAGAAAGGGCAGAGAAAGAGACGGAGACAGAGAGAGATGGGTGGGCAGAGAGACAGAGAGAGACACAGAGAGAGAAAGAGATGGGGTGGGGAGAAAAAGAGAGAGAGAAGAACCCTCGGTCCGGCTCATTTCTGCATCCGCTGCTGATGCCGGACTTGGCCAGGTCTCCTTCCTACCACGTGTTCTGCGTATTGAATAATAAACCGAAAGGTTCGTCTCCAGGGTTATGTTACTGTTGGCTGAAAGTATATCATTTCGAGGGGGTCCATTTTTCTCAGCTCCGCTCAAATCACTTTGGCAAGTTTAATCTGGTCCGACAGTTTTGCTATTTACCGCTGGAATTTCTGCCTGTTAAGAGCACCCCGGGAATTTAGCTTAGAGGCTAAAAGATTGACTTATAGCTTCAAACCAGGTGGAAGCAGGATGCGCAGCAAATATGCACGAAGATCTACGGCAGAGTTATCTCTGGTCCAAGGGCGCTCCCACAGGCACGGGCACTCATTTCTGGTTTTCAAATGCGCCAGACAGGTTGAGAGCACTCCTGACGTGGAAAGTGGGGTGCTGTGCCTGGGGGGGGTGCCGCGAGGCTGCGAACAGCACCGCCCCGGGCCCCGTGATTGACTGGTCCAGTGGGCTTGGGCGTTTTCCTTGAGCTCTTTGAGCTTTCTTTTCCTCATTGGCAAAAGGGGGTTAATAAATCCTACCTCGGAGGGCTGTCTTGGGGATCAGCCGAGGGGGTGCTCCAGGAAACGCTCCCGTGCGTGAGTCTCCGTCTCTGTCTGCGTGTAGAAGTTTCTCCAGCTCCTTCTCTATCCAGAGCAGTCTCCCCCGCTCTCCCTTTTTCAAATGTGTTTCAGACGCTACAGAGCTTGGAGGTTCTGAGGGAGATCGGAGTTGTGATGACCCCAGACCTTCACAGATGGCGCTGCGTTTGATAGAGCTTTTTTACAAATTCGACTCGAACTTTTCTTCCCAGAGCCTTAGAGATCGCTATGACTTCTGTTATCTAGATGAAGAAACCACATCACAGAATCGAAAGCAGCAGAGTGGGGACCTAATGACTGTGAGATAAATATGATGACGATGACGATGATGCCAACGACAGTGACGCCGGCAGCGCTGATGCTTTCGATGTTGATGACAGCTGACGATCACTGAAGGCTTCCTCGCACCTGCCACTCAGGTAAGCGGCCCGACGCAAACTTACTCATTTAACACAACGTCTCATTCGGTAGGACTATTATCATTCCCCTTTTACAAGTGAGATCATCACATTTCAGAGATACCCAAGATCACAAAGCAAATGTGGAGCAGAATTTAGCAAATGCCCACTAATTGGAGAATGGGTAAATAAAATGTTTTAAATCACAATGGAATATCATGTGAAAATAAACAACAGTTGGATAAACTCACAAACGTAATGTTAAATGAAAAAAAAAAACAAAACCGTTGATGTAGGCCATTCATTTTATCAACATAAAGTTTAAAAAATCTTTAAAAACAAGTGGGGAGCGCCTGGGAAAGGGCACCAGTGGGACTTCCGGGCGTTGGCAACGTTTTGTTAGATTTTAACGCTGAGTAGGTAGGTGCATCCAGTTTGTGAAAATCCATCAAGCTATATGTTACAAGTTTTGCACATTTCTATGTGTATATTACACATCGATAAAAAGTAAAAAAGAAATCAGTAAAATGCTAGTATGACTTTATATTGATCAGTTTGATTGCATTTGGTCAGCCTTCGTGGTGAACTGTAGTGATCCCAAAGAACAGTGCCTCTTGATTGCAACAAAAAGAATAAAATACTTAGGAAAAAATCTAATGAAACATGCGAAGGACCTATATAATGAAAATTATAAGACCGTATTAAAAGAAATCGAAGATGATACAAAGAAATGGAAAGATATTCTGTGTTCTTGGATTGGAGAATCAACAGAATTAAAATGACCTTACTACCTAAAGCATTCTACAGATTAAATGCAATCGTCATCAAAATCTCATCGGCATTTTGTAAAGAAATAGAACAAAAAAATCATCAGATTTGTATGGAAGCATAAAAGACTCCAAATTGCCAAAGCCATCCTGAGAAAAAAGAATGAGGCTGGAGGAATCACTCTGCCCAACTTCAAATTATACTACAAAGTGACAGTAATCAAAACGGCATGATATTGGCAGAAAAACAAACACAAAGACCAGTGGAACAGAATCGAGAGTCCAGAAGTAAACCCATGTTTATATGCGCAAACGATTTTTGACAAAAAAGCCAAAAACATGCAGTGGAGAAGGAAAACCTCATCAATAAATGGTGCTGGGAAAACTGGAAAGTGGCCTGCAAAAGAAGAGAAACTAGACTGTTGTCTATCACCACACACCAAAATTAACTCAAAACGGACTAAGGACCTGAATATAAGGCCTGAAATAATAAAATGCATAGAAGAAAACATAGGAACGAAACTCAAGAGCCTTGGACTTAAAGAGGATTTTATGAATTTGACCTCAAAGGCAAGGGAAATGAAAGCTAAAATAAATGAATGAGACTACATCAAATGAAAAAGCTTCTGCACAGCAAAAGAAACCATCGACAAGGTAAAGAGACAACCATCTGAATGGGAAAATACGTTTGCAAGCTACACCTCCGATGAGATCCGAATATCCAAAATATACAAAGAACTCATACGAGTCAATAACGACAAAAAAACAAATGATCCAATCAAAAAAATGGACAGAGGACCTGAACAGACACTTCTCCCACGAAGACATACAAATGGCCAAGAAACACATAAAAAGAGGCTCAACGTTGTTAGCTATTAGGGAAATGCAAATCAAAACCACAATGAGATACCATCTCACACCTGTTAGAAGAGTTATAATCAACAGGACAAGTAATAACAAGTGCTGGAGAGGATGCGGAGAAAAAGGAACCCCCATCCACTGCTGGTGGGACTGCAGATTGGTACAGCCACTGTGGAAAATAGTATGGAGGTTCCTCAAAAAACCAAGAATTGATCTACCATAAGATCCAGCCATCCGTCTCCTGGGTATTTACCCCAAAGACTTGAAAACTCATATCCAAAAAGATATTTGCACACTGATGTTCATAGCAGCATTATTCATGGTGGCCAGGACATGGAAGCAACTGAAGTGTCCTATGATAGATGACTGGCTAAGAAAGCTGTGGTACGTACATACATTGGAATATGACTCAGCCAGAAGAGATGAAATATTGCCATTTGTGACAATATGGATGGACCTTGAGATAATCATGCTAAATGAAATAAGCCAGACAGAAAAAAGTGGAAAACCACATGATATCACTTATATGTGGGATATAAACCTAAAAGCAACAAACAAACAGGACAAACAGACTCATGGACATGGACAATAGATTAGTGGTTACCAGATGGTGGGGGGAGGGGGGAGGGAAAGGTAGATGGGGTAAAAGGGATCAAAGAAAGCAATCTAACTATGGGAGGTGAACACGCATATTACATATATATATATGTATGTATACATGTGCGTTACTGTTAAAATGTTCAGCTAAAACTTACCAGATTTCGTTAACCAATGTCACCATAAACAAAGAAATTAATAAAAAAATAAAAATAAACAAGACCCGAGCCTCCTGGTGTTTAAGTCCCTGTGTGGCCCCTCCCACACTGCCTCAGGCCGGGCCACGTGACCAGCGGCGACCACTGGAACGCCAGCCAGCGTGACGTGAGAGGAGACTCGCCGGACGGTTGGGCGTCGAGGTCGTCCTCGCGCAAGGCTCCTGCTTCGAACCTGGCCGCCGTGCTGGGGGAGGTGAGGGAGCCCCGGCTGCCGCCTGGAGACACCTGTGCCGAGTTTCCTCCTCCGTCCCAGGGGACAAGCGTGCCATCCTCCTGAACCATAGAGTCGATCAAGTGAGCTACGGCTCCTAAGGTGGGCACCAGGGAAGGTGGACCAGAAGGATTCCCTCTCCTCTGCACATTCACGCGTTTCCTGCTCGCGGTTCACCTTTCCGACGACAGCTGCGTGGCACGGCTGCCAGTCTGTGCTGAGCGATTCAGCAGTATTTTAGCCAGGGAGTCATTGTACCTTTGTGACTCTCAGAAGCTCCTACACGCTGCCTCATCTGGGCTTCACCAAACTGCGGCGAATTGGGCAGAGTAGATGCCATTACTCCCGAGTTACTGCCTTTCTCCAGGTCACCCCGTCAGAGCAGTGGCCGGGACCCGTGGCTGGTCGTCCCCTCCCTGGCCGCCTGAACCCTCAAGCAAGGAGCTGGTACTTCTGCTCGGCGTCTCGCCTCTGCCATTTTCCCTCCGTGTACCCAGGACGTTCCACGATGCTCTTGGCTGGGTTGACCCCGGGACGCGGCTCAATAAGTCTTAGCTCTTATTCATTATGACATCGTGTCCTGAGTGGGCATTGCTCACTGACAGATAGGACGCTCCTCCGAGAGGTGGAGGAAATGGGCTGTCTCCACATCTACCTAGTAAGATGGTGCCATTCACCTGTGCATGGTCTCATTCCACGGACGTGCGCTGAATGCCACCGGACATTGTTCACGCTGCAGGCTACCGCTTACTGAACTCTTATTCCGCAGGCAGGCATTGCGGAGTAGAGATAAGCAAACAATTGCGGGATGGAGCTGTTGCTACGCACACACAGGTGTCGCGCAAACCCACAGGTGGGTCTTCAGCAAACCCATAGGCGGGTTCTAAAAGCTCCCGGGAGGAGAGTGATTCCATTCACCTTCCTTTTACTTTCTGACAAGAAGGAAGCACAGATACATGGACAAAGCCTGCAGGTTTTTCTTCTGCAAAAACCATTTTTACATCTGCGTTTTCGTTCCCAACAATGTGGTCCAGGCCCAAGGCCCCCGATCCCCCCGCCCCCAGGCCCTCCGGCCTTCGGCCCCTGCTCACGCCCCCGTCTGACCTCTAGCCGCAGCTTGGTCTCTGCAGTGGCCTTATCTCGCGATTGCATTGACTTTCTTTTTGCAAACCTACATCTGTCACCACAGCGTCTCAGCCACCAGAAACCCCACAGGGGCCCCGAGGGAGCGGATGTGGGTTTGTTTCTTCTCTCAGGCTTCAGCCTAAGAGTGAGTGCCTCGGGAAACCCTCAGTGGGGCACAGACCGGACCCCCACCCCGCCGCGATGCCTTCTTCCACAAGTCGACCTTGACACCGACACACGGAAGTGCGGGGAACATTTTAGGCATCGTTTCCTGTGCCGTACGGAACGCTCCGGGAAGGCGATGGCACTGCCCATCCCGTTCCGCATTCCAGGGCCACCGAGCAGGGCTCAGGCGCATCAGTGCTGTTTCCTGTAGTAATTACTGGGTCCGAGACCATTTCTCAGCCCTCGAAGTTCTCCATGCAGGAAGTTCTCAGACTTATTGCTTAGCAGCCTGGTCTGGTTTATTGGTGATGAGGGTTCAGGAACTTTCTATTCATCTTCGAGTAATCATGACAGGGCCCTGAGGTCCACGGCTGTCCCTACAGAGTGGGACCTTACAGCAAATAAGTCCTGTCCGGACAGACGCTCAATGCACCAGGCAGATCGAATTCTGCATCGACCCTGTGCCGAGCACAGCCTCGCGTCTGGAGCACCATCCCCACGCCTCTACTCCTTTCCTGGCTTCTCCCCAGTCACGTGATTTGGTTGCAAATAGCTTCGGAAATCCTACCCTCTTGTCAAAACCCTCCGTGTCCGTCAGGAGTGCATTTATATGCAAGTGAGGGAACATACAGCTAATAGCGGCCAAAAGCAACGGGATCGACTTTCACAGAGCTGGGCGTCTGGAGTCGGCCAGCCGGGGCCAGGGCAGCAGCTCATCAATGTCACCAAGAGCTCCTTCCGCTCTATGGTCCTTAGTAGATTGGTTCACTGTGTCACAGTCACAAGAAGGCTGCTCAGTGTCAGCCATCAAGTTTCCACCTGAGACAGAAGAGGGTAGAAATGATGTCTGTCCTTTTCATCAAGAAAGCAAAGTGGATGTCTCTGTGTCAGACCCGTGTTCTACTACTTAAAATCATTGTGACAGTTAGCATTTATCTAAGACTCCCCAATGTTGGTCCCCCACGTTTCTTATCCTTCCTCGCTGTTAGGTTGAGACTATATGACAAGTTCCAGCCAATAGACAATGAGCGAAAGTGACACATGGCACTTTACAGCCACGGCAATTAAAAGCCCGAAATGCCCGCCATCTTCCTCTCCCCTTTGGCGGCAACCTCAGGAACCAGATGTTCCGGATGGCATAGCTGCAAAATGGTAAAGCCCCCCTCAGCCTGGGTCCCTGCGGGACTGTGTGGAGCCGAGACCCCAGCAGATGCACAGGGGCCTGCAAATGAGTGAAGAACTCAACCCTGTTCTGTTCAACTACTGATATTTCAGAGTTCGTTTGTTATCTCAGCGTAGCCTCACCCACGCTGGCTCAAGTAGTCTCCTCATCCAGAACTATGTCACATGGCCACCTCTCGCTGCAAGGGAGACTGGGAAAAGGAGCATCTGGCTCTGCCAGTCTCCACTGGGAGTCAGGCAAGAGGCTGGCGAGTGAGTGCGGATGGGTGTGAGGTTTGCCGAACCACAGTGCCCGCTCCGTCTTTCCAGACTGACCCCAAGGCACTGCCCCATCTGGCTCAGGTCAGAAAGCAACGGACAGATGAAAATGCACACACGCACACACGCAGGCACAGGCACGCTCACTCACACGTGACAACACAACCTCTCAACCACCGACAAGGTTTAAAGCAGAAGGGTGATTTCCCTGTCACCTCCCTTAACTTGTTCTCTGATTTTGGAAAGCCACCCTGCTGACCCTCGAGGCTTCCCAGCCCGTCACGCAGACAGAACAGTTCCGTCGCCGTCATCGGACAGCGTGAGGTGGCACACGGCGACACCTACACTCCTCTCTTGGTTGGGAAGCCAACCTCCACGGCTGGAAGAAGGAGGAAAGATGAAACGATGTCTCTGCTGGAAGAACGCAAAGCTGGACGCTCACCCTTGCCTCAGATCGTGAAGAAAGAGAAATGGGAAGTTCGCGAGGTTAGTGACTACGCCGTGCGCTAGGGAAAGACCTTGGGGATTTCAGTGAAATTCTCAACTCAGAGAATTCTAGAAGGCTGATGATTAATGTGGGGTGGAGCTGAGTGAAGCAGACGGTCAGAAACGTGGAGAGCAGATGCGGCTCGGAGGAGCTGACCGCAGGTCGGGGTTGAGGGCGAGGCTGGCCGGGAATTCCGTGGCAGAGTCTGGGGAGCTGCCGGTTACCATAGTGATGGATGTGTGATGAGCGCTCTCACCGGGAGGGGTCGAGCGGGATCCCGGGCAGAGGTCCTGCTGGCTGTGGTCTCCTATGGAAGTTCCTGGTGAAGCTGGGGTCGGGGGGCCCACAAGCCATGTCCCTCTCCAAGAATATGACACTTCCAATGCACAAGACTTTCCCCCAAGAGTCCCTTGTCCTACAGTGAAATGCGCCATTGGCTGAGTGGGCCGTAAAGATGGTGAAGGGAAGGGTCAAGACGAAGGGAAATGGTGCCGAAAGTTTGGGTCCCCTTGAACTTTTGACCTTGAGAAAATGCTGCCTCCTTCGGCATACAAAAGGTCCACGTTTTGGAAGCAGCAGTGGACACAGCCCAGGCGCCCCCAGCTCGGGACCCTGGAGCGAGCTTTAGTAAGAAGCGGGGGGCCATGTTCTTGTCTCCACCTCTCTGCCTCCAACCTTGGAGGACACAGCTGACCCTTTAGGCATGCAGCCTCCTGTGGTCCTCAGTGTGGCCTTCAGGAAGACAAGGGACAAGAGGCAGAGGCTTCCGGAGCAAGCCTGGGCCATGTCAGACTCCGGTGACCTCATCTCGGCTGGTGGGCCGGCAAGAAGGAAAAGACATTTTGAAGCAAGAGTTGAATCAAGAGCCTCGGCGTTGAAACACAAAAGCTCCTTCTTACCTGGCAATTCCTCTGCCCCACGTTCTGCTCTAAAAACTCACCTTCCAGGAAAAAATACTTTGAGACAATGCCAGGGGCGTGAAGCGAGCAGCTGGAACGTCACTGGGACCTGACGGCACACCTGCAGGATTTGTGCACCGTGCGGCGGGGAGGAACAGACCTGGCAGGGGGCACTTTCCACCGGAGTCAGCTCCCTGCCCCTCCTCTGCGACCACTCCGAGCTCCATCAATAACCTGACACATAATAACGGGGTTCTTTTAGATCGTCCTCTGCACATGTTTATCTTACAGGAGGTTTTCCGGGCACATCTGAGCTGCACACCTTCCTGTCGAGCTGACCTCCACCCCTTTCCACTCGAGGGATCAGCGGGACATAGCTGCGTGGTGACGGATGCTCGGCTCTGCTCCAGCGAGGGCTCCTTCCACGTGGAATGTTCCCCTTGGGGAGCGTTGCACTCGCTCGGATGAAAGCGTCCGCCTCAGCCAGTGCTGGGCCTTGTCTGCCAGATGTGCTAACTTGTCTGGTACGTGATCCACCTGCCGAGTGGCCCGTGGCAGCAGTCACCCCAGAGAGAGGGGCTTCATGCAGCAAGCGATCCACAGTGGGCGGCGGTGAGCCTGGAAGGTCGCGGAGCTCACCGCCACGCTCCGGGCCTGCGACTGGCAAACAAAATGCTCGCAGGGTTAAAGGGACTTTAAAACCACAACAAAATGGTGGAAAAGTTGGTGACAGTCCGCGTCTGGATCCAGGCAGGGGACGCGGCCACCCAGTCCGTTGGGCTCTGCGGCGGGGTGCCCCGCGGTTTGTAAATCAGCCCCCCACACCTCCCTCTTTCCAGAAAGAGCTGTGAAAACACACTCGCAGAAGCTCTCCTTTGGTTAATCCAGGTTTGAGCTTTATCTACATCGTCCGGGCACAAAAATGATGGTCCAGTCTTTCGAGGTTCCAGAGCCTCGCCGGTTCTGGAAGGCTGACACCTGCTGTCGTGGGCACACGTGGCCGGGGTGGGGTTTTGTCCTGTAGGAAGTCTGCCTCAGCCCCCGACGTCGCCCAATCCCCTCACCAGGTGCTGGGAATGTACAGAAAAACAATGAAAAGCTCTGGTCTTCCCAGAGGGCAGTTTGGAGCAGCGCTTCCCAAAGTATTCTGTGCCCTGAATCCTGGGGAACCCAGCCGACCCCACAGGTGTGCAGCCTCGCGTGGTCCCCACCGTGGCATTCGGAAGACGAAGGACAAGAGGCAGAGGCCTCTGGCCACCAGAAAGCCCTGCATTTAAGGACCCGAACCCTTCCCTGCTGTGCACGAGTCCCCCCAATATCGCTGCTCCTGTCACCCACGGGACACGCTTAGGAGGAGCCGCGAGCAGAGGGCGAGTTCTCTGAGAAAAGCTCGGATTTTTTCCCGAGAAAGACCACAGCAATCGTTGAAATTATCTGACGGAATTCAGCATTTAAACAGAATGAACATTTAGCTTCTTCCCCACCCAAACCGATGAATGGTGGCTGAAAGGGTAGATTAGTCACAAAAAGCTAAAGAAATTGTGTTGATATTTCCTGATATTGATAGTAAATGTCAACGAAAATTTGGGGGGGAAGGGGAATCATTTTGTGGTCTTATTTACTGCACTTGGGGAGTATTTTACCCCGGAAAATGAGGAGCAGGTGTCACACGTGACCAGTCTTAGCTCTGGAGGGAATCCCACAGAAGAAGCCCTCTGCTCTTGGCCCCCGATGTCCGAGACCTCCGCGAGGAGGGGGAGGGGGGTGTTAGTGATGCGTGTGTCCCCATGAGCCGAACGTTATCTGCAAAGAATCATTGAGAACCGAGCTTTGACGTTTTGGAAGAGATCTGCCAAAAATAGCTATTTTCCTTTCTACACCGTCCATACTGCCAACAGAAACGGATCCCTGAATGGGTTGCTTTTTGAAGCCCCTTCCCCCGCGCCCCCTCCTCCCCCTGCAACCGTAAAGCACAGCAGCGAGGAGGGGGTGCTCACCTTCCTCTTGCCTAGAATTTTCTTAAAGCACCTTTGGAAGTCCTCCTGGCAAGCTCAGATCTTTAATTCCTTTCCATTGCCCTGTCTTTCCAGTTTTGGTCCACGGAATGCTTAGAGACCAAAAAATAAAGACCCCAAACACAAAACGAGCGTGAGACGCGTCTCTGAAATCGTGCCGGCCCTTTGCAGGTCGTGCTGTCTGGCATCTGAGTAATGAAATGAGGAACTTTATGGATAATTGCAGAGCCTATATTCCAATAAAGACAAGGCGACACGTCTCGGGTTGTTTGCAACTGTCGAAGTGGCAGTCTGGCCGAGGGGTTGAGCCGATGGCGCCGCCTTGGACCGCTTGGGGCAGGGAAAAACCAAGTGGCACCTGACGGAGCTGTCTCCTCAGTGTGACTCCTGGAGAATTTCCTTCGGTCTCGCTCAGACCTTGCTAATAAGTGACGGGTGTGGCCCTTGTTTACATCACACGCAGGCTCTCCAGAGCTGTCACTTCTCACCCTACACCACAAAGCTGCTGACCCTGTCTGCAGTCTCTGCCCAGCTGCAAACATCGCGTCACGTCTTCACAGACTGAACACCGGCTACAGAGCTGGCTGCGTGTCCTCCGAGGGACTCACCGGCCCGCAGTGTGATTCTGCCGTGGCGCTGGGCCACCTAGCCTAGGGGTTCGCATTCAGGCCCAGTCATGCAGACAGCCGAGATGCTCGAAGTGGGGGTGGGCCTGCCTCACGCCGGATGGGTGAGCCGTCCCGTCGGACGAGGCTGTGCGCGGGGCAGGCCTGGCCTTGGCTGGCGTCGTGGCTGGGGGCTAAGGCGCGTGGTGGCAGTGTAACGGATGCGAACAAGGGCACAGACCAGACACAACGTGGCTTCACAGCCCCCTCTGCGGGTCACGTAGAGGTGGCATCAGGCCATGGGGCTGGGCCGAAAGACAAGCGGTGGAGGGAGGTCACGACTCTGTTACCAGCACCCAGGCAAGGAGGCCTCCCCTAGCCCTCGTGGGCCCAAGGCCGGGAGACGAGGCTCGCACCTCGCTGGGACCTGGGGGGGGGGATGTGTGGGGGGGGTGGGGCCAGCGTGGCCCCCACGCACTGAGGTCCCTTCCTAAGAGCTAAACCGCAGGTCTGAGACGGACATCTCAGCCACGCTGAGAAGAGACGCTGCTGCATTCACGCCGTGTGCCCAGCAGGTCGTCAGGCTCGACCCGCACATTTGTGTCTGGGTCCAGCTAACGCTGATGACGCCCTTGCCTACAGAGTATGTTGGGACCCGGTAAGGGACCGCGGGGATTCTTGTGCAGCTTTGGGGCCCTCCTGACCTCAGGAGCTGCGATGGGCTGTGTTGTGTCCCCTCAAATTCCTATGTGGGAGTCCTGACCCCCAGACCTCAGAATGTGATATATTTGGAGAGGGGGTCTTTACAGATTAAGTTAAAACGAGGCCGTTAAGGTGTCCCTAATCCAATATGCCTGGTCTGCTTAGAGGAAGAGACAATTAAGACACAGATGCACGGAGGGGCGGCCACACACAGACACGAGAGGTGGCGGCTGCCTGCTCGCTGAGGAGACACGCCTCGGAAGGAACCCCCCGTGCCGGCCCCTTGACCGTGGACATCTATCCTCTATATTACGAACAAATAAACGCCTGGAGTTTAAGCCGTCCAGTCCATGGTGCCTTGTTTTGGGAGCCGGGGCGCACTGGCACCCCAGTGGCCTCTCACTCCCCAGGGTGCGCTGAGAAAAGCTTTGAGAGGCTCAGGGGACCCCGACACTTTGTGATGTTAACATGAAATCCTCGTTTTTTAGGAACCCCCCAAGCAGTAACAGTGTCCCCTTGATCAACCTTTAAAACGTATCATAGCAAGCCTCTTTCTCCCAATGACTCCAATGACCAGTGTCACCGATGACCAGTGTCACCGATGACCAGTGTCACTGATGACCAGTGCCACCTATTCCAGAACCAGAGCACAGACACATCCGGGATAACTCAGTGGGCTACGTCCCCCTCCTGGATGTTGGACAATGACGTGGTGACAACAGAGATGAATTACCCCGGACCGTGCGAAGGCGGTCAGCGCAGTGACTCATTTAGGTTCTGGCTTTTGCTTTGTTTGGGAGCAGGCAGTGAGAAGAGTGAATGAAAGGCATTAATATTCCAGTTAAAAAATTAATGGCATAAAAATGACAATCTCACTCAATGGCAATATCTCTTTGTTCAGGATGTCTGTAGAATACCGAAGCTTCGGCCAAAGAAAATGTTTCCGAGCTTTTCAGGAGCTGTTTAAAGGACCTGGACAGCTAGCAACGGACCCACAAATGCGGGTGATGAGTGGAAGGGAAGTCTGTGGGATTGTTCCGTGGGCCGGTGCAGAGGCTTCCAGCAGCTGCGCATCGTCAAATCTCCACGTGACGAGCCAGGTAGAATTCCCACCGGGCGCACCTTTACCATAATCCCTGCGAGCAGAGGTGGGGCTGCTTCTTACTTTAAAACGTGTTATTATAACAGAAGAATTTACTAATGACCCAAGAGGAAACGTTAAAGGGAAAAACATACTCGCATACAATGATTTTGTTTTTCCATGTTCCCTTCCAGTGATTGTTCAAGTGTATTTCCAACTTTGTAATTAGGATGATGAAATAACACACCATCTCCTATCACTTTTTCCTTCTTTATTTTAAATTATTACCCTTAGGATAAAAGCAGGAATGATTTTTTGGGGTCAACGAGCCTGAGCAGATCGCTAAACTGTTTCCACAAGCAGAATGGGCGTTATCGGTGAATGACAGTCTGCTCCTCACCGCTTCGGCTGCGTCTTTTTTTAAAGTTCTTATTTAAAAAGGTGAAAGTTGATCCTTAACTTTTGAAAAACTTCGCATTTAAAGACTATTAAAAAGACAGACTAGTTTTCAAACTTGTCGGATAACTACAAATCCTTTAGTAAAATTGAGCACCTCCTGGACCTGTCTGCCTACTGAGATTTGGACATTTTTCTTACAAATTGGAATGAAGATTTGATATTCACACCGATTCCTTTGTACTGCTGGGTCGGTCCTCACAGTCTATTATTTTTCCTGATTTCTTTTCACTTTAGCTATGAACCATCGATGTGGTTAAATCTGTCGGATGTTTCCCTAAACTTCCTTTTCTCCCGTGGTCTTCAGGAAACGCCCTGCCCGGGTTCGCTGGGCGAACGTCTCCTCTCCGTCCCTAGTCACCATTCCCCTCCCCCTTCCTCTCCCCTCCTTTCTCTGCACTTTCTTCTGGACCTACTGGCCCGGCCCTTGCACTTGAACGGGACCGTCCAATTTAACAAATAGAAATTCCAGGTGGCCGTTTGAATTGGATTTCAGATAAACAATAAATCATTTTGTTGCTTGTTTGAATTCGCATTTACCTGGACTTCTTGTGTTTTATCTGGCGGTTCTAGCTTTGGGTCCCATCTGGTGTCCTGTGTCACGTCTTGCTCTCCGTCCTCAGGAGGACGTGCTGCTTGCCCGAGGCACAGAGGCGGGGTTCCTGCGTGCCGGCCCCAGGTGCCCCTTCACTCCTTCCTGGGCTGGGGGGGTCCTCAGTTTCCGCATCTGTACCAGTTCATTAGGACTGTCATGACAGAGCGCCACACACGCTGGGAGGCTCAGACGACAGAAGTTGGTTTTCTCACGATTCTGGAAGCTGGGAGTCCAAGATCAAGGTGTCGGCAGAGCTGGTTCCTTCTGAGGCCTCTGTCGTTGGCTTGTGGGTGGTGTCTTCTCCCTGTGTCCTCACCTGGTCACTCCCTGTGTGTGTCTGGGTCCTAATTTCTTCTTATAAGCCTGCCGGTCACAGTAGGCCCATCCTGATAACCTCATTTTAACTTAATCACCTCTTTAAAGACCCTTTCTCCAAAGATAGTCACCTTATCAGGTCCTGGGGGTTAGGACTCGAACACATGAAATTGGGGGACACAATTCAGCCCATAACCACATCCTCCATTCTCACAGGTGTCTTTCCGAGGCCCTCACCTTCCACCTTGTTCTCTCCCTTGACGGTATATCCGTGGTCTCTAGAATCGAAACCCGTGGAACTCTGCAGTCTGGGGAGTGCCTTCTCCCCAGGCTCCGGCTCCAGCTCTCCTTGGTGGGGCCGCCATGGGCGAGGCCCTGTCCACTGCGGACAGATTACCCAACACCGGCCAACACCCTTCTGGACCTCACATTGGAGCAGCTCCCGGAAACGCCTCACCCCAAACATCTGCCCAATCTTGACAGCTGTCTGAATCACTCTGGAAATTATCCCTCTGCCTTCTCGTTGTTGGGTTGTGGACTCCCGGCTGCTTTCCCCAGGATCGGCCTTAGTAAACAGGTCATCCATCTCCATCCTGTCTGTCCCCTCCTGCCTGCTTCCCTTACTCCTCAGGCCATTTTGTCATGGAACCAGCAGGCTTCCCACCCAGGTCCACCCAAGTCACTGTTCAACTTATTGCTGACTGACTTACTTTTTTTTTTTTTAAAGAACATAGTTTATGATGTACTCCATCTAGAATGCTTTGCAACATGACCTATGGAGTGGTTTCATTGTGATATACTTCTAGATTTTACAAATCATTACCATACCATTTACTGAAGATCTATTTTTCCTTCTCTATTTTTCTGATACTGTTCAATCACCTATAAAATACCCTCCGCCATACTCTATGTTGTCACTAGCCACAAGTGGCCATCGAACCCTTGGAATGTGGAGAGTCCAAATCTCAAAGACAGTACAAAAAAAGGTTGTAAAGTATCTTTTAATTTGTTTAAATTGATCATATGTTAGTGATAATACTTTTGATGTATTGGGTTAAGTAAAATATATGATTAAACTTAGTTTTGCCCATTTTCTCTTACTTTTATTAGATATGGCCACTAGAAAATGCAACATTCCATGTGTGACTGACTGTATTTCTACATGTGATTGACTGACTTTAACTTAATTGCATTTCTTTTATGGGTTTAAGCCAAAATTTTAATGTTTGAATTAATGTTTTGTTTTGTTTTTTTTAAATATTTTAAGATCTGGTAGGATCATAAACATTTCCCCTGTTAATCTTATTTTTCAGACTATCATTTGGAAGTCTGTGCCCGTTGTTATTTCCGATGAATTTCAAAATGTTTTTGCCAAATTCATAAAAACTCTGTTTGAGTAATTCATCATTACATCTAGAAATATTTTTCTCCCCTCAAATCAATCATCTTTTATGATTTCTGATAGAACTTCGAGGTTCTATTTTTAAGTTACTTATCTTCTCAAAATCACTTCTGTATATATAATATTTGTGGTATTACTGTGGATGGATTTATATAGAGATGCTATTGTTTTTACATATTTGTCCTTTAAAGTCATGTAACTAAGCTGTTTGTAAATGATGAAATATTCCTGACCGGTATCATCTGTGAGGAGTAATTTTCCCCTTTCCCCGTGTGCATTCATTGCGTTCTGTTTCCTAGGTTATTATGTTTCAATGACCAAGCCTTCCAAACCCTAATAAATAATTATGGTGGTAGTAGGCATTGTTCCTGCAAATAATTTGCTGAATATTGCTTTTTTGGAATATTTACCCTTTTAAACTTGGCAGTGCTTTTTCTTGGCTTTGATTGCCTCCAAGGACACCCATTAAAGAGGAATTTTTCCTTTCCAAGTAAAATAAGCAATCCAGAAAACAGAATTTCACTCTGCCTTTCTGCAACCCACCCACTATAAAAATAAAACAAAACCGTTTTTCCTTTTTTTTTTCTTTTCTTTTTTTTTTGGTTTTGAGACATACTTTCATAGAGCAACATGCCAGATTGCAGACTTGCAAAAATATTGATAAATAGAGAGACAGGTATATGCTCTCTTCCCTGGGCTCAAGTTCAAGAAACATGAGTTAGGGTTAGGCTTCGTGTTACGGTTAGATTTCAGAGTTAGGATTAAGGTGAGGGAAACCTGGTTTAAATGCACTTTTGTATTGAATTTCAATTTAAAAGCTCTCTAAAATTCCATGTGACATTTAAAAAAAATGACTGAAATCTCCAGACAGCATTTAGAGGTATTATATGCTTTACATCGCTAGGTAAAAAAAAAAATAGCATTCTTTGAATTTTTATAGGAGAAGCCACAGGAAAACGCTCTTATTCAAACACGAAGATGGAAGTGTCGCACGTGCCATCAGCCAAGACTGCTGTGGCTGGCGGGTCCCCCAGACGAGAGACGGTGGCTGCCTCCTGCTGGTGCAGGAACAGGGGCAGCTGGACGCCGTCTGACGCGGGGTCTTTGGGAGGGGGCATTCGGCTGTGTTTGGAGTCGGGTTAGCAACCTGGGTGATGAGAAGTGTCGTCTTCATCCTTCAGAGCGTTGTCTGATGGGACCAGCCTAACGTCTTTGGCTCAGCCTGGTATTTCTGGGCTGTGAAAACTCTAGGTACATCTCCACCCCGAGAACTGCTCAGCAGGGCTTGTCGCCGACTCTGTATGCCCCCCTGAATCTGACAGAGTATTTTCAGATGACCCCTTTTTTTATGGGGATGCTTCTGGGATGGCGTTCCGTTCAATAAAACAGTGCTCCCACCCAGCCAGCCCTTGGCTGACGGTCCCGCGCATCCATACGGTCAGAGAGCATCTGGACAGGGCCAGAGTCCAAGATTTTTCTTTTCCCAACTCTCCAATCATTCCTGGTGTTCTATGAATGGCCTCTGAGGCTTCACTCACGACGGACCGTTCCTCTAGCAGCTTCTCCTGCCAGGAGGGGCCACGAGACAGCCCCTCGCGGATGGGCGAATGGATGGATGCATGAGAGCTTTGGGCAATGGAGGTCTGGGAGTGTCAGGTGGACCCTCTGGGAAGCAAATGCTGAGGCCAAGGAGATGGTACGGTTATGGAGGATACCGGCTTTGAGAGGAAAAGGGGGAGACGGGGTGGGCGGGGGTACCATTCTCTTGACACAGTGCTGACATCTTCCCTCTCCCCCAATGGGAGTTCCTGGGGGAGTCTTGTGTCAGGTGGCAATGGCCAGGCCCTTGCACCTGAAGTTGCTTAGCCACTGGCTAGGGCCACCCCCAAGGTCATCCAGGTCCCGGCCCAAAGGCTGAGGGTGACTGTAAGCTGTCACCTCACATCGGTCAGCTAACCACACTCCTCTCGCTGTAGAATCTGAGCTCCACGCTTACTAGAAACTGTCGACCCCTCTGTGATCGTGTGGGACACAGGATCTGGAGTTCTGGGCACTTGCAGCTGAGCGAAGCCACAGTTCTCGCAAGAAGACTCCCACTCTCCCGGCGCCATAGCTTCACTGGGGTCTGGTTCCCGCTGGAAACAGGGATCAGTACCTCTTGCCCCGTTTGGCTCACCCCTTCCTGGGGCGATGCCGTGCGAGACCCCTCTTCCTGACTTGTAGGCTGTGCAGGGCCATAAACAGGGCAAGGGCAGTTTCTAAGAGTCTGGGTTTCCTCACCCGCCGGGAGTTAAGATTTAATCATCTCCAGCAGTAAACCTTCCACCACACCGGGGTGGGGAGGGGTGATAACGTGCTATCTCTTCTGCTGAGCCCTTTGTAAACATGCGTGTCAGTCATTCAGCTGATCCAAAACAAGATAAGAGCGGGAGCCAGGGTCCCCTCTGACAGCCGTA
>NW_024342466.1:2051502-2067949 GCF_902729225.1 Pteropus medius | reverse complement strand
CGCAGAGCGATGGGTAGAGAAAGAGGCAGGGTCCAGATGGGCGCGTGCGGAACGTCGCACCCACCTTTGCGTGTTTTCGTGAGGCCTGACGACCACTTGCCTTTGCTGTTTCAGCCAGTTTGAGTTGGATACTTGAGATGAAAGAGATGGTGGCAACGGGCATGTGAGGTGAGACGTGCTGCTGACCGGAGCATCAATGAGATGCCGACCTTCACCGCACATGTCAGCGCCGCCAGCTCCTGTGCTGGCTCCCTTTCCCTTTGAAATAAGCTGTATTCGGAAGGGGTCACGAACTCTCTCTCGCCAGTTGTTCTTGGCGCTTTCGGTCCTGGAAGAACAGTCCAGGATCCAGCCCTTAAGAGCAGAGGTGAGCAGAGAAGATGCCATCCTGGCCCTCGTGGACCGGCTGCACCTTTGGGAGCTCGCCCTGTGGGCAGAGCCTGGACGGGACGGTGGCAGCCGCAGCTGGGGGGAGTGGGGGACAGGCCGCTCCTCTGGGGAGGAAGGGGGCAGGCTGGTGAGGCGCGGGGCCAGCGGTGCGAGCTGCGGGAAACGGGCTNTTTCAGTTTGGGGCCATTACAGAAAGTGCTACCGTGAGCGTTTTTGGCGAACGCGTCTTCTGATGAGCACGTGCGCCCATGTCTGTCGGGTGCGTACCCGGGGGTGGGTACACCTACGGCTGATTTTAGTAGGAACGGTTTTCCCAGCTGGTTGCCCCGGTACACGCCCCGCAGCGGGATGTGAGCGTGCAGGGAGCTCTAGCCACGGTCTGGCCGACTCATGATTTTTCCCCATCATCTTCCTTTTAGCCGTTCTTTTCATGTGTTGGTTGGCTGTTTGGGTGGCCTCGTTCGTGAGTGTCTTTTGGAAACTTTTGCCCACCTTTCTACTAGGCTATTCATGTTTTCTTCGTACTGATTTTTAGTAATTCTTTATATGTTTTGGCTGTGAATCCTCATGTATTGCGAGTCTCTCCTACTCTGTCGCTTGCGTTTCTGCTTCACGATGTAGGAGCGTTGTGCTAATCTTACTTTTTTCTTTATGGTTCAGCGTTTTTTTGTTTGTTTGTTTGTTTGTTTTGAGAATTCTGCCTATCTCATGTTCATGAAAACGTTTTTTTTCCCCCCCATATTCTTTATTGTTTATTCTTTAACATTTAAATCTATAATAAACCTGGAAGTGATTTTTACATGGAGTGTTTTTTCCCCAGTGGATATTCACTCGACTCAGCAGACCTTCAGCCTTTCACTCAAAATATTGTAAATATATACGGACGTTTATTTATAAATAAATAACTTAATGCATGTAGAATATTTTAACATTGCTTTTTAAATTAGTGTTGACTAGTTGTCATCTAAATCCACCAAACATAATTTTTGGTGTCTGCATGACATTCCATTATGTAGCTATAGACATTTATTTAGTCATCCGAATGCTATTGGATATCCAAATCATTGCCAGATTTTCACACTTACAAATAAAACTGATAAAAAAAAAAAAGTAGGTACATATTTCAATATTCCAATATGTGTACCTAGGAGAGAGTCCCAGGAGTGACCCAAATAAATGTTCGTCATTCCTGCCAAGTTGCTTTTCCGAAGATATGCTGAAAACGCAGCTCCATGAAAACAGATGATTTTACAGTCCTCATGTCACTACAATTTGTCAGCACTGAGGACTGTCAGTAAAATCTGTTGACAATTACACAGGCGATAATTCACTTCTCGATGTCGAATTGGGTAGTCTTTTAAAAGTGAATTAAACACGGTGCTAGTCATTTATTTGATCTGCAAAGAACAGTATGTTTAATCATTGCCTTCTTTTCTTCGAAAGGTTTTTATTGGTTTGTCTGAGCTCCTTATAGAAGAGGAAGAAACCAACCATGTTTGATATAGATTTCTTCCAAGGCCTGTCTGCTTTGCCTGTTTCTTTAACTGTTATATGTTTTGATGTAGTTAAGACCGTCGATTTTCGTTTTATACTTTCTGTTACTGTCCATCTTTATAGCTTAGATCGAATACTGACTTCTATGGACTCCTTTTGCCCTCAACTCCTTTATCTGTCTGAAACTCATTCTGCTGCTTTGATGGGAGACATGGATCTAAATGTCTGTCTTCTCCCCCGTCTTCCCTATAGCCGGCTAATTTTCTCAGCTGCCCGGCAGCGATGCGGATAATTTTGTGCTATCGCAGCAGCTGGCACTAGAATTCCACTTAGGTGGAGAACCGGCATCGCTTGAGAGAGTCTCCTGACACTGTGGCTGGAAGATGAGCTGGAGGCCCGCGGGACCCCCGTGCCAAGACCCGTGACGGGGGAGGAGCTGCTGCGTGTTGGTGCCAATGTGGCGTTTACTGCCTTTGGGGACAGCTGGGGCAGGAGGAGACGGGGAGGGGCGGGGGCGGGAGGGAAAAGTCAGAGACTGAAATGAGCTTGGGACAAGTGGAGGTGCCAGCAAAACTTGTTGCCAGCTTGGGTGGGCGATGCCTACGGTGTCACCGTAGTTTTGTTGTGTCTTGTGAGGCTCGGAGAGGTGTGGGGTTCATACCTGGGCTGGGCATCCTCGGGCAGAAGCCCGGATGCAGAGGCTGCGGGGCTGCCGTGGGCCAGGGCCACCGCAGGAGACGCGGCTGCTGGCACACGGTTCTCGAGGGACGGGGAGGGCCCTGGCTCACATCCACAGGTTAATTCTGTTTGCCTCGTTGCTTTGCCGTGTGTTTTGGCTTCTTCCTTCGTCACCAGAGCTGCCATGTTTATTTTATAGCTCTTCTATTCGAAGTTTAAATCTCTAAGCTGCCAGCACTGTGATGCGGAGTCTCTCTCTGTCTCTCTCTCTCTCTGTCTCTCTCTGTCTCTCTCTGTCTCCTCTCTGTGTGAAAACAATAATAACGATATATGTATATCCTCGCGATGCGATATGCCGTGTAAATAATATATGATTAATGCCGATATGCTCATGATGTATGCCATTATTAATATATGTGATAATAGCCGATGGTCGCGATATATATATATATATATGATATGTGATAGCGATGTGATATGCTCTTGATGTGCTTTAATAATAACAATAACTCTCATTAATATATGCTCTTGATAATATGGTTTCTTGATGCTTGATATATGACATGATGCGATGCTGATGTAACATATATGATGTATATACTTGTCTTATATGCTGATGTCTCTCAACCGCTCGCGATAGCGATGCAATGTGATGCTTGATAATACTTGATAATATATATGATAATATGTAACGTGATATATATGCTCTGATGCTCTTGGTCGTCATGATGTATATAATGCTCTTTCTTTCTCTTGTGATATATATATATACTGATGCTCTTGATGTGATACTTGTGCTGATGTATATATATGATGTATATGTCTCCGATGTATGATGCCGATAACGATATGCTGATGTATATATATGTGATATCTCTGTCTTTCTCTCTCTCTCTCTCTCTCTCTCTCTGTCTCTGTCTGTCTGACTCTGTCTCTCTCGCTCTCTCCTCTTTTTCCATCTTCGTCATTTTTAAGCATTCAGTACTATGCGCTTAGGTTGTCGTGCAACCAATCCCCAGAACTCTGTCATCTTGCAAACCGTCACTCTGCCCCCACGAAACAACTCCCGTTTTCCGCCTCCCCAGCAAACGCATTCCCCGCTTTCCGCCTCTGTGGATCTGAACGCTCGTGGACCCTCGTGTGCGTGGAATCGGGCAGTGTTTGTCTTTTGTGACTGGATTAATTCGCTTAGCGTAGTGCTCTCAGGGGTCACGCGTGTCGTAGCGTGCATCCCAACTTCCTTCATTTTTAAGGCCGAATAGTGTTCCATGTGTGGACAGATCACATTTGTTTGCCTGCCATTCATCATGAATACTTGGGTTGCCGTCACCTCTTGTGAATAATGCTGCGTTTACTCGGCACCCTGAAAACTAAAACTGCAGCCCACACTTGGGGGACCCGGGTCGGGGAAACCGCATGGCACTCCAGAATGCGGGGTCTGCCCGTGACTCTCAAGTCTCTAGGTCGCCGTTAAAGGGAAAGGACTCGTCCGGCCTCAGGGTCATCATGTGAGGGCCGCAGTGCTGGACGACGCTGACTCTGCGTCCCCCTGGACACAGCAGCCGTGAGCTGCCACAGACGGGGCGTCAGGAGCGCGGTCTGCCTCGGCCTTGCCTCGCGGCTCTGTACCCAGCCCCGGGCGGGGCTCGTTCTATCCCAATCCAAGGGCTCCAGCTGACCCGGGCCTTCCACGTGGATTGCAATAGTCTTTTATCAGCAGGCTCCAGGGAGAGAGAAGTTTCCTGAGACACGGAGTGGTGGTGGCACTAGGGACCTCTCCCTGGCACGCCTGAGGTCGGCGCTCCTTTCTCTGGGGGCGCTCCCAGTGGGCGAGGGCCCACCCATGCTTTAAGCCATGGAGAGGCGTCCTCTGAGGTCCTGGAGCCTGGCTTCTGAGCCGCCTCATTCATTTGAAAAATATCCAATAAGAGCTTCTTATACGTCAGTCTCCCTGCTGGGCTCACTGGCCACAGACATGAATAAGAATCTCTGCCATGGACGAAATGACCGTGCACCGTGGGGACACACAAGTCGTGCGCGGTGAGATGAGCCCCGGGGTGGAGTGTGGGCAGCGTCGCCGCTCGAAGCTGGCCTGGGTCTTTGTCCTGTCGGGCTTTGAAGTGATGAGAGCCCCAGAGTTTCTGCTGGACTCCCACTCTTCCTCTATGTCATTCCCGGCTGAAATGACACACTGTTTAGACGCACCCTTCCTGATACATGTGAACCTTATCTCATAGCCCACGGGACAATAGCTGGACTGTGGATACGAGATTACAAAACGGTCAGTTCACACAAACAAAATCCATCAGCCCTGCCCTGTCCTGCCACGAGAGGTTAGCACAGGCTGGGTCTGGGGACATTTTGTTACCAATCCAACAGGGAAGGCGGTGGCCATGTTCAGGGGTGTCCTTGCCAGCGGGGGCACACTTCATGTTTCGCTGTGTCTGTGTCCTGCCTGTGGCACTCTGCTGGACACGTGCGTTCTCCTGCTCGGTATCCATTCTCCTTACCCTGGAAATGGGACCTTGGTCTTCCTTTGGGGACTCGCTGTCTTCTGTTTCAACCACCACTTCGAATGCATCCAACGCCACAGATGTGGGAGCTTGGTCCAAAGCAGACAAACTAGATTCTGCTGGACTTTGACTGCCAAGCCAAGCGGCTCAAATTCAGAAGCTGATTCAGATGTGTTGACCATGAGGCCTGAGCCCCAAGGAGCCACCCGTTAGTTCTGGGCACCTGGATCCCCATCCACCTGTTGGCTCCTGGCTGTCTTTCTGTTTTGTGGGACATCCCATATTTTTTTTGTAAATAATCCTATTTAGCGTTAGCTAGCCATGGTCTACTCCTGTTATTTGCAACTACAGAGTCCCGAAGGACAATTGTTGAGGTTGAGTAGGCAGATGGGGGTCAACAAACCAGGAGCAAAGAGAGAAGTTAACAGACGAAAGGCAAAGAAATGCAGATGAAGAATATGTCCAGCGTCAGTGAGGGACCACGGCCAGAACAGATTTGAAACAAATGGGAGAGAAAAACTCTGGTCCAGGGATGGAATTTACCAAGAAAGGCGGGGGCGGGGGCTGCGAACTTACCCAGGTTGAACCCGTGGAGTCCTCGTGTGAATAGTGAGCACAGACGGATCGGATTAAGAAATCCTTGGGTTCACCTTCTACAGGACGTGTTTTCCATGTGAGTGTGATTATCCCGCTCTTGCGTCCCACTGTGAGTCCACACAGCCCCGAGTACCATATGCAAACGTGGGGCCTAACCGTGAGGTCACGTCTTGGCTCGGAGCTCCCGGGACGAGGCCGACACAAGCCAAGTCCTGATGGACCGGCTTTCCTTCTGGGATCAGCAGTAGCTGTTTACATGGCAAACGACTTATAATAAATGAAGTTCACGTCCCTAGTGCCCAGGACTTTCCTAGGCCCGCCTTCTGGTAAGTGTCCAAGGTTCTGAGCCCAAACACCGTCCCTCCTTTGGGGTGCTCCTATCCACGTGCTGAGTGGACATCTTTCTACAGCTGGGTCAGAAACTCTCCAGGGTTCCCGGACACTCTGGGCGGGTTGGGGCTCCCCTCGCCCCATTGAAGCCCCTCCCGGAGAATGACCCCAGCTGCACCTACAGCCCGGGGTTCTGTTCCCCCTTTGTTTTTCCTGGGACTGCTGCCAGCCACAGACAGGAGGATGCGATTTTTCTAGCATCATGTCAAAGGCAATCCAGGATTAATGCTGGTGAAGCAGAGGTCTGGTTACATCCTCAGAGAAATGGGCTCCTACCCATTTCTGCCTCACTGACCCCTTCGAAAATAAGACGAAAGCTATAAACACTCAAAAACATGTGACACAAAGTGATGCCCAGTTTCGGGGAGTTTGTGGAACCTCTTAAATGTATCCATCAAACTTTATTTAGAGTCCGAAGCCATCTCCAGACCCATGGAATCCTCCACGCCATCCCCAGAGTCCCTCAGATGGGTCGTGACTCTCCTGCGGTAGCAGCCCCTGTGTCCAGTCACATGGTAGACGCCAGAGGCGGCCCTGCATCTATGGGTCAATGACGGAGTGCGAGGGTCCCAGAGGAAACCTCTATGCGCCGCCTAGGGAGTCACTCGAGATGGTGGGGAGGCCGTGTCTCCAGGCCGTGTCTCGCCTTCTCCGTGCAGAACCTCGGATCCAGCCTGTGACGGTCCCCGCCCGTGGCCCTGAGGACGAGTCCCCCTCAGCCCCACAGCGGGCACACACACGCCCCCCGCCCCCGCCGATTGCAGAAACACACACGCACACGCAAATCCACGCGCACACGCGGACACACTGCGCAGGCACACGCATGCACGCACAGAGACTCTTGAGAGTCACACCGAGTGTGTGTTTTAGCCAAATGCCACGCGACCAAATGTTAAATCAGTGGTTGAGCGACACCAGGTTCAAGGCCTCTGGGTTCTAATAACAGAAAGAATAAAATTTACATTTACTTAAACTTCGATTTAAGTGTTTATTATTGTAATTTTATTAAGATTTTAGAGGTCTCTGTGCTTCAGCCCCTCTCCTGTCTCTGGACTGTGCCCTTGCGTGCTCCCCTCCCCCACCAGCCTGCAGAGAAAGACCTTCCTCAGGGCCGGCAGTCCTGGGCCCCTTCCAGCCGGCTCCCGCCCAGCCGCACCCTGCGACACGGTCAGGGAGGGGACTTGCCAAGGCTGCCTTGGAATCATTTGTCAGTAGTGACACGTGTGCTGTATCAGTAAGGAAATGGCTCATTAATCACGAGACCCTTTCCCCAAACAAAAATCTATCAAAGGAGCAGAAAGTGTATATACTGTCCCCTCTGCCAGACCCTGCTCAGCTGTCCCCGGTGCTGAGCAAATGGCTGAGGTGAGTGACGGCATCTCCCTCGCCTCGGGATTGTTTATAACGGCCCGGCCAACCGCGTTCATTACCAGCACCCAGGATGCGTAGACAACGTGACTTGTCTGCGTGGAAAGATGTCCACGTGGATGATGAGGTACTTTTGCTCTTCGGCAGGGCCCTCTGGGGTTTGGCGACATCCCCCTTGATGACTGCTGTGCAGCTTAACACAAGACTGCGGGCCAGGAGGAAGGGTGGCGAGACTTCTGGCTTTGGGACAAAATTTTAAGGAGACATATGATCCCTCTGGGACATATGAATACTTACTGCAAAACTTTAACTCAAATCCCTACACCCGTGTCCACAATTCATCTCATCTGCTTATCTTCATCTTCACGGTGGCCGCTCAGGTCCCAACCCCGTCCTCTCCCACCCGGGTGCTATGTCAGTCCCTGTCTGTCCACCTGCCTCATGTCTTCTTCCCGAAGTCCGTCCCCACACAGCAGCCCGAGGAAGCTCGAGAAAGGCCAAAGAGACATAAGAAGACTTAAAGGGAGCCGGGGGATCCCAGGATGGAATGCAGACTGTGCCAAAGGCTCTAACTGTGTTACGAATGTATGAAATGATGTCGCTGGAGGACAGAGCGGGGAAAGAGGTGCCGATCCGAGTGACTTTGGAAACGAGCGGAGTCTGTGAGGCTAGAGGCAGAAGGGACTGTGCACGGGAGCTGTCCTTGAGTTGGTTAAGTCATTTCTCTCGGAAAGATGCGTTAGCCCTTCTGAAGCCACCATACCTGTATGCTAGAGCTGAATGATTCAGTAAATGCTGGGAGCCAGGCTTCCTCCTCTCAGAGCGGCAGGTTAGAGATAAGCAGGGGCATAGAGCGATCCTGGAGACGCAGGAAACGTCAGTGGGAACTCATGTTTAGCCTGACGTCAGTGCAGATGGATAAGCATAGAAGACTTATAGATGTGTGTACATATGTGGGCTGGCACACACACTTCTGTCTCTAAGCTCTTCTGCCGAGAGAGTCCAGTAGCAGCGAGCACACCCAGCACCCGCATCTTGGTCTCTAAACACCAGCCTCCGATAAAAGGAACACGGCTCCTTAAAGAAATGGCCAAGCCTAAAGCAGGGGCAAGAAATATGTAAGAGCATCTTATAGTGCTAGAAGGTAAAGAAGTGCTCACAAGGCAAAATTCTGAATAATGAATAATAATGGATTGTTACTGGTTGATTAGTGTGAGAACCCATCTGACTAATGTAAGGGATTAGCAACAGAAAAAAAGGGGAACCCTCTGTACTATATTTTCAATTTGTCTATAAATCTAAAACTTTTAAAATTAAAAATTCTTTTTCAACAACTCTTGAGTGACACCCCAAAGCCCTTGACTTTTCCTCTTCTTTATCCCTCCCTCTGGTTGCTCATTCCCTTGCTCATTGTGCCCCAGGCACTTTGGCCTCCTTTCCGTTCTGCCTGTCATGGTGTGCTAGGTCTCCTGTACTTCCAGAACTTTCTATGTGCTCTTGCCTTTGCCTAAGCTGCTCCTTTTCATGGGCCTGGCTCCTTTTTTTCATCAGATCTCAGCTGAAATGTCACCTATTCAGAGAGATGCTTCTGGGTCGCCCTAGCCGAAGCGGTGTCCTCTCATCTGATGCCCCCACCACACACTCACACACACACACACCGGTGTGCCGTCATACCACAGCCTCGTTTGCATGTTTCCTTGCACCACCCACTGTGTTAAATCATCTGGTTTATTATCCGTTTCTCCATTAAGATAATAAAATCCTGGAAGAAGGTATAAGCTGATCATCGTTAACTACCCAACACCTAGTTTGGCACGAGGCACATAGCAGCTCAGTAAAAATTCACTGAAGTAAATGGAAAAAAGTATTAATTAATCAACCTTATATGAAGACAGTTATCAGCTTTTATCTGTTACACGTGAAACCACACATCTACTCAGATGGTAAGTGAGGACAATGGCCACCCCATGGTGCCCCCACACAACCTTGGAGCAGAACGTCCCACACCTGTCTGCCCCCGGCAGGGGGTGATCCCCAACAGGGATTATCGGACTTAAAATCACCATGTGATCAAAACTCGTATTGGTGGCACACAGAGAAATAGGACTTCTTGCACGTCACTGCGATCAGCCCTCCTAACTCTTATCCAGAAATCTGAACTCAAACCCAAGCCCCCAGTACACTAAGGACATGGTGACACGGTTCGCCCTGCTATTGTCATGCCGTTGTCAATAGGAAAGAGATGTGATATGATGGGTGACAATTAGAGGCAGCAAACGAAAAAGATAATTTGAAGGGGACAATATGATAGAGACATTTGAAAAGTGGGCTTTCTTTAAGCAACAGATTTGTAAACAGCAGCAAAAGTTATGGCAATTTGAGTCTGTTCTGATTCTCCATGAAAATCAGTTTAAAGAAAACTCACGTGCCGTTAGGATTCAGAACAAACTCTATGTGGCTCCATGAGGAAGTCTGTAATGTTGCTTTGAAAACAGTGACGCCATCAATGACACAAGGACCTCCCGCCCGCCAAGCTCAAGAGCTGCTGACCGCTGGCGCTCCTCAAAGGGCCAGGCTACTTTGTGTCCCCTGCTGTGTTCTCTGAGAAAGGGAGAATGCCCTTCTCTACCCAGCCACTCCTGTCCCATGGGCAGTGCTGTCCACTTGACAGTGTCTCCCCTTTCTGCATGCCCTTCCCATTGGACCCCCAGACCAGGAGCCCCCCCTTCTGAAACAGCACCTTTCTGTGCCCCACTCCTCAGCAACAGGCATGCGTGAGAGCCTTCCTCTCCTCCATCTTTAGCCACCCCGCCAAGTCCTTCTCCAGCAGATTTATTGCGTTCCTGTCCATCCATCATCCAAGCACACATGTCTGTCCCCATTGGACATCCTGCTGGTCACACGATAAATGACTCCAAGTTAAACTCCAGCTGCGATGTTGTGCTGTGTAAAGCTCACCCTGTCCCACTCGACTGAATTCTTTGGGGGTAGGGACTGTCTCTGATGTCCCCCAAAAGCTAACACGGTGCTGGATCAGAGAAGAAGAATCTCAGTAAATCTCCACTTAAGGCACATCTAACTTAACGTGCTCCCAACTGGACCCCAAACTGTCTCCTCAAACCCTCTTTTCTTCCGTCCTCCCACCACCCACCAAGGCACCTCTCCCTAGACCCCTCCCCCACCGTGCCTGAGGTGTTTTCAATGTCGGTGTCACCTCCCGGACTATGAGACTCTAAGGACAGGATCGTCCATCTCTGTGCCTCCCAAGCGTAGGCTCTCGAGGTTGGGACTGACTGGGAGCTGAAGTGAAGTGGAGGTCAGTAGGGCTTGAAGTCATGCTCCGTATCACCCTTTTGACCCTCACAAGAGTATGTCCTGTCGCTCCAGCTAGATTTTAAGTTATTTCAAGACAGGAACTCATTGCTATGCTCTGTGAAGTCCCTTCATCACCACCAGCCACACATAACTCTGTACTCATTGAGGACAAGAGGTGGCAGGCCCCTCATGACACCGAGTGGTCTGAGATGGGGGGAGAGCTGTGACAAGCAGGGTCACTGCCCATGGATTCTGCATGGGTCCGGGATCCAAGGACCACAAAAGTCAACTTGCTGAAACTGACCATGCAAAATGTATCATTTTATACATTTTTCCCTAAAATACATTTAATAATTATTAGATTTCTTAGCAGTGGTGACTAACTAAAATGGACCAAGTCAAGAGACTCATTAAGAATTTTCTGGGTCAGCAAGCGATGCTCCCAATTTAGGGCTGATTCGAAGATCTATCGGTGTGCCACCACAAAGGGATCTTCAGAATTGTGTCCTGGAGAAAGGTCCCAAGGGAGGAGCCAAATGGGAGGGGCACCCAGTGTAATGTGCATGTAAAGAAGTGACCGCGAGCCCCCTGCCTTATTTTAGGAGTCTGCGCTTCAGCTGAGATTCTGTTTCCCCATCCCAGATGTCCAAAGCTTCCGATAAAAATAAAACACCATAATTTCCAGGAGACAGCTGAGACCACGAGCACAGGGGAGAGCCTCTGAGCTGGGCTGACGTCTGAGCTGATCCTAAACAGATCATTAATTTGCGCAACAAATATTTATTGACCAGACCACTTAGAGAACATGGTTTTTGGAACTTCCATACATATATATGTATATATATGTATGTATGTTGTTGTTACTCTTGTTTTTTTCTGGCTCAAACCCCTGATAAAAGCCCCTGAGAATAAAAGGCCCTCTGAGTTTGCAGTTGCCTCGGGAGTTGAGAAGACTGCAAGGTGGCAGCTGTCAGAGATGGCCAATTCCTGGCGTCTGTGGGAAGGACACGAGGACACTCAGGTGATAGCCAAGAAGTGGGGAATGGGCTTGAGGCTTTGGGGACCCCCAATTCGAACAAAATGGGCCATTTTATAAGAGCGTTCTAGTCATTGCAGAGCCACGGCCACACACCCCAAGTTGCTTCATTTCCCAGCTTTCCTGTGTCCTTTCTCAGTGGTCCCTCATGAGCCCAGGATGTGGCAGCCTCTCGGGTTTCTTCTGCCTGGCCCCTTTGTGACTCGGTCCTGTTGATTTATTATACCTTCTCTGTCCTTCTGTTTCACAGAAGAATTTGCAATGCGACTCTGCATTAGGAACCCAAACAACAGACCTTTGTTAAAGTTTTGCCTTAAAATCGAACGGGCTGTGACTGACGTTCAGCGGGTGAAGTCCCTGGGCTTTGCCATGTCCGTTTGGGTTGCTCGGGCCTATTGTGTCCTTTCTACTTTCCTTTGCAGGGTCCACATAAGTGAGGTCATAAGAGAGCTGACTCTGGATAGCAGAGGCCAAGCTTGGAATTTGTAGACCATCAGGAAACGGGAGACCATGCGCTTCTAGGAAGCATAGGCATGGAAGGCGGCGTACAGCTGGAACATCTGGCCTTATAAAACTAAAATAACAGCCCATAAAATGTCTTTTATTCATTTATTTTGACAACCGAAGCAGAGTTTCCATTACTCATGACTCTGCAGGTCTCGCTGGTAGTGTCCTGCTGTTACGTCCATGCTGCCGCCTTGACAACGTCCTGGTCACAGATCCCCTGCTCTCCACTCCTCCTCGCTGTCCCCCAGGGGTTTAGCAACTCTGAATCCTGCACGCAGGGTTCAGCCTCTGCCTAAAAACCCTTCTCTGCTCCTCTGTCTACCGAAACTCCGTTTCTCTCCTCAGACTCCCTTCCTAAGGCCACTGGCTGGCCGCTCCACGTGCTCTTGTGTATGGCGATCCTGCCACCTTGTCTACCCCTGTCTGTCTTTCCTTTTCTTGGTCATTTATCCAGTTTGAGTCACCTCTCCACACTCACAGGGAACATTCACTCTTGGTGCTTGTCTCCCTCTCTACTCAAGACTCATCGGAGTCCTGGGTGACTTCAATCTCTATCGGGTTTGAGCACTCGGCCATTGTTCCATTAGCTCCTCAACCCCATGGTCTAGCTTCCACTCCACTTCAGGTGTTCGGTCTCCAGGCCATACCTTGGACTTGTTCCTAGAATTTCTCCACCTCTGAAATCTTAAATTCCTCTATGCCGGGAGCTCTCTGGCCATGACGTGGCATCGCCCCAGCCCTTTTTCTCCATCTCCTATTCTACCTGTTGGAGCAAAACTTTCAAGAAGTTAATCCTTTGGCCTCCTCTCAATCCACCTGCTCCCGCTCCCTCTCGCCTCCACTGTTCTGACATCCAGCCAGGATCCTGGGCTGTCACACGTTTATACTCTTACACAGACCCTCAAGTTATTTCCTTCTTTATTCTTGTTCTTCTATTTCTTTCTTCCAGCAAAACACAATCATGACTTCGCTTTCCTCTGCAAGGCATTATGGGGTCAACCAGTAGTCCAGGCTGCCTGCCAGCCCTCTGTGTGGCCTTTGCCAGTCCCTTCTCAAATTCTATAGAAGGTTCGGGCAGCTTCCTCAACTCTATACCATTTTCCCAAACTCTGATGCGACCTCCTTTGCCTTGCTACTTTAAAATGACCATCCTGGCTTTAACTAAGAAGCACCACTGGAGCCTAAGAACTCTCTCAACTTTCTTCCTGCGTCTACACATCTTATCTGTATTGGCATAAATCCCGACATTCTTGCTTTCTTACCATTCACGACTGATGAGCTGGCTCCTGAAAGAATTACACTTGACGTCTGTTCTGTAGCTTATTCTTTTTGTCTCCCGAGGAGTTTTCATCACGTTCTCTCCATCCTGTGTCCATAATCTCAACTACTGACTTTTTTCCCTTCAGCATATAGTATTCTCAAGACCTTTTCATTAAAACATTAGGATAGTATACAAGGTGCTCGATAAAAGGCCAATACGATTTATATGATAATAATACAAATATTTTTACGCCTCTGTGATCTACCATTATTAACAATGTGACCTAAGCAACTTACTTAACCATTCCGTACTTCTGAACATAACAATTCCTCATGGAGTTATTGGGAAATTACACAAGTTAATGGTTTCAATATGCTTTAAACAGTACTTGACGTCTAAAAAGTGCCTTTTGTTGTCATTATTATTTCAGGGATATGAATTTTAGTGGCCATCGGAATTAGAGTTTTCATGGAATGGAGATCTGCAAATTAGAAATACATGTCTGGAGACTGGTCAAGATGGCATGGAAGGTAGAGGCTGTGCAAGGCCCCTCTCGCAACTACACCAAAACTTCAATGAAACTACGGAGCAACCAGCATGCGGAGTCACCTGAGGTCTGGCTGAACAGAAGTGCTACAACTAGGGACAAAAATAAGAGGTCACCTCAAACTGGTAGGGGGGCGGAGACGCAAAATGGCCTGGTCCTGCAACCTCGTGTGGCGGTTGAGACTATGCAGAGCTCCCTCCTCCACCTGAGGAGCAAAGGGTCCTGGTCCCACATCGGGCTTTCAGCCAAGGGTTCTAGTGCCAAGAAGAGAAGTCTCCACAACCTCTGGCTGTGAAAACCAGTGAGGATGGAGGCTGAGTGGGATGCAGGGATGCAGGAATCACAGACCTTCCCCTTAAGGGCCCGTGCGCGGACTCACCGCTGATGGACTCACTTGTTCTGAGCACCAGCGTGGGAGCTGCAGCTCGAGGGGCAACAGAGACACATGGGGAAGGTTGTCTGGCTTCCGGGCCACTGTCTGGCTGGAGGGGTGGCTTTCTCTTGGACAGAAGTGCTGGTAGTATCCATTGTTCCTTTGTTGAGCCCTCCCCTCTCCCAGCGCTCCCAGCCTGAGGATGCAGGTGCCACCATAGCTGAGTCACCGCCAACCTGATCAACCTGGATAACACAGGTTGCCCCACCCAGGTGATTCTCTGAGACTCTGCCCCTCACAGCATGTGGGCCACCCAAGCCACTCCCAGTGGTTTATTCCATACAAATGGCTTGTCTTATCTCTTGCTGTGGACTTTCCTAAAATATCTCAAAGGTTCACAAACCCAAAGTAGCAGCATCTGGCCTTAGTGTGCCCTGTACCTCTTCCTGAGCAGCCCCAAGCCCCACACTAGTGGCAGCTGGCCTCAGTTTTGGGCTTGGCCTTTCAAGGCACCCAGAAGCCCAGCACGGGTAGCAACCATCTGGTGACTCTTACTAGGTGGCCCCAGAGGTGCATAGGCTGCAGTTGAACTTGGCCTGGACACCTCTCAGAACTGTGCCACTGGGCTCCATGGGACCCCTACTACATAAAGTCACTCTACTAAGACTGGGAGACTTAGGAGGCCTACCTAAGTCTGGCTTCAGGGTGAGAGCTGAAGGGTGGCTTTACATAGAAACAGACACGGGGAGGTAGCCAAAATGGGGAGGCAAAGAAGCATGTCCTACATGGAAGAACAGAACAAAGCTTCAGAAAAATAACTCAACAAAATGGAGACAAGCAATCTGCCAGATGAAGAGTTAAAAACATTGGTTATAAAGATGCTCAAAGAACATAAGGGAACAATAGATGAACTCAGTGAGAACTTTAACAAGGAGAGAGAAAACATAAAAATGGAGATGAAAACATAGAAGAGAACCAGTCAGAAATTAATACAATATCTGAGGTGAATATTGGAGGGAATTAACAGAGTGGGTGAAGCGGGAGATTAAGTCAGTGACATAGAAGATGGGGTAGTGAAAGACGCCCAATTAGAAAACCAATAAGAAATAAGAATTAAAAAAATGAAGATAGTTTAAGGGGCCTCTGGGGCAACATCGGGTATAACAGTATTTGCAGCGTAGGAGTACTGACAGGAAAAGAGAGAGAGCAAGAAATTGAAAGCCTGTTTGGAGAAATGATGAGGGAAACTTCCCTAACCTGGTGAAGGAAATAGACATTCAACCGCAGGAAGTTCAGAGACTCCCAAACAGGATGAACCCAAAGTGGCCCATGCTAAGACACATCATAACTAAAATGCCAAAAGTTAAATACAAAGAGAGAATCTTAAAAGCAGCAAGAAAAAAGCAGTTAGTTACCTACAAGGGAGCTCCCATAAGACTGTCAGCTGATTTCTCAATAGAAACTTGACAAGCCAGAAGGGCTTAGCACAAAATTCAAAGTGACGAAAACCCAGGACCTACAACCAAGACTACTCTACCCAGCAAAGCTGTCATTTAAAATCAAAGGACAGATAAAGAGCTTCCCTGACAGGAAAGTCCGCAGCAAGAGTTCATCACCACCAAGCCAGTATTACAGGAAATGTTAGCGGAACTTCTTTAGGAAGAAGAGAAAAATATGTATCAAAAACATCATCACTGCCACCTTCAACATCACCGCCACCATCACCACCAGTGCGCTCGACCTGCAGAAGGTCAAGTGGAGTAGCCACTGAAAGCCCAGACTAGGCATCCAGAATGCCTGAGTTTACATCCAGATCCTCATGCCAATGACCGATGTTGAGCAAATTGTTTAAACTGTGTGCATGGGCTTCCTTACCTTTAAAATAGTGATGATGAAGATGAAGGAGAAGATGATAAAGATGATGATGACGATGATGACGATGATGATGATGAAGGTGGCGGTGGTGATGGTGGCGGTG
>NW_024342466.1:1997440-2049820 GCF_902729225.1 Pteropus medius | reverse complement strand
TTAAAATAGAAGTGACGACGACATAGGTAAAATATCGTTTGGTGCCGATAGAAATGATTTGAAAACAAAGACGATCGACGACGGATCCACGACGACTCACCCACGCCAGCGCGAGGCGTGCAGTGACGATTTGATTTGACGAAGGTTGCAAGTATGGCGGCGCGGCGTGATTTGCGGTATGGCGATTGAATAAGTGGCGGCGAAAGCGATTGACGAAATGGGCGCGGTGGTGGTGACGGTGGCGGCGGTGCGGTGGTGGCGGTGGCGGCGATTTGCGGCGCAAGTAAGTGACGAAGTCAAGATCTGCGGCGGACGGCGATAATCCCTCCTCTGTGAATGGAGGTGAGGGCGACGTAAGTTCATGTATGGAGCATACTTAGAATAGTGCTTGGAGTACATTCTATGTAAGTGCTACTATTACTATTATCAGAATATGTTCAAATACTAACATGGTTTCAAAGTTTGTTGTCATTTTAAGTGAAAACTACCTGTCAGCACAAGAAGATCAAGAAGTACTCCTTTTCTTAGACCAACCAGGAACTGTCTTTACAAGGCTCTGCCTTTTTCTCTAATTTACAAATCTAATTTACATAAACTCCATTACAATAAAAATCTATGAATAATACAAATCCCAATTGCACGTAAAACCATGCATTTCACACCTCAAAACCAAATAGAACAAAAGAATTCTGTTATCCTTTTAACTAAAAATATTTTATACATAATTTCTTACAGCAAGTACAAAATTGTGGTTCAATTATGCCTTTCGGGAAGAGCTTAGGCAAAAGAAAAAGGCCATCTATCCAATTCGCCAAGAAGAAAGTTTATTTTCAACTTGGCATTAGAGCAACATTCTCTTTTGCCACAGTCTGATTTACTAATCCAGCGTGCGTAGGTCCCATGTCTCAAACTGTGCCCAAGGACGATGTCACTGGACGCACCCAGGCAGCCTGTATGAGCTGTGGCCCTAACCTACCGTGTGGGCCCTCAGCTCTGTGGGCAGTCATGGATTTTTGTGTGTACTTCAGATAATTAGTATCTTACAAGAGTGTTCAATATGGTTAAAGATAAAAATATAATGTCAAAGGACGGAGCAAACATTGACCGAGCTCTGCTCCGCACAGGCACTGTGCTACATGCTACACGTTTATGTGAAAAAAGCATCGTTCAAGGTCAGTGACAAGAACACACTCTTCCTAGCGGAAGCACGAGGTAGAACGAGGTTCTTCCTGTTCGACCTCTGACATTACCGAGACGCTGAAATGCCATGTTGCATCTCCCAGGAAATAGTCGAATGGTTTAATTTTTTTCAATAGGTCGATTTAATTGAATGCCAGTCGTTAACACTTATTGAGCATTGTCACATGCCAGGCACAGGCGATCCCCACAGAGCTCTACTGTCTCCATTTGAGAGATGAAGAAACTGAGGCTGAAGAAGTTTGGGACGTTATCTGAGGTCATGCAGGGAGGAAGAGGCAAAGCAGGGCCGTGAACTTCTTGAGTTCAAAGCCCTTCTCGCGATGAGCATTATAAAGCTGTGTGGGCGACAGAGAGGCTGAGGGAGGGAGAGAGGGAGATTCAACCATCAGAGATTATAGACACAATATTTTATGTGAAACTGAGGGTCTTCTGGTAAAACTGGGAAATAGGGACTTTCTTTCCCCTTTTTTTTAAGCTATCCAGCTAGCCCTTGGCCCTCACTGTCCATTCCCCACCCACCCCCACCACTCCCCTCCAAACAAAGGAAAAACAAAACAAAACAAAACAAAATAAAACAAAGCCATCTCGGGCAGCCCTTTACACCTGGAGGTCACTTGAATTCTCTTCCCACCTCGACTTCTCCTGATATTCATAAGCGCTAACTAGCTGATAATCCATGCCTGCCAAATAACATCTATTTTAGCCAGGGTATTCTGGAGGCATACGCCTTAACCTAAAGATGTGGCCTTTCTGTGTGACACACATCTCGGTCGGTCTGGCCATTCGGTCTCCACGATTCGCTCTATGATCGCTTGTCTCCACCACTAGGCTGGCCCGAGTCACTGTACGTCTCTAGGGAGATGGCGGCTCACCATCCTTCTCACTGTCTTCGAGGAAAATTCAGAGGGAAAATAGATTTTGTTTATCCCAAGATTCCCAAACTTGTAAGGAGCCAGCACTTTGTATACAAACATCCCCGATCCCTCCAAACGAATGTTGGAAGTTAGCATTCAGAGGGGCCGCTTGACCCGTGACTCTGGCGATTCTATGACTTTCCCTGACCCTATAAATTGTACGGCTGCAGCCAATGAGCACGACAGCCCTGGGAAAGCTCTCGGGGTCTCTATCCGAGGCCGAGAAAGGACCTCGCACAGCTGAATTTCCTGAACTAAGGCGATCGCTCTCCCGGACCTCTCTTATTGATATTTGCCATTACAAACAAATGGAGTTTTCCTGGAAAAAAATGTCAACTGTTCCATATAGAAAAGATCTGAGGTCGGGCTCTTTATTGCATTATCTTCCTCTTTACTGTTTGCTTTTTCTTCTAGAATCACATGATTTGATGAGGAAAGGACAATGCAGAGCATGACTAAATAATTACTCCGTGAAAAACTCAAGAAGATCAGCTATGATTTCACTCTCATTCAAGAAATGGAAATAATATTTCTTCCAGCTGCTACCCGTAAAACATTTTTTGATGTGTGTGTAACATTTACGCTGTTAAGAATACTTGACCATGAGGCAATTTCTCCCAAGTCAGTGGTGGCTTTTCAAAAGATAGTTCTTTCGTTTGCTGGCTTATATTTAGGGATACGTGTGAAGCTTCTCTAGTTAGGGACTGTTGCTATAAATCTCACGCAAAGACCATCTCTATTTTCCACACAGCTGTCAGAGTCTTGTTTTGTAAAGCATATAAAACATAACTGGTACAAATATGTATTAAGCATATTTTGAAGATTTATTTAACTCATTAATGAGGGAACCAGATGGAGAAAGACTAGATCAAAGGCAGAGACTGATCAATGAACTTGCCGAGTTAGAAACAAAACGGACACAAAACAAAATGAAACAAAACAAAACAAAAGCAAAAATACATTTGGCCTCGATTATCTTTTGTACTAGATGGAACTAATTCGCACCTTATCCTTCATCTCCATTGTTTTTCCTTTACCTCAACGGTATTAAATCAAATTAAAAAAAAAGATTCTTCCAAAGCTTCAGATGCTCCTTAGTCGGGCTTGTTCAATTGTCAGATGTCCTCGTATAACATTGAAAGGGCACACAATAATTTTCCCCGTTTCTAAGCTTTACATAATTCTTCTTGACACTCCTTTTCAGTGATAACTGTGCATGAAAATCATTGACGAAATGGGATTTTCTGGATGGTAGATTCCAGTACTTCACCGGAACTTCTTTCTTAGTCTTCCTAATGGAATTCTGTTCGTGGTCACGTGACGACGCAGCACCTTTGGAGAGTGACATCGGCGGCCTTCGATGTGGGGGACAGGGTAGCGATATCTCACGTCAGCGTTTGCAGAGATACAGAAGCTTCCGCACGCCCTGTTTCTCTGTCCCCCTCCGAGATCACTACAGCACAGGTTTTCTTATTCCGATGAGTTATGATAAATATTTAATAAATGGGCAAGTCGTTTGGAATCCTGTTTCTCTATGTGCATGAGTGAAATAATAGACAAAATTCTTTCGCAAGAGAGGGCGACATTAACATACCAAAAGAAAGGGAAAGAAGACTGTTGAAATGCCCGATGTCCCCAGAAACACCTGCCGACAATGGGCGACAATGGGCAGAGCGTCCAGCTGCCCAGCCAGTGTGTATGGCCGGTGCCTCCCTGTTCACAATGGCCTGAAAACGGCAGTTAAAATGCAAATGGCTCAGGGCCCGAGAGCGTGAGGGCCCTCACATCTCTGAGCCCAAAGGACATTCTTTCGGGGGCTCCTGCTCCAACTGCAGACGGCTTTCTTTGTTCGTCAAGGCCTATGATGGAATTCTGAGTAGTCCCCCACACCCCACAAAAAAAATTGGCTTTTCTCTTTCCAGGCACAAAAACCCACGTGGGTTTTAATGTGCAAAGCACAGACTTTGTCCGAGCGTCTTCAGGGAAGTTGAGGTTAATGAACAGGAGAAAGGACGTCCCAGGGGACCCCACCCACTGCCAGGGTCCCCCGGAGCAGTCTCCTCCTCAAGGCCCCTTTCATTCCTCTGTTTCATCTTTGTGAACACAATTACCCAGAGTTCCCAAGAATCTGAATATTTCCGTGAAATCACCCAGTAGGCCACAGGCATGATGTGATATGATAACCAACCATGTTGAAACCGAAACTTGGACTGCGTGGCCTTATTTTTGAATGTGGGACTTTCCCTCTGAGGGGCTCTAAGAATGTCACTCCAGGGGATTAATGGCCACAGCCCTCGGCCTTCTTATTCAACATGACCCCAGTCCTGAGAATCTGACTCAAAGTCCTTTCTATCTCTCCACAGCCGGGTAGTCGCAGGCTGGCCATGCCTATACTGCGACAGGTCACAGTGGCATGTGCAGAGCTGGAGCTGGGGAAGCCAGCGGTGGCAGGGGCCCGGCTGCTCTGTGTGGTCACGGGGCGCTGGACGCCAGGCTGGGAATCTCCCTCCAGGACCGTGGGAGCCCCACGCAGACCCTCGGTCGCCTTCCGTGGTAAGGGCTGCTCGACTTCACGGCCAAGGCCCATCCAGAAATTTAGGCGGAAGTTGGCTCCAGTGGGACGGTGGCCTGTGACCTGAAAGGCATTTACTGAACGAGATAAAAGCTGATAACAGGATCCTTTTCTCTGGAAGCAGGAAGTAAATCCCCAGGAGACCCTATTATTGTCTCAAAACCGCTTCTTTGGAAAGAGTACAGCTTGGGGTTTTTAGTGCAAGAAACGTGACCAGTTTCCTTGGTCTGCTGAATTTAATTAAAGCTAGATAAAGAAGACATTGATATGGGGACCTGCCTACGGCCCTAAGTTGGTGGGGGAAAAAAAATGATTAGAAGAAGAAATTCTTTTCAATTTTTAATGAGCCAGGTAACCGCAGCTGTCCTGCCCGCCACCCCCACCCCCGCCCCCCGTGGGCTGGACCAGAAGTCTCCTTGCTGTTTGCACCCACAGTGATGGTGTTTTGGCCCTGCTCATGCAGGACCTGGCTCCTGTGATCGGGAACAGATCTGTCACCCCTCCTGCTTTTCCCAGCACACAGTCTCCCCGGGGTGAGAGGGTTCATGCAGGATGGCCTTTTCTTTTTTTGTGTCACACCGACACCTGGCTAAGGTGGTGGTCCGCTTTTCCCGCAGGGTCCCAGAGAGTGTCGCATTAACACTGCCCATCAGCTTCTGGCCATAGGGACTCAGGCTGGCAGAGACTGGGGGACCGATCTCATATCACTCCTCATTTTCCACATCACACGGCAGCTGAGAATTTTGGACCATGTGCGCATGCGTGCAAGAAAGAGCCTGTCTTCATTTCCTCCAGATTAATCCGAACCCGAGTCCACGTGTTCAACCAAGCGGACTGGAGAGAACTGAGCCTTGTTACTACCGCCCCCGCCTCCACACTCCTAGGCTTGCGTGTCGCCCAGCCCCAGAGGAGGGCCCCTGATAATCTGCTGTGTGGGTGTGGTCCAGCAGCTCTCTGCTCTGCGCTCCTGCAGAGTTGGAAGCTTTGACCAGGTGGAGGGTCACATGTTGGGACCCAGACTCTTAAGTGTCCCCATCAGACCCTGGGAGGTCCAACCTTCTCCTGGTGGCACGCAGGTAACTGCTCTCCGCAGGCCCGTGGATCTCAGACATGCTCCCAGTCCTGAGAAAATAATTGCATTTCTTGTTCATCTCTCCCAGTCCGGGATTTCATGTTCTGTCTTTACACTGAACTTAAGAGAGGAGGAGAGACCCCCAGGCAGCCCAGCAGACGTCCCTGCGGCTGGGACGCGTGAAGGGCCCTCCTCTTCCTGCGACGAGAGAACGTTCACAGACTCACATCTCACACGACATCCGACGGTCCACAGGCGGGCACAGGAGCATGCGGGCGGGAAGATCCAGGGTCGGGTCCTGGTGGTCTCTGAGGCGCCCCCCACCTTGGCTCTGTCTAATGGGGTGTGTACCCTGCAGGCTGTGAGTCCAGGACTCCTGTGCCTCTGGCTTCTGACTGGAGCCCGATGGCAGGTGGGGGTGCAGGAGGAGTGGGGGTGCACTCGGGGAGCCCGGCCCACTTTTGTTTGGGCTGCATCTAGAGCCACTGAGCCCCGCTTCCCCTGGGGCCTCAGCTCTGCCACAGGAGCCCCCGTGGGTCCAACTCCATCCTGCGATGTGCCTACATTAAAGTCTCTGTTCTAAAACTCAGCATGGCCGCTGCCGCCCTGGCGGATCCTGACTCAGCCACTTACCACCGTGCGATCTCGAACGAGATGCTTTGTCTTCCTGTGTCTCAATTTTCTTATCCGGAATATGGGTAATAAGGGCACCTTCTTCTGGAGACTTTCTGTTGGCTCCGATGAGATGACACTTGGGATCCATTCCTTGGTGACCGTGCAACAAACCGCAGCCATGGGCATCTGCGCCAGTGTGCCCTGGGTGTGGGCTGGATGGAAGCTTTTGGTGGCAACTGGCCATCGACTTCAACGAAGACAACGAGAGTCTTAGTTTGCTCCCGGAGGGTCTTTACCACGCCCCTGACGCCACGAGTCTCCACATCCTACGCGAGCGCAGGTCTCAGACGTGGGGAGGTGGAACCCCAAAGCTCTGCTCTGTGTCCACAGGATGCCTGCCACAGCCACTTCCGCTGATGGCGAGCGACTCGGGTTTCCCATCCTGGAGGTGAGAAAAAGGTCCTTCAACCATGAATTCTTTTCTTTTCTTTTCTTTTCTTTTCTTTTCTTTTCTTTTCTTTTCTTTTCTTTTATATCATTGGTTTGGAAAAACACAGAAGTAAAAAAGTGCACAAGTCTGGTGTTCAGGCGACCTTGGTTTGGAAGCCCTTCTCTGTCTGCCGAATTCGTCTCTGGGTCAACACCAATCGTCAGGACACAGAACGGCAAAGGGCGTCCACCAAGAAGCGCAGAGTTCACGGCCAAGATCAATGGGAGTAACATGCCGGAGCAGAAATAAACAGCAAGGGATTCGAGACGATGCAGACTCTGCAAAAGTTCAAAGATGTGGAGGCCAAAGTGAGTGGGGAGAGGAGGGAGGAGAAATCCTGATGGGGTTCAGGGGCAGAGGATAAGGGCGCGGCAGGGCTTAGGGGCGCCACGGAGACTGGGCTTACGGTTTCTGGGGAGAGATCCGGCTGTGTCGTGGGGTACTGGGGACCATGACGGAACACGATGACAAATGAAGGGCAGGAAATGGGGCGTTCTGCACCGTTAAGCGTCCCCTTCCAGGAGCCAGCAGTCCTTCCAGAATCGTTTTTGGCAGCGGCGGGAGGAGAGGCCAGCTGGAAGGCAGCTGCTGTCGGCCCGGTGGGAGCCCATCCCTTAGGAGGCAGAGGCAGGGAAGGGGCCAGGTGATCAAAGAGGAAGAGGGAGAGCATCGTGAGGTACTGAGCCCCGGAACTCTTGGGGTGTCACCCTGTCATGTCGGCTTCACGCCTGGCTGCTGAACTCGGTGCCACCAGGAACATGGTGGCACTAACACCTCTCCGAAGTCCTGATTTCAGTCCCTTTGGGTAAGTACCAGAGGTGGGGTCGCTGGGTCATTTGGTGGTTCTGTTTTCAGTATTTAGAGGGATTATGGTGCTGCTCTCTGTAGAGGCCATACCATTGGCTCCCAGCAACGGGACTCTGGGGCTCCACCTCCTCACCAGCGTGCGTCCCTTGTGTTTCGATGACAACCATTCCCGCTGCTGTGGGGTACTGTACATCCTTCGAACACCTGTTGGTGCCACTGATGAATGGATGCATAAAAAGTATGTATTAGACGCACACACAATGGACTATTACTCAGCCTTGACAAGGAAAAAAATCCTGCAATATACAATGACACGTATGAAGCTTGAGGACATTATGCTCCGTGAAACAAGGCGGCCTCGGAAGGACGAGTTCTGAGGATTTGACGTATGCGAGGACCGTAAAACAGTCAAACTCAGAGAGGCAAAGGGTAGAAGAGTGAGTGCCAGGAGCTGGGAGAGGGGAAAGAGGTCTCTGCTAAAAATGGGTATAAAATTTTAGTTATGCGAGATGAATAATTTCTAGAGATTTACTGCACAGCATTGTGTCTATAGAAAACAATACTGTATTATGTACACTTAAGGATCTGTTGAGTAAATCTCGTACTGTGTTCTTACACAATGAAATAAAATAAAAATCCTCCAGAGGACACGAGGGTGAGAACGGACTCTGGGAAGAAAGAACTTCAATGGTTGTTGTCAGATCAAAATGAAGAACCGGAACCAGCTCCTCCTGCGCTTTCCCACCAGGTTGGAGGTCACGGTCAGGGGTCTGTTCGTGGCAGGTCTCTCCCCAGGGGACCCTTCTCGGGCTGTGTTCCTGTCTGTGGGGTCCTCAGGTCTGTCTGATCTTGTTTGTGCAAGTTTTTAGATCTAATGGGACACATTTGCATCTAGAAACTCAACTGAAAATAAAGCTGTGAATATGAAATGCGCGTGCCAGCTCCAAACGGGCCAGCGGGAGCCAGAGGCTTGGGGCACCGTCGTCCCAGAAGGAAAGTGTGGCGGATGTTTAGGTTGCTCTGAACGGGAGGAACCGGCGAAGGGGAATATTTCTATTTCAAAGACGAAAGGCGATTTCATTTTAATGAGCACTATTTCCCTTTTTAAATTTGGTAACCTGGATTTTACAATTTACTGCAAATGACACGAGAAAATTCTGGAAATATCTAAAGCCACGCCCCTCCTCTTGCTGCTGACCCCCGCCATGTATCAGGCATCTATTCTCAAGAGCAGCAGAGATGACATGTCCTGCGCTCTTTGACAGGGCAGCACAGATGCAGTTCAATGGCATCGTGCATGTAAATACATCATAGTTACAGAAAAATTGTCCTCCGTTCCTGAAATTGAACATGAAATGAACTCTAGAGACCACGAAGTCTTCAATAATATTCCTCAGAAACTGTAACTCACTTGCGTCGTGCAGGCAAAGACTAAGCCACATAAAGGGGCCTGTGCGGGGACAGCCTCGACGCCCACCGCCGCAGTCACCCCACGGCAGTGCTCACACCTGGTGCACAGCCAGTCCCCCCAGGTGTTCTGTAGAGGAAATGGAAAGGAGACTCGTACCATCTGGTTAATAACACAGCACTGAGCAGGATCTGGTAACAATATCCCCCCGACTTAGGCTTTTAAAATCACTTCTATTCCTTGAGCAAGAAAGTGCTTCTCCATCTGTCCTATGAAAACAGGAGATAAATAAATGTTTATTCAACCTCGTCCCTGTCAGAGTCATCATTATTTGGGAAGCATAATGAACTGTCTCTACTGCAGATCCAACTCGACTCTCCGTCAGGCGTAGCTGCTGCCTTTGCCAAAGGTGTGGGACACAGGAAGTGAAACCTGCCAGCGCAGTCACACCTTATCCGCGGCATGGGAGCAGGTGATGATGTGCGTACAGGAAAAGTGTCGCAAATGCTGGTTCTGTCTGCTGATTCATTTCACAGCCAGTTCGAGCAGCTTCGATCATGCCGGAAGGGTGGGAGGCGGGCTCAAGATGTCTCTAAACCTTCTCTTTCCATTTCTTTTTGGGTTCTTATCATTTGGGACCTCGCTACCTGCTTCTGGGCTCTCTTTCCCCCAGCCCAGTCCACCCCATAGGCCGAGACAGTGATGAGGGTTTCATTGGGAGCTGTGGTCACTCTGGGGCCACCACAGGTCACCACCGGTCAGTGACCTCTCTCGCTCTTCACAGGGCATTGCACCAACTGCTGACAGTTGATGGGCTGAAGAAGTGAACTGTGTATGTGAAACTCAGTGACCAGGGCATGACATGTGGCGCGTACTTTAAACACAGGGTACAAACCATGACAGATGAGACAGAAAGGGGACACTCAGTAATTATCCTGAGATTATAGGCATGCATGGGATGGTCTTGGGCTAAAAGGACATGTGGCCGCTCTCTATAGAAGCACTAACTGTTATAATTGTAATTCTTATTATCGATATCATTATCATCATGTCCTCAAATGATGGCCACTCCAGCCCCATCCCACTTCTCACTGAATGACAACGTCAACCCTAACGTGACAAGGAGAGCAGAAGTCACCAGGCCAGGATACCATCTCCTGCCTTCACGTCTGCTCATGGCTGGCCTGCCATCGGCGCTGGCCCACGATAGGGCTTTCTCCTCCTCCTTGCCACCATCGCCCCGTCAGGCCACCGCCCAGATGTGGCAGAAGAACACAGGGCCAAGATGGCGGCTCTGGACCATGACTTAACCTCTGTGTCTGCTTCCTAAATTGTAAAGTCGGGATAACAGTGGAACCTGCCTCACGGAGTGAGTGAGAGGAGAGCGTGGTGAGTACTTGGAAAAGCACGTGGTCGTAGTAAATACTCAATAAACACTGGCTGCTATTAGCATGATTGCCTCCCAAAGAGCCTCTCTAGGTTTCATTGTTCCCCCATGTCCTTCACTGACATTATCTTACTTGATTCTCTCCACAACCCTGTGGGGTAGGTTCTGCTAATTGTTGGACTTATTAGTACTGGACAGCAACTATATGTTTAATTCCGGACCGGCAGGGATACACTGGGGGCCAAAACAATAACAATTCCTGACCTGCAGACACCATGTGGCAAAGGAGACAGAGGCGAAGTGAGTGGATGTGTAATCCAACGCGGGGCAGAGTGGGGAGGCACGGGACAGTGGACTCAGAAAAGGCTTCTGAGGAAGTAGCATCAACCGTGACTCCAAGCATGAGGAGGCATTGGCCAGGTCAAGAGAAGGACAACTTTTCCAGGAAAAAAAAAATGCAGACAATGTTGGGTGGGAAAGGCGGTGGCCCACGTAAGAAACTATGAGAAGGACAGAGTGGCACAATCTGCGTGAGCCAGAGGGGCACATGATGGGAGGACAACCCATCCCGTTTCCAGAGAGTCTGACAGCTGCAGGGGTGGCTGGCGGGTGGAAAAAGCATCGCATGGAGGCCTACTGAGGCAGATGAAGCCGTGTGGAGCCAGAGAAGGGGTGGAGGGGAAGCTGGTGCTGATCCTGGAGGGAAGGCAGCCACCATCCAGGACCGGGCCACCCGGACATGGGTGATGAGCGTCTGGCACTATGTAGGGCCGTGATGGACAGTGAACCCACCTTAGGGACAGGGGGCACCATGAGAATAGATGACTATGACAACATTTCAAATTCCTGCCAACAGCAGGGCTCATAGAGATTTAACTGAGTTATAAAAATAAAGAAACGTCACATTTCTTACCCCTATATCATGGATCCAATTCTAATTTGGCTCTATACCTCTCAACAAGACATCTGTGGCCATCTGTCCCCTGACTACTCTGTCCCCACTCGTGTCTCCCAGCTCCTGGGGGCTCTCCCTCATCCTAGTAGCTCCCCCAATCCTGCCAATTTTTTGAGCCCCACCCTAAGTTCACTTCTTTTACAAAACTTCTGACCCCTCCCAACCCACACTAACTTCTCTGTGCCTGAAATGGTGGTTCATTCCATTTTAATACTAATCCTTCTCCAAGTATCCTGCATATGTGTTCTCATTCCCTCTGAGAATATAGCTGCAGACAGGGCCTCAGACAGCACAGGAACTCAAAAAACGTGGGTGCAATTTCCAAAGGCACTTCCGAGGATGGAAGAGAACAGCAGGTCAAAGGCCAACGATTCCTTCTAACTGTATTCGTGTGCACCCTCGTTTATGTATTCATCCCACGAATATTCGCTGGGCATCTGTTGTGTTCCAGGCACCACATGCGAGATGTTTTTGATAAGAAAAAAACTTTTTACCTGGACAGAAATTCTAAGAAAAATTTTATTTTATTTTATTTTATTGTTTAAGCAGATGGATATTTTTAACCATTGTCCTCAGCAATCTCTGGCTATATATCTGAGCTGGTCAAAGTGCTGTGACCAATGAGTGGAGTCTCTGGGCCCCATGTTCGCCACTGGCCAAAAAGAATTTCCCACTTGACTACTCTTCAGATCTTGGCAGATGCTGAGAGAAGAAACAGGGAGGTAAGACCCAGGTCGGAGCGCTGGACTCTCCACTCTGAGCAGGGACTGTCGGATTCAGAGGAGCCTTTGGACATCACAATAAACCGTCTCGTCTGCATCTTGAAATGCAACTCCCCTTCTCAATAAAGTATTTCTTCCTCCTGCCTCCCCAACTTCCTAAACAATTTCCATCAACCTCATTCTACGTAAACATAAAATAGCCCTGTGGCCCCTTCTTGTGTGTGCTTTCCCCACTGGCCTCTGCACGGTGTAAATATTTACTAGTCTGTGTTTAGTATCTGCTGTCGTGTATCCTGCAGTCATTCATAGTATTGTCAATAATGCATACTTTTTCAACATTCCTTGGGGCGAAGGGTAATTTTGGGTCTTGGAAAATCCAGTTGCTTTTATATACTAATTTTTATTTTTCCCATAATAGATATTTATTGTAGAAAATACAAAAACTGTAGATAAACAAAGGAAATGTTATCCATGATCCCACCAGGCTAGAGTGAGTCACTGTTACGAGAACTCCGAAGGCCTGCAACAGAATGCAGTGGGTGTGGAACTCAGTTTTTATGAAGGATAAAACACGCATACCATTTAGTAAACGTCTAAAAGTAGAAGTTCAGGGCTAAAAGGAATACAGTGTCAAGTGGATTTTGCCACAATTCTCAAATTACCTTGCAGAACCTTATAGCTGTGACCAGCCAACAGCCCAATCAGCCCGGAGCATCCTGTGTTCTGTCTACTCTGGTAACGCTCGGTCGATCTTCATCGCCTTTGCCAGATGGATGTAAAAAAAATTATTTCATTGTTCCACTGTTTTCTCTTTTCTTTTTTTGTCAATTGTCAGCTTATGTCCAGAGAATATTTTTCTGAGGCAAACCTGCGTAAAGAAGTGTTCTGGGTAACAATGTAAGTAAATGTGGCGGCCTTTCTTTCATTAAGTTAGGGACACATGTTGAAACCACATGTTTCTCCAAACTTACAAATCAGTGATGAGCTTAGAGGAACAGATCACACTGGGTTATGCTCAAAGCATTTGCAAAACTGAGTTGAAAATGAAAGACTGCCGATTCGTTGATTGGAATAGTATTTATTGGATGTCTGCTACGTTCCAGGCACATAGAGACTTTATAGTCTAGTTGGGAAAGATGACAAGCAAGTAAATAAATAAACAAAGTGGAAAACACCAGACAGTTGTAACTGCTGTGTTAAGTTAAATTGGGGATTCTTGTTTAAAAAACCTGTCAAGCAAAGGTTTATTTTCAGTGATTGATGGAGCTGATGACCAAATTCAGCAAATATATGTGGAATATCTATCATGCTGCGGGGAGGGGAAAGGTAATGAACAAGGAGGCATAGTTCCAATTCATCTGAAGTTTAGGGAGTGGAAAGGACATAGAAATTTACGAATTTAAATATTTTTGATAGTAATTTATGCTTCTCTGCGCGCTCCATCAGCCCCACAGACACCGATTCTTGCAACAACTCTATGTCATCACCCAGTGGACACTGTCTCCACTTCTCAATGAAAGGCCAGGCTTTGCCCACAGCACGTCGCTGGTAAATTGCCTGGCGGGTACTGGCAGCGTCCGTTGTGACACCTGCAGTACAGCAGCAGCAGCAGCAGCAGCGGCTGCCACACTTTTGCTGCGCTGCAGCTATAACGCAGAGTCCTGTCCGAGAAAGATGCTTCTCGCATAGTAGTGGCTGTGCAGCGTCGGTGCCCGTCGGTTGTGGGGCTGCAACTGCTGTCAGAAAACTTGCTTTACGGCAGCGGCGAGGCTACAGCACTTTTGCAGCTTGGCGGATGTTAGGCTGTGTCTGTTGCTAAGGAACTTGCTTTACGGCGACGCGCGGTGGCTGCCGCACTTTTACCACATTGCAGCTCTCATGCAGTCAGTTCTGAAGAAACTGCTTTACGGCAGCGGCATGGCAGTGCTGGTGCTTTGAGGGCGTGAGGGCGTTGCTGTAGTGAGGGAACATGCTTTACGGCAATAACAGCGGCTGCCGCGCTCCTGCCGCACTGTGGTTTGTAGGCCCAGCTGCTGTGAGAGAAGGCGCTTTACGGCAATGGCCGCATTTAATAATGTATACCGTACTGACACGTTAACAATATGCTGACACGTTAACGATATACACCATACCTCAAATAAATTAGGTCATTTTTTTTCCCCCTGAATTTCTAGAAGGAATGAGCATCGCTTTTGAAATCATTATGACTCCTGGAGTCCCAGCAGAGCTAACGAAGCGAGCACAGGGGACGAGGCAGAGGACCAACAGAGCTGGGAAATCCAATTCCAGCCTCGGCAAACATGATGTCGGCTAACTACATAACCGAGAACACGCCTAACAGGTAACAAGAAAGCTCCTGCCTCTTTAATGGATTCAGTCTTTTCCAGTGTGGGCTCGCCTCACTGTCATAGGCACGTGCGTAAATATGTTTGCAAATACACACTGAAGTTTATAGTTTAATACACCTTTGCTCTTTGCTAAGTATAAATGCCAAATGTCCAACTCCTTAAAAAGCATAAGAACATTCCAGAGATGTAAGAGCTTCATAGTTTTCCATTTGGGTTGGTATTTTCATAACCAGAAATAACAGATGAGAGTGATTAATGAATTCCATTAACAATGGTAAATTTTTAACAAGGAAACCTCCCTTCTCTGCAATTCACTCCCTTCATCCCCTTATCCAATTAGTACCTTTATTTTCACAGCAAAAATGGTATTCCTCCCCAGTAGTTCATTTTCAGTTCAAGCCCCAGTGGGATTCTAATTTACTTCTTACTCTTCTGAAGAATTTGAAAATTATGTGATGCCTTTCCACAGTTATTTATCGGGGCCACACGTGTTCACGGAGATGAAGGATTTCACAATCGTGTCACTGAACAATGTTTCCAACCCTTTGATTTGCTTGCTTGTACCCGACAGTAACATTTTCCTTTCCTCTGTACTTCTAAATTGCTTTGCAGTACAAAGGCTAGATTCAGAAGGGGTGAATTCTAATTTACTCTCGCCAGCTGGCATCTGAGTAAATGGAAAGACATTGAGCCATAAGGAATGTGGTCCTACCAGCCACAGTCACGTGAGCAAGGCACTGGGAGGGTCCACCGCTAGAGATATTTTCCTTTGTCATTTTAATGTTACTATCAAAGTAATATTTGTACACTGTACAAAAATGAGAAAATACTGAAACTGTGTTAAACCTCCCAGAAATTGGTACATTTAACATTTTGGTCTATTTTCTTCTACTCAATTGTTCTGTTTTTTTCTCTCTCCTTTCTCCTCTCCTTTTCCTCCTATGTGTCTGTACGTGTGTAGCCATGTATACATATATAATACAAACACACACGAAAAATAGGAGTCAAACTATAATACTGTTTTGAAATTCACTTTTTAAGCTTACCAATATATCCCATTCGTCCATAACATTTAGTATATTTTGCAAAGTTTATTTTAATGATGAGTAGTCTTTCATCATATGGATGTAGCATATTTTATTTAAATAAATTTTTATCATTGGATATACAGAGGTCTCCTGTAGTCTACTCTTATAACTTGAGATATGACATAGCCCTTTTTATTTAAATATTTTTGTATATCTGTGACCTTGGCTAAGGTTAATTTACTTAAAGTAAAATTACAATTTAAAGAGCCTGAATGTTCTCTAGGGTTTAGATGCCCTCCAGATAATCTGTACTAATTTACATTCTGCCAGCAGTCAACGAGGGTGTCTGTTCCCTGAACTCCCGCCACCGAGGCATCATATCATTTTAATCACTTTTTTTGACAATTTGGTCTGCGTAAAATGATGTTTCCTTGTTGGAACTTGCATTTCTTTGATTCCTAGTATAGTTGAAACTTCTTAATTATTTCTTAGTTATAAAAGTAATAAATGATAATTGTAAAATGTGCAAACATTAACATCTTTGAACTAAAATTCTCACCGTTTTTGTACACTATATCACATTTTTTCATAGACCTAAATCTTTCGAGCAGTTTTAGGTTCACAGCAAAACTGAACAGAAAGTACAGAGATTTCCTATATACTGCCCCCCAGCCAACAACCACAGCCACCCCCACTGTTGACACTTTTCACCAGGGTGGTACATTCGATGAACCTACAGTGACACGTCATCATCACCTAGAGTCCATAGTTCACACGAGGGTTCACTCTTGGTGCTGTGCATTCTGCGGGTTTGACAGATGTATCTGCCACTATAGTATCCTACAGAGTAGAGTACTCAACTTTTAATGAAAGATTTTCTGTGGTCTCACATTCCTGTCCTCTCTCAGAAGCCCCTTTTTTTCCCCAAAATACACTGTCTGGATCTTTCCTTCTAGACCTAAAGGAGTCTGTTAAGCCCATGTTTCCTAACCAGACAAATTTCTCTTCGAGAGAAACACTGGTGCCAGTCGTCAACATTGTAATTTATGTATTCAACTACATTTTCTATTTTGGCTTCAGATATCATTTCTTTTAAAAGATACGTTCTGATTCGTATAGTTGAGATGCCTGTGCCCATCCTGTTCTACTCTATGTAGGCGTAATCAGATCTATGCAGGATTCTGTTATGCGGATATGGTGTAATGTATCTATTTTCCCATGAATGGGCGCTTAGCTTTTGTCTCGTCTTCCCTTTTATAAATAATGGCATGACGAACACCCACGAATGTGAGACCTTCTGTGGGATCTATGCTGAGTTAGTGGAAGGTGGGAATGTAGGATCCGGTCATCACCAGATCCACTAGGAGAGGCAGATTGTCTTCCAGGGGAATTACCCCACTTACACTGTCCCCCCCAGCACTCTCCCCACACACACCCACACGGCAGAAGCGTCACCTTTTCTCCACACCTTCATCAGCATCTGCTATTGTCCTATTTTTTTCTTCTACAAAACAATGTTTTATTTTTATTTTTATTTTTTTAATTTAAATATTTTATCTAAAATAACATTTTAGTCTATGGCCATGCCACCCAATCCCGTCTGATCTCGGAAGCTAAGCAGGGTTGGGCCTGGTTAGTACTTGGATGGGAGGCCCCGTAGGAAGACCAGGTGCTGTCGATGTAAAAAATAAAAAAAATTAAAGGATTGTAAGCTGACAAGGTCCTTGCAATCTGTGAGGTCAATCAAGGGTCGCCTCGCCTAAAAAATAAATACATAAATAAATAAAATACAATAAAATAAATGTTTTATTTTTAAACTTATTTCTTTCATCTACCTGAAATTTGTCGTGGGGGATGGTGTCAGGTATATACATTCAACCTTATTTTCCTTGTGTGATGGATAACTCTTCTAATGCCTGCCTCCCCTGCCTGCCCTACACCATCTTAGCCCTTTGCTCCTACACATGGATTTTATGATAAAATCTAATGTCAAGTTTCATTCACAACTCCGTGGAATTTTGCCTGGAATTCACAAGTTCATTTAGAGGGAGTTGGTATCTCTATAAAGTTGCCTTTCCACTTGTAAACAGAGAATGCATTTCCATTTACTTAGTTATTTTTAAATTGTGTTATAATTTTCACAATCAAAGTCATACTCGTCTTTTCTTAGGTTTATTCCCAGATTTCTTGTAAGTTTTGCTGTGTTGTTGGCAGACATTTTTATACTGTAATTACATTTTCTAATTCATGGTTGCTGGAAATAACAACTGTGTTTCTTTCCAATCTCTTCATATTTTATTTCGTTTGGGATTTGCTTTTTTTTTTTTTTTTTTTGGTAAGAGAAGGGAGACTTTTTCTTCATCTCGTACTTGTTAGGGTTCCAGTATAATATTCATTAGAAACAATGATAATAGACAACATTTTCTTGTTCTTCACCTCAAAATAAATGCTTCTAATATTTCACCACTTAAGTAGGGTGATTTCTCACTGTTTTGGTGCTGTCTTTTATTAAGTTAGAATGTCCTCTTTTCTTATTAATTTCCTGAGTTGTTATTTGATCACGTATGAATGCTGAATTAAGTCGAATGTTTTTTTTCTGCATCTACTGGGATGACCATATGATTTATTCATTCATCTAGCAACATGGGGAATTATGACAGTAGGTTGTCACGTATTGTTTGTTATGCATGCCCCTACCGTTAAAAATCAGAATGAAATACTTTCTATTCCTTTTGTATCTTTCATTATATGATCAAATATTTTCCATCGTGTGATAAATTAAGAGCCATAAAATTCATCCTTAGTTTTTCCAGTGACTGATTATATGGCTTTAAATCATATGGATAAGTATCGTCAATCTTTTTTTCCAACCCTGGACACAAAATTTTTTAAATGGAATCATTTCTTGCCCTTCTGCTATGAAAATCAGCATATGCACAGTTCAGCCTACTCCTTCCTCTTCCTTTTATTAATAAGTACAGAAATTTTAGACTTTCTGTATTGTCAATTATTTCTAAATTTTACTTCATCATCTCTTCCTTCAAAAAGTTGCTGTTTACAGTGTTTTATAAACAAAATGACTATAGCTGTTTACCTTTGTATTTAAATGCTCACCACCGGCCTTTTTGAAATATCTTCCTTTTGTCTAAGTTCTTCCCTTTCAATCATTTCAAGTATGATTGACTGGTTTTTTCAGGAGGAGTTCGTTGCGTTTTTGACAATGACTCCTTTGACATAAAGAACAGCTTTATCAGTACAGGAATAGGGGCTCGCATTTTCCCCTGAAAACTCCGTGCCTGTCGCTCCTGTGACGGCCGCGCTGCGGGGAGCCTGAGCCCGGCTCCGCTCCCGTCTCGTCTCCTTCAGGCTGTGTCCTTCCGTCTGAGAGCTCGCAGTGTTCTTTCTCCAGCCTCAGAGTTGACGGACCTTCCCGGGATCTGTTTTCCCAGAAGGTGATGTGGTCTTTCGAGCAGCAGATCGAGTTCTTCCTCCCCGTGGAGCACGGTTTCTTCTCTGACGCCTCTGAACATGCCGCTCTGTCGTATCTGTTCCGTCCCCGTCATCAGAGCCGCCCGCCGTGTCTGTCGCATGTCTGTACGCGGCACCTCCATTGCGTGTCTTCTTCTGTGATCTTTTAAAAACTACTCATTGATTGTTTCTTTATCCTGTGCGGATAGTAGCTTCACAGTGAAGAAGGTGGGCCGCAGGTTTCAGCATCAGAGGTGCTAGGGCTCCGTTCCGGACACGCACTTACCGCCTTTTCAATCTTAGACAGATGCTAAACCTCCTAGAGCACGGTGCCCTCTGTATCCCGAGACCCACCTGCTAGACTATTTTAAAGAAAAAGTTGGATAATGGATTTATAATGCTCAGCCCATCCCTTATCAAAGAGTGAGCAATTAATGTTCGGTTGGCTTATGTTGTCAATATTTGCCAGTTTTCCACCTCCAAAAAGGCACCGTCATGAGGTTCGACCTAATAAATTTTAGTTATGACAGAATTATTTTTATCATTATTATATTGCAATGCCAGGCCTCTACACTGTTATTCAGTTTACTGCTGGAATATTGCTGTTCCTCGATTTTTCTAATCTATTTATTTCTCCCCTTCGTCGCTGTTCGGTTCTCATCATCCCCTGCACTTTGCATTACTCCCGCGTCGCCGTGTGCTTTTTATGGATCCCAGACACTGCTTTTCCTCGGGCTTCTCTCATCCGACTGGGTCCCATGTGCATCTCCCTCCCACAGCCCGAGCCTAAGACCTAAGTGCTGATGGTTTGTATTCGCAGTGTCGGGTTCATCGACTTCGATACTACTGACAGTTGGCCAGGTAATTCTTTGTTGCGGGGGGCTGTCCGGTGGGCTGTAGGGTGGTTGGTCAGCTGCACTTCCGGCCTCTATTCACCAGGTGCCAGCACATCGCCGTCTCCTAGTTGTGACCGCCAAAAGCGTCTCCAGATGTTGCCAGATGTCCCCACCGCTATAGCATGTGGCATTTAAAATAGAAATTTCACTTCTAGAATTTTATCCTAGATGTTCTTGCACATGTGTACAAAGATAGATGTAATAAGTAGCATTTTAAAAATAAAATATAAGTGGAAAAATACAAATGTTTATAAATAATTTATGGTATTTATATCAAAAGAAATATGCAGTCATGTAAAGCTATAAAGTCGATTTATTTGTGTTGACATGAAAAGATTCTTTTAAAAAGTGATGTAGTATGTTACTTCTTATATAGATTTATGTTGCCGTTTGTGAAGAAAATTTCTAGAAAGATACAAAAAAATCTAGGAACAAAAGGTTGAGAGTCTGGTATCTACTATGAGAGAAAAAGTTACCTTTTTCTATATATACTTTGGAGTTGTTTTTATTATGCATATGTATTATATTTATAATTCATTCCAATTAAAGAAGTAATTAAAATTAAAAGTCCTAGAAGAAATACAAAATTCATACCGAAGATACTGTCAAGGACATAATGGTTAGGTTTAAGGACTTGTACAAAATAGAACAGAGGAGAACGAATCATTATGAATAAGAGAATAGAATAAACGTTAAAATATTCAAAAATATTTTTTAAAAACTTACCCTAAATAAAAATATTCTTCAGTCTGTATAGTAGACTGGCACATCGTGTTGCTGAGAAAAAGTGATGCCGATAAATAGCCATAATGTGCTGCCGACATTAATAAATTTCAAGAATAAGGAAAATAAGAAGAATAAAAGTCATACAGCCTTTAGGGCATGCCACTAGAGGAGCCGTGCGTGTGTGGGGCGTGTGTGTGTGTGTGTGTGTGTGTGTTTAATGCATTGGGAACAGCAAAGAATCAGGAACCACAGCATTTCCTGGCTGGGAGGGACCACCGCTGGCCTCCTCCTCCCCGCACTCCGAACACTCCCACGGCGGGGAGTCTGTGGGATTGTCGAGGAAATGCACAGCGTCACCCAGTTCTTTTTGTGCAATCGCTTGCTCTCTAAAAATAAAGGCAATGCCTGGACACTCTCGGCCACGAAACACTCTGGCTCCAGCAGCTGCTCCCAGAAACCCCAGCTAACAGAACCTCAGGTCCAGCTCCGCAAGCCGGGGATGGAGACACAGGATGTTAACGCCTGGCGCCCGTGCACCTGTTTAAATGTAAGTTGGGGATGGAGACACAGGATGCTAATGTCTGGCGAACGTGCACCTGTTTACAGGTAGAGTCGGGACTAAGCCGTTCGGGGATTCTTGGTACCAAACAGATCGTAGGTATCAGAAAACTTGAATGTACAAAGACAACTGCTGAAACCTGATAGGTGAGAGGCCGGGCGAAGGGAGGGAGGCGCCAGCACTCCGTCATCTTTTAAGGTGAATGAATAGGATGTGTGAAAAGTTGAAACACTCCGATGCAGAGTCTAACCTGTGTTATTTATCATCATTTTTTTTTTTTAAGTTTCTAAGAGCCTTTTAGAAACTAATTTATTTTCTCATGGTGAAGAGGCAAAGAAGCACTTGTTTGTAACCAGCGGTTCCTTAAAAGTAAATGTAGTGCATTTTTGATAACTAACATTTATAGTATAATCCATTTTGATGAAACTGTTTCTGTCCATCTGTCTATAGATATATTAACCTCTCTGTCATGATGTTCATAGACTTACGTTCGACAAATCCTTTTTCTTTTATAAATTTTGCACATCGTTTGGATTGTCCATTTAAAGATACATATCTTTTTGTTTTCAAGACACTAAAGTCGTTTCCCCCCAAACTTAGTAAAAAGCCCCTCCCGTCCCCCGACTGCTACCTCCCACCGTCTCCAGCAAAGACGTGATCATTGTCATCGTCCCGTCTGTCCTCTCATGAGATGTTTCATCCACGGCCGCTCTGTTTGCGCGGAGGTGTCGTGCCGCACACACTGCTCTGTAACTTGCTTTTCGCCCAAAGACTAACGTCAGCTCGCCGTGTGCTATGTCTGTGCCTTAACACGTCCGCTTCATTGTACAGAATGAACGTACTCAGCTCGGCGATTCGGGCTTTCGGTCTGTCTGGGCAAGTTATTCTGATTTGTCTGGAATAACTAAACATTTCGCTATCTGGGAGCGAGCCCTCATCGCTGTGCTTTCCCACAAATCTCTAGGTCATGCTCATACACTTATTTTCCCACGTGTGATTAAATGTCATACTGTGAAATCCCTCAGTACCCTGTTGGTAGTTTAGTTACTATTTCATGGAATATATAGCCTAATTTAAGGTAATTTAGTTTGTTACACAATTGAATCTGCTATTCCAAAGATAAGCTATGTTATCTCATTTACCCTCAGACAATGCCCTAGTAGGATTTATCTCTCTCGGTAGAATAAAACACTTTCCTCATTTAGGTCCTGCAATTGTCTTGTAAATTTGTTCTTAGCCATTCAAATGTTATTGCAGTTATAAATAAGAATCCTTCTAAATGTTTATTTTTTAAGTAAGAGAATGCTATTGATTTTTGCATATTAATTTTAAAAAAACCACACGGCTCACTAAATTTTCTATCAATTCTGTGGTTTTAGTTATGCAATTACATTATCTTCAAATGATTTCTTATCTAATTGCATTGGCTGGTATTTCCAAAACAACATTAAGTGATAATAGTGGACATAGGCATCCATTTTAATGTCCCAACTTTAATTTGAATGGTTTGATGCGTCATCATTAAGCATGGCAATGACTTTTGTTTTGAGATTTTAAAGAGCATATTAAACAACCACGATATACTATTATATACTAAGGGATATATGTTCAGTATGTGTGTGTACGAAATTAAGATATATTCATTTTTATCAGACAAGTTCGTCGGCGTTTATTAAAATTGATCATGTTACTTTCTCCCTTTGACATAGTAAATGCTGGATCCGTGAACAGAGTCATGTGCCTGCTTTAGTGTGGTCGGCGCACTGGTGTTTAAATCCTCGCAGAGGGCGGTTTATGGGTTCCCAGCGTCAGGGTGCAGATGAGTTCTGAAGTCGGCATTCAGGTGCCAGACCCGTTCTTTCAGGGTTCAGGCGGAAGGAGGTCATTTCTAGTCACTTACAGCTTTTCTCTGCCAGTTTCTCATTCAGGCAGAAGGTGTGTTTACGGTGCGGGTGCCGAGGCCCACAGAGGGGAGACGAGGGAGCGGGGTCTGCGGGCTCCTTCCCTTGGTGCCGCGTGGCTCCTTCTCTGGGTACTTCAGCCCCCGTTTGTCTGTTTGTTTGCGTGGCATGGCCATCAAGTGCAGGCATCTGGGCGGAATCTGCAGTTGGCACCGGGCCTCTGCCAGCCACCTATCTCTGAGCCCTTGATCGACCAGGTTAGAGGCTGGTCACAGGGACCTTCTGGCACAGCCACCCTTCCTTCCCCTGGGGACTGGCGAATAGAAGGCACACGTGGGAGCTTCCTTTCCTTGACTCCGTTCCCTCCTGCACGTGATCCAGCAGAAATTTGTCAGGTTTTCTATGCGGCCGTGCTCCACGGTTCCCAGGCCGCTGTGTTCCTCACCGGGTTTCTTATTGCTCACGTGACGCTGTCTTTGAGAGAGGCCAGTAGATAACTCACCCCAGTCGTTGGCTTGCCGAGATCCCCAGTCCTTTAAAATGGTGCGCGTGCATGCGCACACACACACACATGCACACACCTGGACACTGTGCAATTATACACAGACCCTCAATGGCCAAAGTCTGAAACCTGGACAAGTTAACACAGAGATGTACAGGGCGTCAGAGGCCGTTGACCTGCGTCCTGGGCCATCTGCTGAAGTAGAAAGCTGGATTCTGCTCATTTGTTTTGAGACAGAGGCTGGTCCTGGACAGCCGTCCGTGGCCATCCCCCATAGCCCAGGGAGCCTGCTCCGGGAGCTCTGCAGCCAGCCGTGTCCCGCAGCCCAGGGCTCACAGGACCTCACCCCACGTCCTGCTCAGAAGTAGGGTCCTCATTTCTCCTTCATTTAGTTACCTACGGTCACATGCCAGGTCTCCCAGGCTGACAGTCAGGGAACCTGTAAATGAGTCGTTGCTAATCAGTGATGGTTTGGCTAATCAGCCCTGATTTCCCATGTCTCTGGCCCATCGCAGAGGGACACCAACACAGCAAAAGCGACCAAGACCATTTCTCATTCATCTTACTTTTGTGGTTGCTGTTTTCAAAACACTTTCACATAAATTGCTGTAGTTTATCATCATATGTGCATGTGGTTCCAACGATATCGCTCCAGTCTTCGGGTAAAAATCTGGGGCATGAGGAGGTCAGAAGCTGGCTCCCAGTCTCCTAACTCATGGGTGGGGGTTGGGGTGACCTAGGGACACCAGCTTCCTACACTACTCCCCCGGAGAGGAGACAGAACCATGCACAAGTTAAAATCTTGACTAGTTAAACATGTGCCTTCAGACTGACCTCCGTCACACCCAGGTAGAAATGAGTAACAGGCGTCTGTCCGTGGGGCAGACCTTCGCTCTTGCTGTGGTGTGGCTCTCAGGAAATGGGAGGAAATCGGATCTAAAGAAATGTCGAGAGTCCATAAAAAATAATTATAACCATGAGCCACAGGGAAGAGGAAATGGACTCAGGAGTCTGATAAATAGGATTTTATTAACTTGTTAACCTCGCTGACCTATCTAGGAAGCTAAAAGCGAGACCTTCGGCCCCGCAGTGACCGTTACACGCTGGGACCCAACAATCAGAGCCTAGAGGGACATGTTTATACAAAGAAAGAAAACGCAGTCACAAGTGTGTGCTTTCCATGCCTTTGCTCCTGGGGGAACATGTGCTGGAAGGGGAATTATCTTGAAATATGAAGCTAGGGATATTTCATCCATCGTCATACTAGAGATAAAAGACGTGATGCTTTTTTATTTAAGCACAAAGTGATATGAAGTAAAGTGTATGTCTTCCTTTCATGGGAAGATTAACTCATGTTTTAGGCTGTAATTTTAAACCTGGAAATCGGTGCTATCCAGCCACCCCCACCCCCAGCTCGCCGCCAGGGCTCAGCAGGAGCCAGGGACCACACGGCGTGCTTCTAGCTGGCGACCACTGTCCCTCCCCTCACCAGAAACCCAGCACGTTGCTGTAGCTGGTGGGGATGGAGCAAGCACAGCCCGGGAGAGTGGCCCGCAGCTTCTCCCTGGATGGCTCTGGTGGGGCTGCAGTCTACCGTCATTCCGCCTTGCCGATCCAGCAAGAAGCACATGGGCCCGGGACTGGTCAGGGGACTCCGGCTCCAGAGACAGGGGCCCCAGCAGCCTGTGGGCTCGGGCATTTGCGGGGGCCAGCAGGGCCTGGTCACTCCGCGCAGCAACCCCGGAGTGGCTTCGTGGGTCATTTCAGCGCCAGACTTCCTGAAGGCTTCCCATCTCTCAGTCCTTACAGTGACCTCGTGACCTGTCCCCTTAGGCACCAAACCAGGACACTTCTCGCCTTGTGGCCTACTGCGGTCCCACCATCCCCCCGCTCCGAGCCTGTGCCGGGGCCTTTGTGCGAAATTCTGTCCTCCCAGGCGGGCTCATGGGAACTCCCGCGTCCCTTCAAATCCTCATCTCCGTGGCGAGGCCAGCCAGGGCTCCTGTGTTTGGCCTGATTCTCCTCACTTCCTTCTGTTTTCTCCACAGCATATGTCACCTTGGACTTTTATACGTCATCATTTAGCACTTACTATTCGCTTCCCCGTAGGACGCAAGCCCCACGCGGCCGGGGGCCTCGTCTGTCATATCCAAGCACCTAGAATAATGAATGAGCAAATAGAACGAATTTTTAAGCGCTGTCCACTGTCGCGTGTTCCCACCAAGTGTGGCCCCCGGAGCGTGTGGTGCCCCCCGTCCCTTCCTTTCCAGACAGTGACACGGGCGGTGGTACGCGTGCGGGGACATCTTTTAAACGTTAAAGGCCGTCGGCCTGGCTTTCCTTCTTCCCTGGGAAGAATTCTGTGCACTAGCAGAAGCTCGTACGCCATCTCAGCGCTTAAGTCTGCTGTCAAGGGACCTCCGAACGGTAGGCGACCGTCCACGATTTACCAGAGATGGCACCAGGCCCGACAAGGAGAGCCAGGGGCAGTGTAACTCCACGTGTCCAGGCTCAGCTCAAGCCACGCAGACCGGGCCGTTGTCCTAACGCAGTTACACGCACAAGCACAGAAATGTTTGTGAAGTGTTTCATCCAAATGCTTTCCCCCCCAAAAAACAGGATGGAGATGGGTGACCTCGTGCCATTGGACCTTAAGGACACAGTTGTCCTAGGCTCTCCAAGCTTAAATCAGGAGGGTGCAAATGCCATTCTCTCTACTTGTCTTTCTTTTCTTCACTCACTTGGGGAACGCATTTTGTTTTTGTCGTAATTAGCCGGGAAATTAATGTAAAGACACAGGAATTTCGAGACCAAAAGAGAAAACTATTCAGAGAGAGCTAACGAGTTTGCTGTTGATGGTGGGGTCTGACTTATCCGGGGAGAGTGGACCCCGGGGGACTCACAGCCCTGTAGACTCAGTGACAGCCGCGGGCCACACAAACTATTTTATCCATTGCATTTGAATTAACCTCCACGTGCCCAATGCTGGAAACCCAGCCGAGGCTGTTTTCTGGCAGAGTCCTTCGGAAGTCGCACGCTGGCCACGCGTCTGTGTGGCCCGCGCTCGTGGAGGAAGCTGGCCTGCGTCCTTAGACTGAGCCCGAAGCCGCCTTCCACGAGGGCCGCACGGCACCGTGCCGTCCGCCCACCTGGGAGCTGCCGTTTCGTGAAGCAGAAGATGCGAGAAGGGGCGACTCATGTCTGTCTCGTGGGAAGACCTTCCATTTCACTTCATGTCTATTTCGAAAGCTTCGGTCGAAAGTTTCAAAGAAAAATAAACCAAATCATCAGAGTCTGGAGGTCTTCACAGTCTGATTATTTTTCTTGGCAAATTAACACATTGTTAGGGCGCCACGTAGACCTATTTTTAGTGTTATTATATATCAAAAGAATCAATAGTTTTTGATTCCCAGTCTCACTTACAGAAACGTGTCCTAGAAAAACAATAAAAAAATGTGGCCTGAGATTTACATGCAAGGATGTTCAATGAAGTCGTCTTCATAACGGTGAGGAAAATAAGAACAATCTAAATAATGGTAGAAGAATGGCCAGATAATTTATGGTGCAACTGTTCTATGGAATATTACAAATCCGTAAGAATGGTATTCTCGTGGAATAATAAAGGTCATGGGGAAAGTCTAAAAAAGAGGGGAAAAAATATCAAAACGTTGCCAGAAGTAATGTCTGAATTGTATGCTTACAGATGATTTTCTTTTTTTATACTTTTCCTGTTTCCCTTTTTTCAAAAAACAGGATTTATATATTACTTTTACTCTCTAGAGAAGTAACGAATGCTTCTTCGTCTTAAGATAAAGTAGACACAGCCTTGAGTAATAAACTGTGACAGATCATCCACATAATTTTGTTAAATTTGGTACTGGGGAGCAATGTAAGGAAGGAACCATTATCCTTTGCACCTAGTTGGAAAATGCCCAGTCCCCAAACTCAGTGTCATCCTGCCCTTTGGCTGAGTAAAATGCCTTGGACGTTGGTGGGCGATGAGTCATAAGAAGACAAACCTCTCCTTTGTGGATGGAGCCGCCCTGGTCCCTGCCTAGGGGCCTGGAGACCAGTGGTTTTCCTTGTTGCTCCTCACGCCTCAGAGACCCAGAAATTTCTCCTTCCTTCGCATGTCCTGACATTCCCTCCAGTTTCTTTCCTCGTACTTTATCACAAGACCAAGTAGAAATCCAGAAGGGGCCAGGATCTGTCCTCGGGGCTTTGCGATGAATCGAAACCAATGGCATTTCACTTTCTGGCTCAGAGTTTACTTTCCGCAAGTAAAAATAATGCCTACAGACCCCTCTCTGGCTCCAGCAAACATAAACGCTGTCTCCGAGAAACAACTGTTTGATTAACACAGCCAATTCTGGCAAACGGTTTAAAAATTCCTCGGGGAAAATAAAAGCCTATAAAAATGCCGGTCTGACTACGTAGGCCGAGCCAGGGATGCGTCTGGGGAGGCAGCTGCGATACCACTGTTGGTGTCCTGCCCCCCGAAACATCCAGACGCTTCCAGGCACAAGCGCCGCAGACAAGAGGCTGTTCATCCGCTAGGCAGAGTCCATTTCTCATTTCGCTTTATTCATCGGTTAGGAAAACGTTTATTGGCCAGAAAAATGGACATGCCCGGGAAGAAGTTTAAGCCCTATGTGTCTTACGCGTTTATTACAGATCCAACCCTCGTGACTTACACGCGTATTACAGATCCATTAACGTGACGAGAGGGCTCCGAACGCGGGATGTGGCAGGACGACTCATGCCGGCGGTCACCTCCGACATCCGCGGTATTGTGTCTCCTCTCCAGCACGCCCGACTTTCCTCCGCGACTCCGCCCCCATCCTGGCACGAGAGGAGCGTGTGAGCAGAGGGGTTCTCCTTCACGAGCATCCCAGCCACCTGATCCGGGGGAGAGACGACCCGCAGGCCGGTCATCTCCAGGTAGGAAACGTAATCGCTTGATTTCTGAACTGCCGGCTGGACGCTGATGTGCTTACCGTTACGTTCTATGAACAAATATTTATTAAGCGCCTTCTGTCTTAGGATTATTGACACAAGTAGCTGCAAGACAGAAAAAATTGGCGAAGGAGATAAGAAAGACAAAATTAGGTTATGCGGGAGAGCGCGTGCAGCGGCCGCTCGCTGTCCGTGGGACCCTGGCCACCATGCCCGGGCCACCGCCGAGAAGGGAGCTGTTCACTGCCAGATAGAGTCCGTTTATTCATTTGGTTTTGTTCACTACCCAGAAAATGTTTATTGGCCAAGAAACAAAGGTGCTGGCCGAGATTTCGGCCTCAGAGAAGCTCTCTTGGGAGACCAGGCGGTCAAATGCAGGCGGCGTTCCAGGCGGACGGGATGGCATTCGCCAAGGCAGGAGTCCAGGGACACAGTGCCCTACGATGTACTGCAAAGTTCACCGAGGCCTGGGCGGAGGACGCGTGGAGAGCGTAGGACAGCTCGACAGGCTGGACGTGCTGCTGAGTTTCTGTCAGGCGTCTTAACGGGGTTGCTTTGTCCCCGCCTGCACCGGCCCACACCAGGTCTCTGCAGGACAACTGTGACTGCCCAGCTCACCTCCCTGCTAGCCTCCCTGACCTCCAGACGTCCTCCTCAGAGGACAAGAGCAGCTTCCCACGGCCTCAGGTGGAGTGACCGCAGGTCCCAATTGACTTGGGACAGGTACACCAGCTGTGCCGGCGAGCGAGGACAAGCAGCCCTGGGGCGATGGCGGACATAAAGCCTACTGTCTACCCCCGTCTACTACGAAACCCCCTGAGCCAACTCTGACTTTGAGGTACTTCCATCTTTATGCTAGTCATCTAGCCCTGTCACAGGGGCCATAAACTGAGGACAGGGAGTGAGTGAACGATGTCTCCAAAGTGAAGTACCAGGCCCACTAGACCTTTACACGGTGGCCTTCTCCAGCAGCGCCCAGCATAACTCTGCTCCCCTGTGATGGAGAGCAGTACCCGCCTCTGTACCGGCCGTCAGCACTGGGTGGGTTGAGCCTTGCTGCTTCCGTAAGGCCCCTACCTGGGGGTTAAGATACCACAAGCCGATAGCAGCATCGGCCTGCACCCCACCACACGGCCCATCAGCCTGCCTGTTCCTTAGAGTGGAAAGACAGAGGACATCAGGACCGCCATTGAGGGGACCAAGGGACCGGATTCTGCAGCTCTTATATAAACAATATAATAAACTAGGTACGTTTTCAAAACAAGGCACAAAACTATGTAAATAATAATTATAATTATACATGAAAAATCAAATACGGTTCCCGGCTATGAGGGAGTAAAAATTTTGAGAGTTATTCTCCTACTTTAAACAAATAAAAAACTTGACGAGAACATGAAACAACCATATAAGACATTGAAATACAGGAAGCACAAGTGGATGGTCCCTAAGAGAGAGGAAATGAACAAGGTGGATATGAGATTCCTCGGCTTATTTCCAGGGGGCATATGTGGCTATTTGATTTTAATCGAATTAATTACAATAGAATAAAATAAAAATATCTGTCCTCAGGCCAACTAGAAATATTGCCAGCGTTCAGTAGGCACGTGTGGCTGGTGGCCATTGTCTTGGACAGTAGAGACAGAGGACATTTCCGTCATGAAGAAGGTTCTGTTAGTGCCGATCTAAACACACCAACTAAGAAACCATTTTCAGATTGGATTAAAAAAACAAAACGAAACAAAAAACAAAAACATGGCCCAAGTATAAGCCATCTACAAGAAAAACTAAACAAGACAACAACAAAACAGGACATAGATAGGTTAAAAGTAAAAGAATGGAAATCTACACGCCCGGTGATACTAACCGCGAAAGAGCGAGAAATAGAGACCGAACAAAGCTCGTAACAGAACGTCACGACAGACGGAGGTGAACCGCAGAACTTAGGGAGAAATGGACATGTCTGTGACTATGTCTGGAGATTTAACGCCTCTCTCAGTAAACGATAGAGCGAACAGAAATTAGTGGGCATACACGACTTGGAAAACGCGACTGCCCAAGGTGACCTAATTGGCCTTCGTAGGACATAGGACATAATGGTGCCAAACTGCAGAACACATATGCTATTCACATGCACGTGGAACAGTCACCCAAGCAGACAGCATGCTAAGACACATCTCAGTACATTTGAAAGGGCCGAAACCACTGTGGTTTTTTATTTTTATATACACAACGGAACTAAATTATAAATCAATAACAGAAAGCATCTGAAAAATACCCAAATATTTGGAAATGAAACAAAATACTTCTAAAGAACATATAGGTCAAAGAAGAAATTATAACACTTTTTGACCGAAATTAATGTGAAAATGCAACATAGCAAAATTTTTAGGACATTAAAATGTCAGTAAGAGAATATGTGAATAATTTTATGACAACCAACAGAATAACTTAGATGAAAAAAGACAAATTCCACGAAAGGCACAAATTAACAAAATGTATGCAAGAAGAAATAGAAAATCTCAGTAGCGTGACATCAAATAAAAGAATTGAATTTACGATTTAAAAGTTTCCCCCAAAGAAAATATCAGGTCCATATGATCCCACAGATAAATTCTATGAAATACTTAAGGAAGAAATAGTACCGATCTTGCACAAATTCTTTCAGAAAATAGAGTGGGAAGGGAAAACTTCCAAACCCATTTTACGAGGCCAGCATTAACCCTATGCCAAAGCCCAATAAAAATATTAGGAGAAAAGAAAACTATAGACCAATACCGCTCATGAAAAATCCTTTAAGACATATTAGAAAAGGATATCCAGCAATATACTTAAAAAGTTTAAATTATCATGAGCAAGCAGTGTTTATTCCAGGAATTTCGATCAAAGAAAGTGACTGTGTTCACAGAATAAAATAGAAGAACCATATAATAATCTCGATAAATGTAGCAAAGCATTTGATATTACTTAAGCCTTGTTCATATTTTAAAACTCTCAGCACACTAGGAATAAAATAAAATGCTCTCATGTTGATGAAGAACATCTACGATAAATCTATAGCTAACTTCATACTTAATGGTGAACCTGAGTGCATTTCTTCCAAGATAGGGAACGAATTTAGAATAAAATGTAAGACGTAAACCGTAATTATGTATGTAGAAACCCCTAAGGGAACTACAAAAGCAAAGAACAGCAATGACACAAAACTATCAGAACTAATGAGAGACTTTAGCCGGGTTCAACGACACAAGGTCGATGAAGAACAACCCATTGTATTTCTGTGCACTAGCAACAAACAACTAGAAATTGAAAATTTAAAGACAATAACAATTACGGTAGCCTCAAAAATACAAAACGCTTAGAAACAAACTCGGTATGTGTAAGAGGTGTGCAAGAAAAATCACAAAACGCCGTTGAGAGACATGAAAGAAGACAAATAAATGGAGAGAGCTGACGTCTTGATGAATCGTTGAGACTCAACAGTGTTAAGATAGTGTTAAGAGAGTCCCCTTCCGAGACCACTCTACAGCTTTAGAACGATCCAGATCAAATAATCAGCAGACTTTTTTGTGCAAATCGATGGCTTATTTTAAAAGTTATATGGAATTTCAAATATCTCAGACTAGGCAAAATATTTTAGAAAACAAGGAAGTCTGAGGACTTCAAATAACTAACTCAAAACCTAATAGAGCAGTGAGGCCAGACTGGCCAAGTCTGGGGGGCGGGGGGCCTGCCTTACGAGGCAGCTCCCACTTCTCAGTCCGTCATACCCATCTCACCCTCCACATTCAGCCTCGGAGTTGGCAGAAGAACCCCACCTGTAGCAAGTGCCTACCCGTCCCCTATTATGCTAATGCTGTTTCTATATTTACGTTTCTGAACATAGATTATTGTTCTACTTTCTTACTGTAAAATTATTACTGTAAAATCCAGAAGTCCTGCGACGTAACTCTTCCAGAACATGGAAATAAATGGACTATTTCCCAACTCATTTCATAAGCCTGTAGGATCTAGATTCTAAAACTTGTGAAGAAAAATGAGACAAGATAAAGATATAGACAGATCGAGCTTACTAAGGTGAAACTTTAAAATAACATCAATGAGAGTGAGCAGTACATGTGATGGATGATACAAAATTACTTAAGAAGGCTTATTTTAATAATTCAGGAAGATTAAATGCCAAGGAATCTATTTCTTCTACCTAAAAAAGAAAGATAATGCTCGTTAGCAGTTAATGCGTATTTTTTTAAATCCGAGTGAATCCACAAGGCATTTTCAAGGTCGGTGAACTAACAGGCCAGCCCCAGCGCAGCAGTGTAAAAGCGTATGTCTACACGGGCTCTTCCGTTCCCACCTGAACAGTCTGCTTATTTAAGTGGCCTTAGTGATTCTTAACCCATCAAAAGTGTTAGTTTAACAAAGAATACCAAACAATTAACCTCTGCCGGAAAGAAGGAAAGGCTTAAAATAAGCAAAATTTATCACTTTGTCAGGGTTCTGCAAACACCGTGCTGATGAACCAGAGCCCCTCACGAACGGGTGACGGGCTCTGCCTGTAAAATGTGTTATCTCAGCTAAGCCGTGGAGGCCTCCAATCGGGTGTCTGGTCTGCGTGACGCAGAAAGCCAGGCTTGATGGGCTTCTTTGCCACCAGGTTAGCAGAGCGCCTGACGTCGCCTCGGGCGAGGTGGGCACAGCACTCGGCACGTCCATCGCGCCGACTTGGAGGCTGAAAGGGATGTGGTGCCCAGTGGGCCGCGTGGGCCCCAGACGGTCCCAGGTGAGCAAGCCGCCTGGACCACGCGCTGGCCGGGGGCGCAGGGAGAAGGCCCGAAACGCAGGGGGCTCTGCCCGCCCGCGGTGGCCCCGCTCAGCGGGGTGGCTCGGCACCCACGGGAGTCCCGCTCGTCACATGCACGTCAAGGAAGCCGACGGGCAGCGCGTTCTTCCAGCCGGAGACTGCAAACCATCTGGACAGCAGGCCAAGGCCCTCGCTCGAGACACATCATCGCTCTCCCCGTCGCTGACACCTGCCTCCCTGGGGGACCGGATGGCAGGATGGGAGCGGGCTGGCAGGCTCGGTTTCCCTGTGGCGGGCCGGGCCCCCTCAGTGGGGACAGGGGTCTGCCTGCACCCGCCCGCCTGTCCGCCGGCCTCGGGCCACGGCCCCCAGGCGCTCACCCGCTTGCCCTGAGTCTCAATGGGCAGGGCAGGAGGACAGCTCCGTGTGCTCTGACAGCTGTCCTGGTCATTCTACCCTCCAAGCTTGCAAGGACAGTGAGGAATGCTGTCACGCCTTGTACAGATGCTGCTAATACGTGTTTCTCAAAATGGTCTCTCAAATGCAACTGTGGGAAGATGCTTCACGTAGCGCTTCCTGGGCCTGGCGCCCGGGCCCATAGAGCGACCCCCAGATTGGGAGGGCGGCTCCCCGTCCCTGGGCCTCGCGGAGACTCGCGCCTCTTCTCGTGGGGTCTTCCTCCGGTGGGCCCTCGGCCTCTCCCTCTGGCCTTGCTCCATCTTCTCCTTTCCAGATGCCCCTTGACCCCAGGGGCGGCCCCCTCCCAAGGACCCCGGCATGTTCTCGAGGCTTCAGCTCCTGCAGCTTTTGCATCGGCCTCCTGCACTGAGGTAAGCAGTTGCTACCTGCTTCTCGTAGCGCGGTAAACTCGCTCAGTATTGAACCTCTCTGACCACATCCCTTGGTTAACAGAATTTTCGACCAGCCTCTCCCACGGTGGTGTGGAGGACACGGAACAACAGAGCCGGGCCCGGCCCGGACTCCTGGGGACAGTGGCAGCCTCTGGAGCCGTCCGGCATCGCCGCGTCCTTGGCGCCGTCGGCCTTCCGCTCAGGTCTTCGTAGCGAGGACAGCGGGCTCCGTGGTCCTCTTGCTTTGTCTAGCAAAGAGTTCCGACGTTTGAATTTTTTATCATAAAGGAGAAAGCCAGTGCGCATACCAGTGAAATCTGAAGCCTGGCCTGGCAGCCTCTGGAGCAAAAGTGCACGGGCAGTCAGGTCAGACGGCGGGACTGGGGCAGGGGGTGTTATGCCTGGTCACGGGAGGGAGGGGCCGTGTTCATTTGAAGGGCAGGAGAGTCTCAGTCCGGGGGTCACCTTATTAGCTGTAAAGACATTCCCGAGGCGACTCCTCCAGGTATTCAGCCGGTTCTCAGAAAATGGGTGTGGGATCGAAGTTCACTAATGAAAGGGTCTGTCGCCAGCGGCTGTCACCAATCTCCGCTCAGCTCGTTTATCCAGCCAGCCCTTCCCAAGGCCATCGGGCCACACGTGGCCCAGAGACTCGGTGTCCCGCCTCGCAGCCAGCTCGCCGGAGCATCGCACCCTTCCTGGCTCCGCTGGACAGGTTGCAGAGGCCGGGACAGTCGGCATAAAAAATGTTGAGAGACTGTGACCCAAGGTTAAGAGAGAGGAGGGAAAAATGCCTGGGAACATTTTGAATCTGTAGCAACTTGCCCTTCGATGCAGAAGAGTGCGTCACACTCACAGATCTGTTCCAGAGGTCCTGGGTCCTGGTCCAGAATTTTGGAGCATTTCAGGGAAGTGAAGAAGCCTCGTCCCCCTTCCAGTCTTCACTGGGTCCGCTGTCGACAGCTTCTCTAACAGCGAGCGTCACGTGCGTAAAAAGCAGGGCTCAAACTACTTGGAAACTGCATGTCCACGGCTCCCTGACTCGCCGGGTCAGCCTCTGACGCGGGACAGAGTAGGCGGCCGAGAATCGGCGCTCTGTCTACGTCCTCGGAAGCACATCTTCCGTCTCTCAGAGAGTATGGACGGCAGCCTGCGGCTCAGGACGGTTTCTGAGTGCACTGATTTTTTATTATGAGCCTCAAGCTCTGGGACCCCTCATCCTCACCCTGAAGCAAACCGAAAATGTGTTTTCCTTTCCAGCATCTCGTTCCAACAAAGCGATTTCTTCTTTCCTGCTCTACACGCAAACACACGCACACACACAAACACACACACACACACACACACACACACACACACACACAGCCTCTTTAGAATCCTGTCATATCGCCCCATTCCGGCCAGAGGGACCATGTAAAATTGTCCTCCTGTTCCTACTGGGGTGGCAGGCGCTTCAGGACACTGAACCGCACAGTGAATGGACGAGAGGAATAAGCGAGTGGACGTAAGGAGAGAATAGAAGGGAGAGACGGAAGAAGGGGGCGGGGAGCCGGGGAGGGGACCGAGAAATGGGTTACTGAGCACGTGGGAGAACGAGTGGCTTTCGGAGGGCCCCAGAGAATGTCACCTTCCAGATCGCCCCGTCCCTGGGTTGACATGTCCCTCACAAAGAGTAGCTGGCGTGTGAGTGTGAACACCCGCTCCCTTAGATCGTGGGTCTGACCTCCCTGTGGTCTGCCGACAGCCGCCAAGTGCCAGATGCTCACGGACGCCCCTGGCCAGAACCCCCGCATTGGCGGGAGGTGAAAGGCCCCGGGCGCCGCAACTCATCTCGGGGTACATGACTGCTCCCGCGTCTCCTTCTTCACGCCCGGTTCCTTGCTCCACAGCTGTCCACACTCTTCTCGTAGATGATTCTGCTTCTCACGCGTGGCCTTCGGCATCGCTTCATGAGCGGCGAGCAAAACGGAAGAACTTGTCCGCATCTTAGGGACGCTTGTGGGTCCTGCATCATTTGCCTCCGTCTTTTATCACCAAGACCCCAAATAATAGTGACGAGAACAAGAACAACGCAAACCTTCTACCTCATTAGTCTGGGCCGAACAGCCATGGGAGACGGTGTGGTCCTTGTCTTCTCTGAGACAGGCCTACCCGTACACGACTGGTGTTTTTGCTACTAGTCCTTGTTCAGAGCTTCATCTGATAACCATGGCAACTGATTCTATAGCATCCCTCTGCACAGAACATTAAATCCAGGCGAAATAGGTAGCGGGTTTCATTTCTGCTTTGTTTACAGTAATACAAGTGGAGGTAGGCGGTGCAGGGTGAGGACGGGCTCCGGAACTCCAGGCGGTTCCCCCTGCATACCGCGTGGTCAGCCCTTCACACGGAACACCGACTGGCTGTCATAACAACCCAATGGGAGGGGTTCTATTTCAGCCCCACTTGAGTTTAGAAGGTTAAGTAGCTCGCCCAAGTTTACCCAGTTAGCACGTGGCACAGTTAGGCCCGATGGCTCGTGGGTTGATGCTCTGTCTGCTGGAACTGGCTGTCTTCCTCCACTCCTGTTCCAGACGCACCGGCTTCCTCTTGTAGGGTGAGCGGAAGGGGCTGGCGAAGAGTTTGCTGGGGATCGCACTGACCGTGAACTTCAGGCAGGGCTCTGCAATCTCGTAACCTAGCATAGCACTCAAACTCAGTAGGCGTTCCAACAGCGAGTCGCCGCAATGAGTAAATGAATGAGCAAGTGGATGGATGGGTAAGGAACGAATCAAAGAAAAACATGGCAAAGCATAACATGGACAAATGTGGATTCTGTTCTGGCCAGAGAGGCTCTTTTGTTCCCACCATCCAAGATACACAACAGTAAATTTTCCATCTCACAATTACAGTAAATCGAAAGCGATGAGAGACGAGAAGTATGCTGTCGACCGCACCCCGTGCCCTCCAGGAAAGCCCCACTTGCCAGAAGTGCCTGGGACTTCCTCGCTCCGACAGGAGGTGACCCGGGGAAGCTGGGCTGAGTCAGGGACGTAGTCATCCTGCTCCGCGTCCCCGGCCCTCCGCTCTGCCGCTGATGTCAGCACCAGGGTGCTTTCCTAGACCCCCGACAGCCACCCCGAGTTCCCGACAACACCAGGCTCACCACGCTTCCCACGGCATGTAAATCCCGGGAGGGGACGGCTCCATCCAGGCTGCTCTGCTGTCGCTCTGGGCACGGAAGCAGCAACGCCGTAGGGGTGCGGGCACAGCATGACCACGGGCGAGGCGGCGAAGGGTCGAGACGTGAACGCGTCGAATGTGCTCATCCCTGAGAAAGGGCTGGAGTCCATTCCTGGCCAGTGATGAGGTATTAGTCAGTGATGGAAAATAGCGTTATGGAAAGAGGAAGTATAGCATTATCACATATTAACGTGAAGACAATTTTAAATGGTATTTGGCACGTATCGGGCCATCATTATAAAACCACGTCCACTGTGGTAAAGCTAGCTCGCAGAGGGGCTAACGAAAAGGTCAAATGTTTGAAAAACAAGATAAATGAGGTAACTGGGTTTGTCCTCATTTTATATAAGTAAAAAAAGAAACGAGGCTTTTCAGTTTGGAGAAAAGAATGTTCTTGGACAATTATAAATCATCGTTTCTTCGTTCCTCGGGGAACAGAAATTGAAAAGCGCACTGAGGTTTCTGGTCCTTAGGTCACGCTTTAGACAGTTACCGTGAGCAGCCAGGGCCCAGCGCGCCAGCACCGGTGAGCAGCCTGCGTCGAAGGGCCCACGTGCATCTTCCCGACGGTCTCTCTCACGGCGAGAGCGGGGAAGGCCTGGAGGCTCCGCGTCACCTCTGCCCACGTCCCACCGCTGGACGTCTTCAGGACTCGCCTCGCCTAATGAGACGGGGATGTTCTCACGGATGTGACTGTGGTCTTCGTCTCACCGTTTCTTATCCATCCAGCGACACTGAGCTAAGCACCCAGAGCCCTCAGCCGGGCTTCGCAGGTGGAAAACGGAGTCCCACCGTAGAGGGCCTCAAGGGACACCACAGCCCTGCGTGGCCCGCTGGAAGGGACCCGGACCGACCCATAGGCATGATCTCCGCATCTGTCCCCTCTCATTCGCTACATGGGCTGGGACAGGGCACCACTCCTCCCGGAGCCTGGGTGTCCCCAGTGCAGAATTAGGGTGATCAACGTCTCGGCGTTAAAGACAGAAAGCGAGTCCACATGGCCAGACTCCAATCAGTAAGTCACCGTTCAACCTTAAGGGATTCTACCGGGCCAAGGTGATGGGTCAGCTCTTGGAGGAGGGGGCAGTGGGAAGAGGGACGTGGGCAAGACTTCTCAATGGAGCGACCACTCGATTGCCACCTCAGCACGGCTGGTCCCCTAAGGCGGTGTTCGGGGGTGGGGGGTCTCCCCTTAGACAGAGATTTCTTTACAAGGGTATTAAGCAAGACTGGCCAGAATCAATGCCCATTTTGACACGGCTGAGACAGCACCGAAGATTGCAGAGGGAGCAGAAGCAGGGAAAACTTGCGTTACTGTAAGCGCCGTAATCTAGAAGTTACTTGCATAGTGGAGAAGGGTTGGGAAATGTGACATTTTTGCTTAAAATACCAGTCAAAATACTGATGATTACAAAAACAGAACATGTCACCTATCTTTGAATTTGAAGTCATTTCTGGAGGGAAAATAACTGTCTAATTTCACAAATAAAATTACCGTTAAATGGAAATTGAATAAGCTTGGAATGAGCTGGAAAGCAGTACGTTTTGATTTGCGTCTCTTTCCACCATTTAAGCCAGAGAGAACACAAGACTTTTCCATTTGCTGGCTATTTTGATAGTTCATCTTTCCCGTAGACATCTCAGCCACGGCTCACGCGTGAGGACTCGTTCTTTATCCCAAGGCGATGGCAGAGAGGTTCAAAAGCCAAACAAAAAGTTAGATATTGCCGAAGGGGGTACATGTCTCGTAACAACGCTGAAACAGGGACAATGGAAAACGACAAATACGCGAAGGCCTCGGATTCCAGAATGGCTGTTCTGTAGAAGAGAGGGGTTGGCGTGGACACTGAGCGGGGACAGCAGAGATCTGCATCCAGGACAGTCGGCAGAAGTGGATGCTCGGAGGGCTTCAGCCACGTGGGGCGTCCTTCCAACAGCTGCTGACTAGTAAAGCATCACTCGTCTCTAACGCAAAAAAAAAAAAAAAAAAAAATGCAGAGCCCCAGGCCAAAGCCTTCCTATGCCCAGTGAAGGGAGGGCCCTCTTCAAAGCTTGATTTGGCCCCAGCGAAGGTCCATTCCGCACGGCGTGGCCGCGATGAGCTGCCTGCTCAGGTTGTCTCGGAGCCTGCGAGAAACCCAAGTCACCCCTGCTTTCAACTCGAGGTGCTGAGCCCTCGTCTCGCGTTCCCAGGTCCGGGTTCTCGGTTCCTGCAGAACACTTAGCCTCGGATACTGACATTCACGGTGTGCCCCACGTCCCCCGTCACGCCCTTCAGAATCGCTTTTGTCTTTGTCATAGAGCCTTTAGCCGTCCCGTGAGAAAGGCTCTCAGGGGTCGCTCGGCGCTGAGTCCGCAGCTGGGAAGGAGGGGGGAGAGGGAAGAGAGGGCGCAAACGCTGGCCGGCTCCCTCCTGACGCGGACCGTCAGCAGAGGGGGAGCAGCGTCATTCGCGCCACACCGATCGGAGTAATGAGGTAGGAAAACGAGGAGCAAACCGCTTCGTTTTACGTGCCCGTTCTCCGGTGCCCACTGACAAAGAGATGCTTAGGACATTGGAAGTGTGCGTAGCGGTCATGTGACGTGGAGACTGGAGTCAATATGGTCCCTGTTATTCATTTCACAGTCAGGTTTCCGTGAGGAAGGGGATTTTTAAAGGCGTAAATTACAGTTCTTTGTGAGTGTTGAAAATTATGCTGGAAACAAGCCTTGGTATAAGGTGGGCAGGCGGGCGTTTGAACACCTCTTACACGGTATTTAAAATCAGGACCAAATGTCAGTAAATGGTGTGTGTTCTTTTCTGTGTGGATTGTCTTCCCAATAATCCAGTCGGTGTGGGGTGGAAGGTCGAGTCTGCCTAGAGAGCTGTGTGAGCAACGGGCAGCCCGACCGCGAAGGATTTGATTTCACCGACGGACTCGGATGCGCTCTGTCTACACACCGCACCTCTGCCGATGTAACGTGGCCAGTGGTCGGGAATGTCAGACGTCACGTGAGGCTCTAAGGCCCATTTCCACTTCATCCGCCTTTCTGACACGTCTAGTTTAACTTAATCGGGGGCTGAGGCTAATTTCCTGGAGCAGTTTCCAGGGTCCTTGTGTGAAACGGGAAAACCGTTCCCACTCTTCCAGGACATATGGTTGCCATTATGTAAAAGTTCTCTTGTGCCTTCCGGCCACCCCACCCCCCACCCCCAGACTTCTGCAGATCGGGCCTGACCACTGTGTCTCCAGTGCAGGCGTTTCCCAGGGCTCTGGGGCAAGCATCAGCCGGACACCCCGGGAAGCAAGGCGCTTACCCACTGCTGAGTTCCACGTCTCGGGCCTCGCCCAGGCCTCGTCCACCTGAGGCACTGCCACCAGGAGTCTTAACAGTCAAGGAGGTTGATCTCCTTCCCCTCAGAGGACACCAGAGCCATCTCAGACATGCGACGGAGCAGAACCATTAGACAAGCTCGGGGCACCTGGGGCACTTTCAGAAGGAGGTGGCCCACACGGGTCTTGGGGTGGCTACGGCCGTCACTCTGGAGCCAGACCTCCTGGGGTTGAGTCCTCTGCCTCTGGTGCCAGCAAACCTTGAGGCCTCCAGCAAGTTCCTCGCCCTCTTCCAAGCTCCCAGTGCATGTGTCCCTCAGAGCTAAGGCGACGGAAAAGCGAGATGGAGCGGGCAATGCACTCGGCAGAGTGACCGGCGAGAGGAGGTGAGGAGTAAGTATCAGCGCTTATCGTTTCTCGCTTGTCAGATGGAAATAAGCTCAGTGCTGACCTCAGCAGCTGTTGTGCAGACTGACGGGGTGAAGGGGTGTGAGGCTGTGGCGCATCTAGGGGTGTCCTGAGTGTAACCGAGGCACGTGCTCAGTCCCGCTGACTCCATGCGGGGCAGGCCCACTTTGCCCCGTGGCCTCGCGCTCCTGGCTCCTGCTCCGTCTTGCACGTGGACATGCCGATCGCCGGAGGAATTCTGCTTTTGATCCGAGTTCACAGAGACAGCCCCTCCTGAGTCCCCTCCCCCTGAAACGAAAGAAGCCCGAACTCCGCACTTTGGTGAGGTGGATGGATGTTGGAAGCTCTGGGGCGCTCATCTCCTCAATCAACAAACCTTCCCTCACTCTACACGCCGACGTTCTGAGTCTTGGCCTTTTGAAGCGTCAGGCACACGGACTGGGCACAGGTAACACAAGCACGTGATAAATGTCGATGGCGGCTGCTGTTGGTATCCGTGTTATGGGCCCCAGCTGGCCAGGCAGCTTGTCTCCTAGGAAGACCCGAGACCCTGGAGGCCTTTGATGCCCACGAGATGACGGTAGGCCTGTCCGCCTTCAGGTGCGGACAAAGCTTAGGGAAGACGTCAAGCTCTGGGTCTGTCCCCGGGACGGAGACCATGGCGCACCTAGGACCATGGTGGGCATGGAAACTGCTGAGGTGCCAGGGACGTGCCCATTACCTGACGTTGAGGGGGGCGTCTTTGCTACTTAGGGAAGTCAGGCATCATCCTTAGTTCTCCCCAAATTTCTCTAAGAGTCTCATCAAATCAAGCGAGCCATGGCAGTCATTTAAAAGAGAAGCGGGAGGCCGACTGGGACACATGCTGGCTGTAGTCGGCGGCGCTGACCGCCCGGGCCCAGCCGTCATCTCCTATAGTAAGTGGGGCTGGGCCAGATGCGGGCTCAGGCTCCATCTGGACCTGGCCTGGCCAAGGCCATGGGCGTCTGCTCGGTTCTGGTCCCAAGAAATCAGAGGTGCTGTGCTGGGCCTTAGGGCTCAACGGAAGATCAGGGCTATGGGGTCACACGTGGCCCCTGTCTAGGACAGGGACTCTGTCCTTTTCCGGGACCCCTCCCAGTCCATTCCTGTCCGCGGTGGTGGGGCCAGATCTGCAGTCCTCCTCCTCCTGAGTGCCACCACTGCCAGTCCCCTGAGATTTGCCCGGGGAACCAGGACCCACCCTCCCGTGACAGCACTGCTTTGCCGTCCCCGGGAGTGACTCAGGATTAATGCCGGAAGTTAAAATTTGGCAGGTCCTCTGGCCAGCAGCAGAGGGTCACTAGTGGTGTGGTCAGGAGCGAATCACCCCAACCCCTAACCTTGGCGCAGTTGGCATGACCCTCACTTTACTTTTCTCCAAGGCGAGATAAGCCCAGCAGTTCCCTAAGGAATTTCTCAGATACGGGCGGATCTCTGCTCGAATGCAGATTCTCTTCTCTAAAATGAAAACATTTTGGAGGAAAGGGTCACGAGATCAGTTCAAGGCCTCACACATAATCCTTGGGACCTGGGGAGGGTTCCCGGAGGCTGGACCCCAGAGGGGCCAGAGGGCACAGTGTGTAGTGCCAGTAAGTTGTCCACGGCCTTCTCCGCATGGCAAAGTCACGCGCCAGTTTCGTATACTCGGAGAGCTGGTCCTCACACCGGGCAGAGAGGCCAGAGGTCGGGAGGCAGCGGGGCGAACCAGGGAAGCAGGAACTCAGAGCTGCCCGATGCCAGAGCTGTGAATTCCAGCCGTGGGCTCGGCTTCTGCTCGGAAAGGGGACTTTGATCATTCGCAGGTGACTGCGGCTGCAGCCGTGCAAGGCACGGGGTCCTCGGGCTCCCTGCCCCTCTGCCCCGCCGCCCCCCCGTCCCCAGGCAACTCAGCGAACACGGAGGTGCAGGGCCGCCATCCTCACCGTGTCGGACGACGACTAGTTTTAGCAAGACTTTGAAAAACTGGAAATCTCTTGCTGCTTTTAATAATGGACTTGAAAGTTGAGGGTCTGAATATCCGGGTTCACACCCTGCCAACATAACAATGCCCCTGGGACCATTCTTGGTGACTCTATGCTTGAATGAATCCAAGGTAAAAATAAATGGAGTCTCCGAGCTAGGAGACCCCCAGAGGGGGACTCTGAAGCCGGGCCGGCATGGTCCCCTACGAGTCCTGCAGGTGCCAGAAACACTGCCCGAATGAAGACCGAACGGGAACACCTGGTGCCAGTTCCGGTCTGGCTGTGCCCGAGAGGGGGACTTAACCCAGCAGAAGGTAGGACACTGTCCCCAGCAAACGCAGCCACAGCCTCGTGCTGGCTCGTCCGTCTGCCCGCTTCACGAGGTTGGGGGCCAGGGAAGATGTGTCGAATGGCGAGGGAATGAGGTCCCCTGAAAGCCTCTTTCGAACTGTAAGAATCTGTGACACGTCGCTTGGAGGGCGTCGTCGGATCCCACTCACGTCCTCGTCTCTCTGAGTTTGGCACTTGGGCTCCATCCTTTTGTGGACCCTTGTAAATACTTCCGCCATGACCTTGCTGGTGCTCCCTGTCTGTTTTCTACCTCGAAACACAGATTCTGGCTTCATTTCCAGACTCTTGCTTGGTTTGAAACCTTGGCCTTTTGTTCAAGACTCCTAGCGAGAGCGATACCCCTGCGGCACGGAGCTGCCACTCAGCGTCGACTTGCCATCACTCACCTGAGCGCCGCTCATCCGTCCTCCCGTGCGGACCATGCTGACAGCTTCTCAAAGGCCAGGTGCGCCTAGGTGTCCGCTGCCCAAGCGTTCCCTCAGGACCACTCTACAGACTCCAAGATAAGGTGCGGCCTCCATTACTACCTTAGGGCGGTCAGGGAAGAGCTTCTCCAGCTCGTAGCTGCGGGATGCACATCGGCCTCAGGAAAAGCATAGAGTGAACTTGCCGCCTCCATCTCCTCCTTAGCTCGTGGAAGACATTTTCAGTCGACCCCAGAACGCTTTCTTTCTGAGCATGACTGTGTCTCGCAGCACCATGAGACCGGAGCTGACAGTCCAGGTGAAACCTTCTGGAATCTTGGCTTTACCCAGCTTATTGTGATATGTGTTTTTAACAAAACTAGGGGATAATACGGAGTAAGGGACTACAAGGCTCTTGCGAGACTTGCAGCAGCATCTGGAGGGACAGGGACCGTCCAGCACACAGGGATCGTCCCGCTGGTCCCCTAGGCTTGAAGCCTACTTGGCTTTGAAGCGGGCTACACCCTCCACATACTCCTCCTCGCCAGGTTTCAGGAGGTCCCGGCCAGACCGCTCTGCGTAGCCAAGGGTGGGAGAGGAAGGGGTCATCAGGCCACACTTCCTGCTCCCAGCCCCGTGTGTCCTTGAGTCTCTGCCTCTAACTCAGGCTCCTGGAGGGATGCGTGCCTCTGATTAGGGTCCACGGGGAAGCCTGCCGGTTCTCGAGGGTGCACGCTTTCATGGAGGAGGGAGTAGTCTACCATGCTGGTGGCTGGCAAAACACCTGCCGTCCCATCCCCCTTACGAAGCCTCCTCCGCAGCTCCCTGCAGGGGCCTCCGGGTGTCCTCAAACGGTGCTCAGGCCCTGCCCCTTCCGGGGGCCTGCGGGGCTGGGACTCTTGGTTTTCCCTCGCTTTGCCCAGTCCCCGAAGAAGTAAGAAGACACGATGCAAAATGCATGGCTGAGACTCCACGCAGAGCTATGAAGAGTCCTTTAGTTGGCAGGTCTCACGGTCACGGTCAAGGGCACAGCACATGTTGTAATGACAGTGTCACTGGTGGTCAGAAGCCCACGTGGCCGCTCTTTTCTGTCCCTGGGTCTGGTGCCCCAAGGAGCTTGAGTCCCAGCAAGGGCTGTACACAAGGACGAAGAGATTCAGGGTTGCATGGTGCAATGCCATGACCCTCAACCCAAAGGTGGCCGTGCCCTGATCCTCAATCCGGAGGCTGTGCCGCCTCACGTGGCAAAAGGCCCTTGTGACTAAGTTGAGGACTCGAGCTGGGAGAGTACCCTGGATTGTCCAGGTAAACGCCGCGTGATCGCAGAAGTCTTTGTGAGTGGGAGGGAAGGAAGCGGAGGCCAGTGATTTGGCGTGCGGGGGACCCCACCCGCCAAGCGAGTTTTGAAGGTGGGGGAGGGGAGGACAAGTGAAGGGAAGCGGGTGGCCGTGGACTGTCCCCTCAGGCCTCCAGGAGTGCGGTCCTGCTGGCATCTAGGTTTTACCCGGTGGGGCCCCTTCAGACCTGCGACCTCCAGAAACGGAAAATGACACACTTGTGTCGTTTTTAAGACACTAAACGTGGCCATTTGTTCCACAGCAAGAGGGAACGGACACGGGTGAGTGTGGAGATGACAGCGGCCGGTGCTGTGGGGACACATAGGGACAGCGCTGGCCGCGTGGCAAGAGACCTTCCTGAAAACGATGCCGAGACCGCGTCTCGAAGGCTGAGCAGGAGCTGGACAGGAAAGCAGCGGAGCACAGCGGCACCCATGCCGCGGGGTCCACGGGCGACCCCTTCATTCCAGGTCAGTAGAGCGAAGGGTGGAGGGAGGAGAGGAGGGAGCCGAGGGGTTTGCAGGGGGGCCCAGGGCGCGCTGGTCACGCTGACTTAGGGTGTGTTCCCGTGAAATAGCACGCTTCAGAAATAAATAACTATATCTACTGACAGTTGACTTGGCCCTTTTCGCTGGCTATGAACTGGTCATTTAACCCATGAATCCATCGAAAACAACAACAACAAAAATCCCTGCTCCTGGCTGTCTATCTGGTTAACACATGAGCTGCACAGGTCAAATGATCATTCTGACATTTAAAAATAAATGTAATAGCTAAATCAAGTCATCGTGTTATCTCGTGGACTTGTTACCCCATTGTCCTACACCGTAGCAGAAATATTGGAAGTTCTGAGAAAGTCTGAACAAGTCCCCCTGGATTTGTAAGAATGGGATTATCGGCATCAGAAACACACAACAGTGACACCTGTCGTGGATACTGCACAGGCTTTGGACCGAGACACACCCGAGATGGCTGCAGCTCTGCCAGGCTCTGCCTGGGTGACTTCGGGCGAGTTGCTTAAACCCTCTGACCTCAGTTTGTCCATCTGTGAAACAGGGACGAAAACAGCAAGGTCACCGCATCGTGAGCATTAAATGAAACAGCAAACGCCACAGCATAAGCACTCGATTATCTGCCCTTCGAGATGTCGTGGTCGTAAAAACAGGCCCGGCCATCAACGCCGGTCGCCCTGCCCCTTGCAAACACAGCAGTGGACTTGCCAGAAGCAGATGCCATGAGATTCTGGGGACGCCACCAACTGGAACGACCCGGCCACTCCCACACAGAGAAGCGTGGACGCACGCCACGTCTGCACTGGCAGCCCAGGGTCTGTTCAGCAAGCAGGCCAAAGCCAAGGCGCTCTGAGGAAGCGCATCCCCAGACAGACCCAGATTCCCATGGAAAGGAGTGGGAAGAGGTCAGGCCATCGTGCTGTTTTGGCAGCTGCTCCCTCCTGGGGCGGTGCCCGCGCTGGTTTCCCTGTGCGCTTGGCTACCACCGACTTGTTCCCAGGGACCTGGGCCAGCCTGCTTTGCTGGGCGTAAGTGCGACCTTCCCCCACCCCAGGGTCCTTTGAGATGTCATCACGGAGATGGCCAGACCTCCCCGGAGCTGATCTTCTCGATATTCATTTCCAGATCTTTAACATCCATCCCCATCACAGTTAGGCTCACAAGAATGCCTCTTCTTTAGATTTGTGGGATAGAGTGAACAGATATATTTTATTTCAAGAGTGAACATTTTTGAGTGAGGCTGTCTCCACAAAGCCAAAAAGATAAAAATGACACTAACTAGTTTTTTTTATGTCAGCTCGATCTGACTTCTGGTCGAAGTCTAATGAGGCTGAGGCCAACTACGAAGCCCCGAAAGCGAGGAGACACAAGCCCATTACTTTCGTACCTGCCGGTCAGCTGCCCCTGAGTGGGCTCCCTGTCTTCTGTCAGCCCATCTGCAGAATGATGGACGTTTGTTTGGGTTCACAGACTCGATCGCCCTCGGTCGGAGCGTGGGGTCCCCGCAGTCAGTGAGCACATTGTCCCGCGGGGATGACGGGACACACGATGAATGCAGAGCCGTGCAGAGAGGGTTAAAACCAAGGGCTGGAGGGCTGCCCCGGGCAATCCGAAGGCAGAGGGACGGCCTGGGGCTCGGCGCAGCCGTCCAAGGAGGTCGGCTTTGCTTCCGTGTCCGTTTTCACCGGATGGTCGGGTTGTGCCTGCGTTTCTGCAGCGCCAGGAACAGAGTGAGCCCTTGGCGGGGTGTGAATGACGGAGACACTGTGAGCGGAAAAACGTGAGCGTCGACGCTTCTGAGTGACGAACGAGACCCGGCAGAGAGGTGAACGCTCTGCTCCGGACTGCGCTCTGGGGGGTCACCTCGAAATGCTGGATGAAATCGCCAAATTCGGCTCCAGGCTGGGCCCTGCCCCGTGGTGCTGGGGCTGGGCCTCCTTCCTGCTGGCAGCAGGTGGCATTTTACTAGATGGGGGACGTCAGGGCCGGTGCACAGAGACCCCATCTCCGCTCCCAGCACGCCCGTGCCCGCTCAGAGGACATTCTCCTCCTTCCTGATGGACGCACCCCGCTTCCTTCCCCCTGACCCGAGCTGCCACCTGTCCCCTCCCCTGTCACCACACTTCCTCAGCGGTCATAGCTGTCCCCAGTGTCACTCCGTCCTAGTCAAACACTCTTCCTTACCATTTACATTCTCCATAGGTCCACACTTACTGAAGAAACAATGGCTGATCCTCGAAATTACTATTCTATTTCTCTTTTCCTACTCACTGAGACGCTTCACGTTATTTTCACGGAGCCGTCGCTTAATGAGTCTGGACTGTGCACCCACCAGGCCCAGCGCTAGGTGTGGGGGCGCCACAGAGACCAGCACGGAGCTCCCGCCTTGGCAGGCTCACTGTCGGGTACGGGAGATGGACCCCGGCAAACACGTGATGAGTGAGTGCTGCGGTGGGCGCGACCTGAGGCAGAGAATTAGTAACTGTTTAAAAGAGGGAATCGTGGAAGTCTTCCAAGAGGTGATGGTCGGTTTCACTGTGACCACGGGGACTCTGAAGTCCCCGTGAAGTGCCCAGGTGTAGATGTCCAGAAGGCAGCTGTCCAGGAGAGTGACCCGGCGGAGCGCTGGGGTGGGCGGAGCGCTCGAGTGGGCGGAGCGCTGGGGTGGGCGCAGGTGGGCGGAGTCCGGACGGGTGGAAAGCCTGGGGATCTGGCGATGGCGGCGCATGGATGTTTTACGGATGCAGGATACTGGGGCGCATGACGGTAAGGAGCACTGGGGTGGGAGTCATCAGCCTGCACGGGGCAGTAAGCACGGCTGGGGGTGAGGCAGCCTGGGCGAGGGAAGGAGAGAGTGAACACAGCCGCTTCGAGCAGAACCGTGAGCGTTCGTGCATCTAGATGTGGATGGGGCCAGAACAGCCCGTGTCCCGGTCTTGACTTCCGGCGTGTCGTCCGCCCCCCGGAATCCATAGGTCGGACTCTCCATTCTGCCGCCATCGGCTCTCGGTGCTGATTCGTGATCCCTTCTCTCTAATCCGTGGCCTTTTCTCCACGCACATCCCCGTCACCATCTGAAGCACCTGACACGACCCCTCCCTGGAGCCTCTCCCCTGACCCCCTCCACGGCGAAGCCACCTGGGTCCCTGCCCAGTTCTCCTCGTCAGTCTCTGATCGCCTCATCTCTGCCGCTCTGCTTTCTCCTCTCCCTCTCCTCTTGCCTGGTCCATTTGTCAGTAAAATCTGCAACGATCCGCCGAGCTCTTGCATGCAGGAGGTGTGGGCTGAGGCGGGGTGAAGGTCAAGGAGCTTGCCGTCTGTCGGGGTGGCGAGAGGGACACCGGTGAAAAAGAAGCGGACCGCAGAAGGCGATGCGTGGACGACACCGGAGGGAAGGACGAAAATGGATGTCAGAGGACAGGGAGGCCATTGCTGGCTGCGAGGGGTCGGGGGAGACGTCTTTCAGAAGACTGATCTCTGAGGATCCTGGCGATCACGTTCCCCACTATGTCCCTCGTGGACTTGTACGGCACTTGTCATTCTGAGGGCTGCCATCTGTGTGTGTCTGCATCCTCCACCGGACCGTAAGCTCCAAGAGGTAAGAAACCACATCCTACCTGCGCTGTGCACCTGCTTCCTGGGACAGCCCGGGCCGGGGTAGACGCCCCCTTACTCAGGTCGAGCTCATCCATCCCAACGGTTATTTCCCCCAGGACTGAGTTGCTAGCTCCCTGTTCGTCTCTCCTTTACACTCTACTAGGAGACACACCGGCCCTGGCAGCAGCTCTCACTTCTGGACGTGTGACCTTCAGAACGCATCTCCACTGCACATCCCAGTCGGCCCGCCCGGCAAGGGGACCTGCGCCCAGGACCATCTCAAACTCTGCATATCGCACACCAGCCTCATGACCTCCCACCAGCCTTGGTGTGGCCCCTCCTCCCACAGAAAGTACGGCCTTTGAGAAGGGCTGTGTGCAGGCAGTTTATGTAGGGGGGTCAACCAGGTATAGGAGCGAAGATCTGGGGAGTCGACAGGGAAAAGGGAAAGCCGAAACAATCAATGTGATACACTCTAAAATGTGATAGGAAGCTGGCCCACCCCTATAGGGGAGAATTTAAAAATCTCTGTCTGTCCAAGAAACAGAAGTTCCTGCAGCCTCCCCGTGAAATCCCGCCCGGTTAGAGATAGGTCTATGAGATATCAGCTCCCCTAAACTTCAGAGGTGCCGTACAGAAAGGCCAACCGGGCTTCTAGAGGCATCGCCGTGAGAAGCTGGAGACAAGAGGCTCAGCCCTGAGGTGAGCCGCCATCAGTACCATGCTGTCCAGCCTCATGTGGCTGCCATATTGCTTCTCTGGATTACTTTTCCCATGTCACTCCACGATCAAAGACATGGCTGCTGCCTACTCCCAGCAGCATCGAAACAATATGACAAGGGCCTCTGGAGGATTTTGGAGTGTCCTGCGAGGGAGTAGAGCTATTTATACACAATTTGTTTACCCATTCCTTTCTCCAATAACATCTATGAGAACCTGCTCTGTGCCTGGCCCTGCTCCAGGCACGGGGCTAGCAGAGGGAGTGTGAGAGGGAAGGGCTCTGTCCAGACGATGCTGAGATGATGTCCCCGTAGAAGACACGGACGTGAAAGAAGAAACACCGACCGCTTTCGATCATTTTCCTTCAGCAGGTGTTACGGACTGAACCGTGCTTCCCCCCAATCCATGTGCTGAAGCCCCAACCCCAATGTTACAGAACTTGGAGATGGGACCTTAAGGAGGTGATTAAGGTTAGACGAGGTCACAAGGATGGGGCCCCAGTCTTACAGGACTGGTGTCCCTGTAAAAGAGGAAGAGACACCATGTGGCACAGGAAAGAGGCTGTGTGGGGACACGGCGAGAAGGTGTCCTCTCCGAGCCAAGGACAGCGGCCTCCCCAGGACCCGCCCTGCCAGCACCTTGATCCCGGACTTCCGGCCTGCAGAACTGTGGGACAACGGGTTCTTGTCGATGAAGCCCCGCCCCACAGTGTGACGTTCTGGAAAGGCGGCCTGGCACACCGGATGAGTTGGTGGGGAACACCGGGCGGGCGGGATTTGGCTTTAGCCAGGTGGTGAGGAGTGTCCTCGGGAAGGGCTGCCAGGCAGAGTCCCAAGAGGAAACAGGAAACAGATGGCATGCCCAGATTAGGGTCATCGGGCCACTGCGGTTATTATGGTGTTTTTAACAAGGGGACTGCTCGGTCTGATGAGGGAGGTCCAGGGAAGTGTGGGTGCGCCTCACCGTCCGCACCCCGTGCCCACGGGGCCCTCCCCATCGCCTCACCGTGGTGACACCCGTTAAGCCTCTCTCTAATCGGTGCCTGACTTTGCAGCCCTGGTCCCCAGTGTCACCAGCGCCCGGACCAGGACCACCCTCCCCGTGTGGACCGTTCACGCTCTGCGCGTGAACACGCTCCGTTCCTGATGCATATTCATAGTGTTAATTTCCCTTCCTCTCCACATGCTCCCCAGGTGGCGAGAAGCAGCCAGATTACTCCATCTTCTTTGCAATTACCGTTGCCATGGTGACCAAGTGCCACAGCCACTCCATCGCCCAGTGCTTGCCTTCCGCCTGCACCTCACCCCACGCCACCACCGACCATACCATGACAACATCATCACCGTGAGTCCGCCACACATCGTGCATTAATCCTGCCACCAGCAGGAAGTGTGCCTCTGTGCCCACCGGCATGCCACTGACCCCATCCCGGAATCCACTGTGAGGACGAGCGGGTCTGTTTTGGGAACCAGCTCCCATATTAGCAAGATACTCGACAGGAAACAGAGAGCACACTCGAATCAGGATAATTCAAAAAGGGTTTTTAAAAAATGCCCCCCAAGTGTGGGAGGAGTGTAGGGGGCTCATAAGAAATGGTGCAGTAACCCAGGAAAAACGAGGTAAGGCATGGCTAACAGAAGCCGAGGGGAAAGCCATTCGGAGGGGCTGCCCCACAAGGAGCAGTGAGTGACGCCAGTCACGTGACCGCCCGCCAGGGAGGGGACAGGCGAGAGCACACCCTAATCGTGCTCTCTTCCTCTCGTCTCCTGTGGGGCTCGTCCCAGCCCCCAGAAAAAGCAGAGGGCACCAGAGCCCATGGCTCAAGCCAACCTTCTCCCAACTCTAAATCAGCCCGGGTACCAGACAACCAGAGACCACCCCACAGCCCAGAGCCCGCCGAAATCAGTGCACGTCTCCAGCCTGCGCTGGCTCAGCTTGCCTGCCCCGCCTCCGCCCTCCCTCCCACAAAGCCACAGAGCAGGCTGTGGCCCACACTGTCCCGTCGCCGTCTCTGCCATCCGACCGAACCCCGGTGCTTCCCCGTGCGGCCCTGCGTGGTGTGGTGTGCCCCCTCCTCCCCTTTCCAGGAAGCTGTCTCCGTGTTCGTCATCTTACCTTACCTAATAAGTCCTGAGTGCAGCTTTGAGCACAGCCCAGACGGCCAGCCTCCCAGGGCAGGCCCACGGGGAAGGTGGGCCGCTGAGAGCACCCATAGGTGTCCCAGCACAGGGCATGTCTGAGCTGTTTCTGAAAGACGGCGGTTGCCAGCCTTGCAGAGATCTGGGTCAGGAGCCTCGCAGGCATGGGGACTAGCCAACGCAAAGGCCATTTCAGGCTCTTGGATGACACCAGCCTCAG
>NW_024342466.1:1983242-1992037 GCF_902729225.1 Pteropus medius | reverse complement strand
TTCCCTCTCTTTTTCCCCGACTGGTGGTGCCTGGATGTCAACACCCAAGGTGACCTTGGAAAGCACATGCTGAGGCTGGCAGAGCCGGAGCTGGCAGGTCACTGGATGGTCAGAACTCAGCCCCTGCACCATATTGTCGCTTAAGCCAGGGATCCCGCGTTGGGTTAAGTCTCTGAGATTTGTCAGGCGGCTCGTGTTCCCTTAACCAGTCTAGTGACCATTCACGTAGCATCCTACATAGCGTCCTTCATCTTCTCATGCCTCTCCGAGTCAATGTGTGTGAGATTTGGCATAAAAAAAAAAAACCCATGTTGTGTCTATAATCATCAAAGACATGTGTCCCCAAGTGAACCTCTCAAAGATTTTATTCTTCAGTGTCCTCGTGTATAATGAGGATACCTTGTGACTGTGATGATAAAGGTAGTTCCAGCACAGCGTCCTAAGCCACGCCACAGCCCGTTACCAGCACCCACGAGACAGGGCTGTTGGTGAAGGTCAGAGGTGCGCCTGGCACCTGCAGTCCGTTCAAGACGGGGAGTTACGGTGACTGTTACCGTGATTATTACTATGAGCCCCCACCTGTCCTGTCACGATGGCGGCTCCAGCAGCCCACCCGCCCCGCTGTCCCCCCTCTCAGGACCTCACAGCGAGTCCCCCTCTGTCCTCCAGCGTCCCTCTGGGTGTCCTCCCACACGCACCCCTCCTTCCGTCCCCAGCACGATGCCACCGGCTGCAGGCGCTCAGCACCTCCGCCATCCGCGTCCCTTCCCGGAGCCTCCCGCTGGCCCCGGTGCCCGCCCTGCATCCCCGCCGGTGCAGCTCCAGCCAAACCGCGCCCGCTCCTCGCCACCCTCACAGGCGCAGAGCTCCGTCCCGGTCTTTTCAGAACCTCAGCCCTATGCCCAGCATCCTCCTAACCTTCCCTTCCTAAAACGACTCCCCAGGAAATATGGCGGCAGATGACTCTCCTGCCTCCAGAAAATCGCTCAGGCTCGTCCCTCAACTCGTAATTCCCTCCACTCTGTCCCAAGTGCAGCCTTCCTACCCCCCGCCCCCCGCATCTAAGCCCATGAAATTCTGCAAAGCCTATAACGCTCCAGTACTGAAATTCTACAACCTCTAAAAGACACTGCACTGACACAGGCGGGGACCGGGTCTAGGGCCCAGCCTGTCCTCGGTCCTTGAGAAACCCACCCCGAGGGGGAGGCCGAGCTGAGCTCCACAGCAGGAGAGCCTGGCCAGGCCCTCAGGAGGGGCCGGGAGGCAGAGGCCTGAGACGAGGTGGGGAGGGATTCAGCGTGGAGCCAGAGGCCCTGGACGCCCCGGAAATGGGCCAGGCACCCCAGGACAGCCCGTGGAGCATCAACGTCTGGTGGAGGGCGGGGCCTGATGCTCGGAGGGGCCCAGGGAGCAATGGGGAGAGGGGCGTGTTGTGAGGTGGGGTCATGTGGGATGTCCGCCCAAGGAGACCAGAGCAGGAGGGGGCCGAGCTCCCAGGGTGCGGGCTGCAGAGAGCAGAGCCTGGAGTCCGAGCTCATGCCCTGGCGAGAGACGTGGATGGGTGTCCAGAGGGTGCCACCACCCCAAGGGGCCCCGTCCAGCCTCCCTGGTAAATGCGGCAAGAGCGGCTTCTTCAGCATCTAACCTTCCAGGAGGGGTCCTGGCCGGCTGTCCTGCCCCAGCAGCTGGACACGTGATAGAGCTGGGGCGGGACACCAGGGCCAACAGGACGACAGCGTGAGCCCCGTGGTAGGTGGCGTTCACCCATTCGACATGCACTTGTTGCACAGAGCTCACGCGAGCTCTGTGCTGGCGGGGTTCTCGGGCGAGTCTGTGCAGACGCATGCCGCTCAGAGGCCAGCAGGACAGCAAATTGACGCCAGAGACAATGGAGAGAGGGGACAGATGTGGCAAACACAAGGTCTGGCACATGGCAGCTACCTGTAAATGCATGCTCTTTGAATGAATGCATGAATGCATGAATGAATGAATGAATCTTCTCAGATGCCCAAGCCTGTCGCCAGCCAGCTGACAGGTAGTCCTCTTCCATTCCTGTCACCTTGTTTGATTCGAACGGAAGGGGGAAAGGTTTTCCAAAATGCTTAATAAACTTCTGATAAAATAAAATATAAACCATGTTGCTCGTCACGTAGTAACTACCTACACTCACAGCCGAAGCCAGAAATTCCACACTTCGCCAGAAATGCTGGTCTGCCAGCAAAAGGAGGGAGAAAGGTCCCTGCATCGAAGCCCATGGGTGGCTGATCGACACTTGGGGGACAAGCAGAGGTGTGCTCGGCCTGGCTTTACTCCGCCTGGGACCGCCACAGCGCGTCTGAGGGCTGCTCCGTGCCAGGCTCTTCATCTCCTAGGGAACCGCGGCCCCAGGTTCATCGCCAGATGCTGGCATCTGCTGACATTCTGAATTCCACTGAGCTCTGAAATCTCTTAGCGGTTTCCAGGGCTTTCTATGGAGCGATGACGGTTTTTTGTTTATTTGTTTGTTTGTTTGTTCTCGGGTTAGAGAAGGTTGGTTCTCCCGGTCACTGCTCTGAGAAGTCGGCAGGGTTTCTGCGGGATGGAATTTCACAGCCAGAGCGTCAGAAAGGGCGACGTGAGTTTCTGGAGGAGGGTCGGGCTGGAAACGCGTGCCTGAGCCCGGGCTTTCCCACGGTGCCCAGCGGGACGGAACAGCAGCTGAGTCGGTGAACTTTCTACGTCCCTGGCCGCTACGGGAGGCTTCATGCTCACTAAACCGTCCTTGGTCAAATTCCTTTTAGATGAGAACGAGTGGCCAGATTAGCCCTGACCCTGACTTTGGCATCGGTGGGGAGTGCCTGCCCTTGTTTGGAGCGCCGGCTGTGTGCGAGCCCTTGGGTTTGGGGTTTGCCGGGAGGAAGGGGGCGTCTGCCCAGCCCCATGGCCGTGGGTTCACCGTGCTGGCCAGTGCGGGCATCAGCAGTGTGGGCTCCTGCTCTGCGCACTTCATCCGGCCGTTCACTTCCGTTTCACAGACAAAAGATGGAGTCCCAGAGCAGGGAGTAAGCTGCCCACTGAGGCACAGCCCGTCCATGGAGATGGCACTCCAAGGGACTGTCCAGCGGCAGTCCAGCCCGTGCACGAAGGGGCAAGAAACCCTGGCGTCCGTTTCTTCAATAGCTTCCTCCCCCTCTGTCCCCTCGGCCACCTCCAGCTCTGAAATTCCATGACATTTTGCTCAGAATACATCTCTCCAGTCTCCTGACTTCATCCCGTATTCCCAACAGAAGAGAAGAAATTCAAGTCCACATTCAAGAGAGTGAAGGTTGTTTCTGAGGCTTCCGCCCTGGGGCCCAGTCTTCCTAATCCTGGCGCCCGTCCATCGGCAGAAATGACAAAAACAAAAGCAGAAACGATACTGACAGAAGCCACAGTCACTGGAGACTCCTCGGCAGAGCTGGCCCGAGCTGGTCTCTCCGTGGCCACCTCCTCTCTGAACAAGGGGCAGGGGTCCCTTCCCTGTCCCTGGCCTGGCTCTCCCTCGCCTTGGGGTCTTCAGAACCTCCCTGAGAAGCCTCATTCCCAATCTTCTTCCTCGTCCTCTGGGGCCGGCTTGCGGGGCTCCTCCACCAGGAAGCCCCCGGACCTGCCCACCCCAGCCCCTCTGCAGGTCGAGCATGGGTCACGGAGTCATGTACTGCAGCGGACCACGGCCCCCCGCCCGCCCCCAGGCTGGATGGTGCCCTCTTAGGGCAAGGCCGTGACACATTCGTCTCTGGGTTGAGGCGCTCAGAATGCTGGGGGCCCGCCAGTCCCCATCCGCCCGGGCGCCTCCCTCAAGCTCGACTCCCGTAATCTGTGTTCCCAGAACGATTTGCAATGTATTTCATTATCTAAACACTAAACACAGAACACGTTTTTTCAGAATGGCCTCGCTTCTCACCTTTAAGACCCTGATTCAGTGGCTCTGGGGGGTGGGGAGGAGGTTCTCTACACTGACTTGGAAAACACTGCATTATGGTGTCAAAACTGAGCCACCTGGCAGGACGGGGATTTGGGGGACGACAAGTGAGAAAAAAATTGGCACGTGTACCAGACCGTGCACTCTGAAGACCCCGAGAGTGAGGGCTGAGGCCTCTCCCTCGCCTCTGCCCGGGCCCCGCCTTGGCCGGGGGGCTGGGAGCCATCAGCCGCCCCTGATGGCGGGGACAGGGAGCAGGCGAGGTGACTGGCAGTGGCCCACGAGTGGGCAGAGCAGGGCCAGACCCCACAGTCTCCTGGAGTTGCCGGCCCTCGGGGGTTCGCCATGAAACAGCTGGCCAGGCTTTGGGACAGACGCAGGGGTCTTTCGGTATTTATAGTCTTAAAAGAGAAGAAAAATGGAAAACCTGACTCTGTCCCTCAGAGCCTGGGCATCTCCTGAGTCAAAGGGGAAGCGTGAGTCAGGGCGAGAGGCCTGGTCTCCGGCGGGACAAGGACACGGCAGGGTGTGACACAAGGCACGCCAACGCCGGAAAGGGGGCACCCCCTCCGGTTCTCGCGAGCAGGCTCGGGGTCCAGCTGGGGCCTCAGCGCTTTCCAAAGTATGTTTTCTCACCAACAAACAGTATTCGAGGAGACAAAATCACAAGCAGTCTCCCAGCCCTCGCTGATTTCTTCCATTTGTGGCAAAAGAGGGCTTCTTAAAATATCTATCCATTTACATAAGTGATATAAAAATAACAGCTTAAAAACAAGTCACGCCGATGGACCGAGATCCGTCTGGCGGAAAAAAATCTCATGCTCCGAAATGTAAGTAAGTGAATAAACACGAGTCTTTATAAGGAGGCTTGAAGTCCTGAGATCACGGTGGCTCTGGGGTCCAGAATCAGTGCTTTTGAAGGAACCGGCCCCAGGCTCATCTCCCCCGACACGAACGTATTTTTTGATTCTCGCTCAAAAGCATTCCCAGAAGGCTGTGCGCCAGGCCTCTTTCTGGGGTCTCAGAGCTGACCATGGCAGAGTCTTATCCTTGGGTCACGCTGTCCATGGACAGTTGTCCTGTGAAGTGACCAGAGCCATAGAAACAACCTCCCTAGGACATTGGAGAGGAAGAGAAAGATCCTTCAAAAGAAGATTTTGGAACAATCCCGTTGGAAAAATAATTTATTAGACTACTTCATACTGTACACCAAAATCCATCCTAGACAGACTCAAGAAGGACATATTTAATCATCCGATGTTTAAAAAGCAGCCAAACTACAAGAAAACAGACATCGATCGTAAAATCTCTTGAGAACAATGAGCTTTTTAAATTTCGAAGCAATAAAAAAAAAAAAAAAGACGAAGAAAAAAGTTGTCAGATTTTGGCCAGAGAAAACTTAAAATGCAAATATATGGAAAAGCAGGATTTCGGAGTAAATGGATAAAGCAAATGTAACTGCAGTAAACGTGCAGACAGAGGGTTAATTTCACAACGAAATTCCAGTGGAGAACACGGGGTGGGGGCTGTGAACCAAGGAGACACAAGAGGAAATACAATTAGTAAACAAATACTTGGGAAAATCTCCCACAGCATTAAGGATGGAATAAATACAATTAAAATAATTACGTACCATTTGACCCATCAAGTTCACTAAGCTTACGAAAATAAACAACCTTGCCGGAGAAGATTTGGAATAGCCGTCCCTTAGTTTTCAAGGGGATGGTGCTGATCCAGAGCTCGAAACCATCCGCGGCGACAGGCCAAAGAACCTCACTTCTGGGAATCCTAAGGTAATGAAAACAAATACCAGAGAGGCTTCAGAGAGAAAGCTTTCATCACAATACATTTCATAACAGTGACAAACTGACAATATTATAAATGTCTCCCGAAGAGACGCAATGGTTAAGGAAACACACTCTCTTGTCACAGTGATTACTTATATTTTAGCAGAGTACATCCTGACGAGGAAAATATGTCCGATAGAATGTTGAATGAAAAAGCAGAACATAACCTGACCAGACAGTGTGAGCGAATCCATAATAAAAGCGATTTCCCTAGAAATCGGAAAGACACACACACAGAGGAGTCTTGTGATGGTGTGAGGAGCGACTTACCTTTCATTTCTTTCTACTGACTTATATTTTATAAACGTGCTTTAACGCATCTGTCGGCGGCTTTCGAATTTTCATATGTTTAAGTGTCACGTGGGTACTGCTTAAAATGAGGATATCTGGGCCCAGATTATCTAATCTACAAATCTTGAGGTGACATTTTTGTTAGCATTCTGGGGGATTAGAATGTCTTCAGTTCCGAAATGATTTCTGTGACACCAACAGAGTTTCCCGCAACTCAATCCGATCCTGACACTAACTACCCAGAGCTGGCATCAGATCCCGGGAGTTAAAAGGCAAGTTCCCCTCAAGACTAACCTCACTTCAGATGCCAGCCGCAGATGGGATGTGAGGGTATCTGGACTTCCGTCCAACTTGGCTACGCGCTTGGGGGTCCCCACACCCTACCTCATGTTCGACGGTTTGCCAGAATCACTCACGACTCAGGAAACTGCCACACAGCTGACCCTTGAATGGCACGGTCTGGACGGCATGAGTCTACTTTTTTTTTTTTCAATAGGTAACTTGGAAAAACTCGACGATGAATCGTGTAGGCTGCAACAGGCCACGTCAACTTACGGTACCAATAAAGACTCTCGGTCCTGTAAGTGGACGTTCTCCTCCTTACGATTTTCTTAATTTCTTTTCTCCAGGTTACTTAACTGTAAGACTGCAGTGGTAATACAGATAACACACAAAACGCTTGTTAACTGACTGTTTATGTTATCGGTGTGGCTTCCGGTCAACAGTCGACTATTAGTCGTTATGTTTTGGGGGAGTTATACATGGATTTTCGATTCCGGGGGATGTGGGTTCAGCACCCCTAACCCTCACATTGTTCAAGACTCAATTGTACTTGTAATTACAGTTTTATTTTAAAGACTCCAAATTAAAGCCGGATGACCTGGTACACAAGGGAAGTCGGGGGGTGGGGGGCAGCGTGGTGTCCACACCCCACCTCCCAGAATGCGGCCTGTCACCCTCCCAGCACACGGTGTGCTCCCCGACCAGCAAGCTCCCCCACAAACTGGAGTTCGGCGTTGTTACTGGGGTTTAGTTACCTACACGTGACCAATTAGATCACTGGCCGTGGGACTGAACTTATTCTCTCGTCCCTTCCTCCCTGGAGGTCTGGGTGTGGGGCACGAAGGTCCAGCCCTCTAATCCCATGCTCGGCATGGCCAGGTGTGGACAGTTCCTCCCTCGAAAAGACCTCGGATACCACCTCATCAGTGTAAACTCAGGTGTGGTCCAAGGCTCTCCTCATGGCGTTAGGAGAGGCTCAGGGAATTCCAAGGCCTTCGTCTGACTGCGCCAGGAATGCGGGCGAAGGCCAGATCTAGTCACTGTATCACGACGACCATGTCCAAGAACCAGACTTTGAAAAATATTAGCTTATGCGTTATTTTAATTAAAGAAATAAGTTTGAGGTTATTAACGGAGAAGGCATTTGGGGACGCTAGTGGGCAGTGCAGTAGGGGACACCTCCCATGGGATCTTGGAGCTGGGTCCAGACTGATCCTGGGGTGTCCGGGGGGAACGTTTGATGGGCGCGGGCGGATGGGAGGGACAGGTGTGTGCGTAGGGTGGGGGCTGGAACGTGTACCCACAGGTGGCATTGCTGGGAAGAGCAGCGTGCCCCCCGGTAGCTGGAGTGAACTCCGCGGGAGGCAGTGTCGACTCTGAAAAGGCAGGTAACTTAGAGGCAGGGTGCGCTGGGACCCGCACGCCATGCGAGGGGTCTAACCCCCGCGTCCTTCAAGCAAGCGTCTTAGAAACTGCGTGTGGCATGGCCGATTAACAGGATGGAAATGTCGGGGACACTGCGGGCGTCAAGGGGAACCGGTGTTTCGTGAAGCTTGTTTCGGTTGTGTGTGTGCGTGTGTGCGCGCCACATCTGGGCTCCCCAAGTAAGTGTGCTGACGATCTCAAGCGTCCCACTTCTGGAGCTGTGGCTCCCAACCAGGGGCCGTGGACGGGTGACTGTCGCTGCGTGTAAAATATGACTCTAAAGCGAGGAAGGACAGGGCAGGACACCGTCCAAGAAACAGCCGTAACACCGGACACACCGGACCAGGGACCTGGGCTGCCAGGGGCTGTGCAGGAGAGGCCGGGAGACGCAGCGCGAGCCGTGCGGGCAGATGCGGGACCTGCCCGCATTTGAGGCCGGTCGTGAGTCTCAGACCCACAGAAGTACCGGGAAGGAGGGAGGGGCGTCCCGAGCGACACCGTCTCAAAGGACCCGCAGGACAGGATATCAAGTGAAGACGTAGGTGTGTCTGCGGAAAGCCACAGGACAGGGACGCCAGCTGTGCTGAGGTAAATGAGAAGCGGGAGGGCGGGTCACTGCAGCCCCCCACTCCCCCGGGGGCGAGGGGCGGAGGGGCAGCGCTGGGGGCAGGGTCCGGGTAGAAACAAAAGCTGCCCGGCCCGCCGCACTCCTCACCAAGGCCCCGGTGACGCCCGTGGCGCGCGCTCACTAAGCTGCAAGATCGACTAAGCCGGGGGATTGGAGAACATAAATCAGCAATTGTTCCAGCTCGGGAAAGAAGTCCCAGTCAACACCATGCAGAGAGAGCGAGTGGGAGCAGAAGCAATCACGGTCCTGAAGCCCTGATTCAGACGAAGGCACAGAAGCCGAGTCCAAAAGGGACGTCACCGTGAGCGAGAACGTGACGCCGGCACAGAGGCGCCCCAGCCCAGCAGGAGCTGGGCGAACTGGGTGCCAGAAACCACAGGAA
>NW_024342466.1:1981068-1982528 GCF_902729225.1 Pteropus medius | reverse complement strand
CCCCATCCGGGAAAGAAGCAAGTTAAGAATGAAGCAGCAGACAGTGGATTGACACCAGGCTGGCTGTCACCCTTCCCGGATGCTATTTCAAAGAAATCATTCAATCTAGCATTAAATACAAGCCGTTTCGGTTCATCTTCGTACACTTTCTAGGAAATAAATACTTTGGAACGTCTGGTAAACCAGAACAGGATATCTGATTTATAGAGGTCATGCTCTGTCCACATTTTTGAATGACATTTTATTTCCTGACATCCGAGGAAGAAACTAGACACGCTGATACAGAAAGGTTAGAAGAAAATATGATTCTAGTCATTACGACCTTGTGTTAGGAGGCACACAGGACGCTGGGGAGGTAGTGTTCCTACTGTGTAGACACATTCAAAGATCCTCTCATCAAAATTAAGCAGGAACGGTTTTTCTTGGTGGCGAGTCCTCGATTCAGATGGATGCCGTTAACACCTATCGATTGTGAAATGCAGGACCCTGCCTAAGTGAGGTGCCTGTGGTGCGTCCCCCACATGAGGGAGTCTGCCCCACCCCCCAGGGTTTCCCGGGACAGCAAAAGGCACAGGATGGCTACAGAAGCTTTGCTTCCTGGAGCCCTAATTTGAAAGATCAGAAGCCTGAACGCTAATTCACAGAGTGTTATTAACAGGTTCTCACCTTCAATAAAGTGCTTTTTTTCCCCCCTTTTAATCCAGGACCGTCTGTTTACAGAGCTGATTAAAGGTGTTCCGTTCCCATCTAACCTGCTGCTGGGTGGGGACGGATTCCCCTGACAGGAGGGGAGATGAGGATTTTCTTGTTTCTGATGTAGGCGACCAGACCAGACGGATACACACGCCGCCCCCCTGACAAGCAGAGGACTCGTTCGCATTTGTCAGGAGCCCACAACTGCTCACAGCGTCCAAGGATTTTGCTTGATGTCTTAATAAGGATTTTTCCTGCTTCCCTCGGGACACAGTAGAGGCAGGAGGCAGCGGGAGCAGAGGAAGGTGCTCCAGCAGGGGCTTCACTTGTCCCGAGCAGGGGCTTCAAGGCCCCGGCTCAGGGAGGCCTGTGCTGAGCCTCCCCCACCCCGTCCTGGCCAGGTCACCCCAGCTCACGCAGCCTCGGCTTTCAGCCCGCTTCCTCGGCGGAGGGCCTCTCGCCTTGTGGGGATACGTTGTGTAGACATTTGTCCTTCGCCCTCGTGAACTCCGGACTCGGGCAGGGGGCTGCGTGTGTTCTGGGGACACGGCCAGGCCAGCGGGCACTCAGTGATTATGGAAGCAATGACACCACCCCCACCCCGAAGATAAGAAGGCTCAATGCCGCCTGCGCTTGGCTGCGAAGTCCACACTTTCTCAAGTTTTATTTTACCTTAAGTCTTCTTTAATATGCTAAAATACCGACTTCTTTCCCTAAACCAGTAAACACATTTAAATCTCTCCTGTCTTTAAAAGAAAAGAAAGGAA
>NW_024342466.1:1972004-1980888 GCF_902729225.1 Pteropus medius | reverse complement strand
CGGCCGCTTCTTACCCCGTGCTTTGGAAGAGCAGGCAGCTCGCTTCATTTCTGTCTCCTCCTTTCACCTTTGGCCTCCGCATTCTCGCTTTGCCGACTCTTCCACCAAAACAGCCCCCCGAATTACCCGCCCGCCCCCGTTCTGGCCTCCCGCGCCCACAGATGACCAGGGCATCCGCGTCTGTCTCTGAGACGGGAGGGTGCGCCCGGCCATCACGCCCTCGGGGGCGGGGGGCTGACCTCCCGGCCGCCTTCCTCCCTGCCCCCCGCGGCTGTATGGGATCTCCTCATCGGCTGCGGACCCCGCCCCAACTCCATCACCCCAATCCCAGGGCGAAGAGCCCCACTTCCCCAGCGGTCACTGTATCCACGTTCACCTACACCGCTGGGCCATCCGTCACGCACCACGGAGCAGTCCTCACCTGGTGGCACGACACCGCGGCTCACGCGCACGACCCCACGCAGCGCGGGGCTCCGGGAGCACCGGCCGCAGGAGTTCCGGCGCCGGGCACCGGGCCCCCGTGAGTTTCGGCGTCAGCTGGGGCCGGAGGGTCCCCGTTCAGGGCGCCCCACCCAGGGCCGGAAGCGGAGGCGGCGTGGACCTTTCCATGAAGCAGCTTTAGTGTCCTCCCAGCGTGGCGGCCGGCGTCCCCGAGGTGACCCAGGAGAGAGCAGCGGGAGCCACAGGGACCTGTTCATCCTGCCTCCGAGCGACGCCCCGCCAGCCCCCGCACGCCTGCAGCTCTCCCGATGCGGTGCTGGAGGGGACGGTGCCCAGCTGAGAACGGCAGGGGACAAGCCGCGCTGGGGATGAGGCAGAGGGGACGCGCCACTCCTGACCGCTGCCCTTCCGGCTGGGCCAGCGGTCCGCTCCCCCGTCTCGGTCTCCGCCCGCCCGAGCAGATAAGTACGTTCAACCATCTTCCAGTCTAAATGCGAAAAAGCCGCTGGCCCCTCTCCGATTCCACTGCGGGCTCTTTCAAAGCTCATCGCCACGCCGTCTCAACTCCCTCAGCGTCCTTGGTGCTCGGGCCCTCCACGCCATCCCCCGGGTGCCCACGGTGCCTTTAAAGTTCCCGTTGCGGTCGCCAGCGAAGTCCTAGTCAGCACTGGGACTTAGGTGACGTCGCTGTGGCACGGGCGCAGGGGACACCCCTTTCCAGGGACTCCATCCTCAGCCGTCTCCTCTTCGCCCTCCCCACTTGGCGAAACGAGATGCCGAAGCCGCAGGCGTGGCGGCGAGGCGGGCCGGGTTTGAATCGGCTCAGCCCGGGCCGTCGGCTTGGCCTCGGCCAAGTCACCGAACTCTCCGTGCATCAAGTTCCTTGTCTCCAAAACGGAGAGCACAGGCCACCCTCGCGGGAGGGGTGGACGCGCTAATTCGCGTGGGTGACGATGGAGGTGGTGGGGTGCCTCACGCACTGGACCCGCCGGTTGCCTGCAGCAGATTCCGATTTCATGAGCCACTAACACAGGTGCACAAACATGTCCCCGTGTCTGCACTCTGTACGTTGAGCCCGCACTGCTACCTGAAGGCGCCAGATGACTAAATCTAGTCACCGGATTCGGTGATTTCTTGGCAATTCCGCTGTTTGCAGGTGTTAGCTGGGTTCGGTGGACACCTGCACGTCGTCCTAGCTTTAAGGACCTACCTTGGACTCTGGGCCAATATCTGTCCATGCAGCTTCCGCTTCTCCCATCAGCCCCAGGCATGGTCACCTGCTGTCACCCCTGAAGTGTGACCCTCCAGCCTGATCATGGATCATTCTCATTCCCGGTGCTGGCATCAGCTGCGGTGTTCCTGGTCCAGGCCCTGGGTGGGCGCCCTCATCCCAGACAGCACAGGTGTGCCAGCTGGCTCTTAGACTGTCGCCACGCCCTGGGGCCACGGTAGGTCCCATTCACATCCCCAAGGTGTCCACAGGCCTCTGGGAGGTCCCCACGGACACATCTGCCTCGCCTGGTGCTCGTCCGCCAGGCCGGTGCCAGGCAGCCCTCCTGGCTTGTCTCCAAGGCCTGCCGTCCACCCAGCAGCCCCAGGAAGGAAGGCACAGGATGGCTCCAGCCGGGGAGCTCCAGGTCTAGCTGGGTTCTCGTCGCTGCCACCGCAGCGGGAGCTCGGGCAGAGGGTCCCGGCAGAGCCCGGGTGCCAGCCCTGCGTCCACACGGGCGCTCCTCTGGACTCTCGGCGGAGGAGCCGGGAACGGCAGCCGCGATGATCGGACGCACTCCCGGTGCTCCCCGCCAATGTTTCAACTTGAAGCCAAAAAGGTTATAAACACATCTCCCGGTTTCCTGGTCACTAAATCTCTTCCTCCTTGGGGCGATGCCAGGCGGATGTCCCCAGGCTAAATGGGGCGGGAATTCCAGGCTTAGATGACGACACACATCGGGGTTATCGACCCTGTGCCATCCCGCAGTACACGAGTCTCCCGCGAGCTCCCACCCCCTGTGCTGCCCCATGGCCACCTGGACACCCCCGGGATGCCCAGGGGACACTCTGGAGCCACCGACGTCACCCGCATCACGGGCCTGCTGCGCCCTCCCTCGCCTCCTGCAGGGCCGCCGCACCGAAGGCCACGTTGCCACGTCACGCTTTCTGTATGTATATCTTCCGTTCTCAGCATCCAGCCAATGTCGACACCACGACTTCCTGCCGCTAAACCACAGAAGCCGTCCACGAAGGGTCGGGGCAAGGCCCTGGGTCCCTACTCCCCGACACCTACGCCTTGTGGGCCTGCACGGCAGATGCCCAGGGGGCGGTCCAGTGAAAAGAGACGAGAGTCCGGTCCAGAACTGCTTGAAAGAGGTTTCCCCCACGGGGGCATTTCACTTCATTTCATGCCTAACGAACTGCAGTTTCTCTCTCGGCATCTTCCTCCAATGAGTCCTGAGCTTGATAAATCAGGTCGTGCATTTCCCAAAAGTATTCTTTTGCGCTCTGACCCCCACGACTGGCCGTGCTCCGCAGGCTGCAGCACGCACGCACGGCATGGCTCCTGTCCCCATTGGCGCTGGGCCACTCCAGGGACGGCCCACGCCATCGAGTCCGGATGCTGCTGCCCAAGCTCTGTCCTCAAGGGTGAACGGACGCCACCCTCCAGCGAACGGTGGCGGGGCGGAGGGCCGGGGGTCCCCACGTGATGGATGACCGCGGTTCGGACTCTGACCGCTTGCGCCTGGAACTCGGCATTCCCGGGGGAGCCAGCTTTCACTGAAAGCCGTTTCTTACTGATGCTCCAAGCTGTCAACTTCTTTGACTTGTGGCGTCCCCCTTCCTCCCCCCCCGACGTGCGGCTGCTCTCCTGTGAGACGTGAGGATTAGATGCCCTCTCGCCAGCCGGTCTAACGTGAAGAGCAGAGCAGGAAGGGGGCCAGGAGGAGGTGGGGCCGCCGGAGCCGGCCCACGCGGGCGGGGCGCCTCCGACAAGTGACCGAAGCTGCCTTTACAGCCACAGTCAAGGCAAGTCGCAGAGTCCCTACCATACTGCTCCAAGTGCGGCCGCGGCCCCGGGCAGCGCTGGTGTGGATGGGGTTTATTAGATGAGACCTTGGACTCCGGATTTTGCAGTCGATGCTGGGACCGGTTAAGACGTTTGAGACTGTCGAGACGGAATGAATGGATTTGCAAACACATTGTGAAAAGGACACGAATTTGAGGAGGCTGGGGGCGGAGTTTGTGACCGGATGTTGGCATTTCCCCAGCGTCAAACGTGGGAGCCCTCACCTCCAATGTGACTGTATTTGGAGACCGGGCCTGCGAGGAGGTGACAGACAGACGTTGAATGAGCTCGTATGGGTGGGGCTGTAAATCACCAGGACCCCAGAGCTCCCTCTCGGTGCCGCTGAGGGCATAGCTAGAGGCGGCCGTCCGCCAGCCAGGATGGAGCTCTCCCACGTCAGGGTCGGTGGCCCCTTGACCTTGGACTTCCAGCCTCCAGGGCTGTGAGGGAGCAAACGTGCGTTTTGAAGCCCCGGTCTGTGGTGTGTGGATGTGGCAGCCTGAACAGACTTCCCAGCCTCATCGCGGTCACACCCGGGGCCTAGGGCCTCCTGCTGGAGACCCACGGGGAGGCCAGCAGGTGGCCGAAAGCCGACAGGGCCACCAGCTGCTAACCTGCCCAGCATAAAATGTCAGGAGGCGTTCCCTGCACATGGTTGAAAGCCCGCTATCCAGCGCCTGGACAGAGGTGGGCCGCTCAGAAGGACAGACAGGGACAGTGGCAGTGTCCATGTGGGACTCTGGAGCCCAGCAGCTCCGGGTCCAGGAGGCCTCAGCTGCACCTGGCAGGGGAGGCCGGCCTGGTGGGTACTGCAGCCAGTAGGGGAACCAGCGCGACCCCGAGGCTCAGGTGTACCCCTGGGAACGGTGACGTGGCCAGAGCAGGTCGATGTCACGGGGAGCCAACCACACTTGTCGGAGCCCGGGGAGCCATGCTGAGGACGCCTCCATGCATCCAGCAGCGGCAGGGGCACAGGAGCAGGGAGGGAAGGGACGGCTTCGCAAAGCGACCCATTCGTCTCCGTCCTGGGGTGACCCGCCTTCCCGTGTTCATTTATTTACTCGCCAAACGCGTCTCGATCACCCAGTGAGCCAGGCCCCACCGCTGCTGTGAGGGGAACCGTGAGCCTTACAGACAGCAGAAACTCACTCACAGCTCAGGGACTGGACGTCAGGGTCCCGGCGCCAGCAGATCCAGTGACCGGTGGGGACCTGCCTCCCAGTCACAGACGGCTGCTTTGTCCCTGTGACCTCGCGTGCTGGAAGGGGTGAGGGAGCTCTCTGGGGTCCCTTTCGTAAGGACTCTAATCCCAATCACGAGGACGCCACCCGCACAGCCTGGTCACCTCCTAGAGGACCCGCCTGCTCACACCGTCCTGCTGGGGGTCAGGTTTCGACATGGGAATGTGGAGGGACACAAAGTTCGGCCTACAGCGTCTACCCTGGGGCTTCGGTAGTGAACACAGAGATGAGGTCCCTGCGGCACAGCCACTGCACCCTGCAGGAGGAGGCAGACGGTGAGCCAAGGTCAAAGCCCTAGCTCCGAGGGAGGCGGCGGGGGCGCGTGCGCGCACACGTGCATGCAAGTGTATGACGAGTGTTTCGTATTGTGTATGATATACAGATGTTTAATTCACCTCTTGGTGACCCGATCACCTGCGCATTGTCTTGGCATCTTCGTGAGGTTTGGAGTTAGAAGGGGGCGGGACAGAGACGTACATGCTCGGCCTGTTCTGGAACTGCACGGAACCTCCTTCCGGAACAGGTGGTCTGTGCCTTATACCAAGAAACTCACAACCGCTTCGCATCAGGCAGCGGCTCCGGAGGGCCCGGAGCACACGGGCCACCAGCTCTGTGTGGCTTAGGAGGACTTCGCTCCTTCTCACATCAGAGAAAAAGTGACGAGTGATAATCTGCCCAGCCACCTCACACGCCCAAGTCACTTTAGTTACCTTCCCACCACATACCAATGTGTCCGATCAATGTCCCTTGTTATTTCTGGAACACATAATGTCACCGGCAACCCCGAATGTCGCCTCTGTAACATTTTGGCATCGGTGAGGGCCAAAGGGGTCACACGGTAATGCCGTTTTAATAGACACAGAAACGCAGTTGCTAAATCTCTTCGTGGCTTTTCTTAGGATGCTCTTCTTGTGCGTGACCATCATTCGTGTGCACCAACGTCAACTGCTAAAGGAAACAGCACAGCGATCGCTATTAAAAAGCGGCCCTGAGGCTGGGAGACTCGCCTCCGGGCCCCCGGCACGGACTGGAACGCCGCGTGACAATGAGCCCTCGCGCGAATGCGTCTTGTGTCTGAAGCCTCTCTCTCCTCTTACAGTTAGAGGGTCGCAGCTCTGTGATATGGACTATATCGTGCGTTCTTATAAGGAATCATATTCTTGCCCTTCCGCTGGCTGATCGGAAGCACACCTGACGTGGATGCCACGTCCTTGCTGTCCCCACGGGAGCGGGAAACCCAGTAAAACCACTCCTTCCCGTCATCGCCAAGCCCCATCAGCGACCGTCACCGTGAATCTTGTCGCAATCGATGCACGAGCCGCGAGCACCATTTTGTTCACAAATTTTGTTACGGAAAATGCCTCCCGAAGACTCCCCATTTTGTCAGCCTGTCCTTGGTGGATGATGCCAGAACAGGGGAGAACACAAAAGAAGAGGAAGCTGTGCTATTGGCTGACGCCCGCCCCGCCCCCCAGCTCCGTCCAGCCTCACGCAGGCCCCGCACAGTGCTGTGGGGACAGAGGTTTCTCCTCGCAGCGAAGGTGATGACTGGAACGTGTGACAGCGGAGAGCAGGCTGGAGACAGCCGCGATCTCTGCTTCTCAGGGGACAGTGGGCGTTTCCATACGGCCACAGAGAGAGGCACCGAGTCAGGGCGCTGTGCCAGGAGGGAGGGTGTGTCCCGACAGCTCACGCCTGCAGCCCTGGACGCAGTGACAGCCTGGCTGAGCTAATGTTTTTTGATGCCGGTTTCTGTTAATTAAATTAAAGCTTTCCGAAGCCGTGCTGGCAGGCAGCACTGCCTGGAGGGGTGTAGGGGTCTGTTTTCCCAGGTGCTGGGTGGAGCTGTAGCCAAAGGAAGGGAAATACAACCCCCCAAAGTGTGAGGCTCCCCCAGCGTCACCCGCCCTCCCCGCCAGGGGCCCCTGTCACTGGGGCCGCGCTCGGGTTTCAACACATCTTGCTTCAATTCAGAGCTTTATGCACAAAATTCCACGCAGAAAAATAAAACCTAGACATAATGATCTTGATTGAAAATTACTGCTAACATAAAACATATTAAACGTCATTAAATTTTATGGGTTATGATTCCCTAGTGGACAGCATACCAGCCCCGTGTTCAGAAACTGGCAATTTAGTGAATTTGGATTCGCATGATTTATCGAGAAGCTCAGAAATGTCATCAAATCGACTTCACTTATACATACCACAGACCCGACGGCAACCCGATCTGCTAGCCTTTAATTACTGTCCTTCCCTTTCTCCGCAAATGCACCTTCTCCCCAAATTTACTCGCGACTCCAAAATCACTCACACGCCTTTGCGGTGAGGTGTGGACATGTGCCGAGCAGCGGACGCTGCGTCGTCTCCCGTTCCCAGGTGAGGCGGGGCGAGGGGACGCTCGGCCTCCTGGTTCCGCGTTGTAAACCAGCGTCCTTCCCACGGTCCATTTAGTGCCACGTGTTTTTCGCATTTTTGTGGCTTTTGTCGGTGATCTCGCGGTCGAAAGGGCTGAAGGCTGCCTGGTGTCCCTACGTGCGTGAAGGCTGTGCTGTGCCTCCAGACGCACGTCGCGTGGCTTCTCCCGGCCCGAGTGACACAGCAGGGCGTCACGCCGGGGGAACGTGGGGCCGCTCTGCGGAGGGCTCGCGTCACAGCCTCCACGCACGAGGGAGCCGTGGGAGACACGGGGAGGCAGCTACGCCTGCGCATTCGCGAGACGGTGCCCGCCTTCTCCTGAACGTCGTGGCCGAAGCGTCTTTGTGACACCAAAGCCAACGGGACGTGCCGTCACGTTAACCGGGGCCGCGGATGCGTTTCGCCCTGCCCAGCTGCCGCTGGCTGCCTGCCACGCGTTACCGAGACGACGTCTACATCACGCGAAGTGTCGTTACGCAGAAACACGCGTAAGACGAGGCCGCGCGTCGATCGGTCGCTGAGAATGTTGTGACAGGCTCACGGGAGCGCGCCCTGGACTCCCCCGGGGACCGGCGGCTCAGTGTTCATGAATTCGGTGTCTGTGACGACCGGATAGAGAGTAGCTACTGTGAATACTAAGAATGGACCGCGATTTTTTTCATCACAAAAGTTATACACGAAGAAAATTCGAATACGAAATCGCTGAGGGACTCGTCACGTTCCATGTACCGTAAAGGTGAGGACAGGTAGAGCTCTGCCTCGTGCCTTTTCTGTCCCTACGAGGTGTCGGCGTTTGCGCACACGCTGCACGGTTTGGGGTCGGCCGCTGGCTTTCGCGGCGTTCCCAGCAAACATCGCCTACGACCCGACTCTTCATAGCTCTGTAAGATTCCATCCTGGGAATTTAGCGGACACTTGCGTCTAATCCTGTGCCATCGGGCAGCTTCCCAGGCACGGTTGTGTGGGTTGTCCACCGCACAACGGCGGCCAACAGAGGGGCATCCGAGAGGTGACTCCAGCTCACGCCGAAACTGCCAAGCCCTGTGTCTGGCGGGGCTGTGTCTTCGTGGAGAAAGAAGTGCCAGTCAGGTCCTGAGCCTGCGGGCTGGCTCCCCAGGGGGCACGCTTTTACCCTACTTCCTGTGACATCGTACGGGCCACAGGTGTTTTGGCATCCCATCCGCTCGGGGTCACCTGACGAGCCCCGTCGTCCTGCCCCCGTCCTTCTGGTTTCCTCCCCGGTCACCCACACTTTGGAAGTGGCCCCTGCATTAAAAGCCCTCCAGCTACTCTCTTCATGTGAGTGTGCCCTGTGCTTGCTGTGCCGCCACACCTGAGCCAGGAGGAACGGGAGCAGGGAGCAGTGACAGGAACCAGGAGAAGCTCCACCGAAGGGCCCCCTCGAGAGGAGATGTCTTCAACGTGAGGAGAGCAGACCTCTCCCCCCAGAGAGGAAGCAGGAGCCCACACACCCATATGTAGTCCTGCCTCCCCTGACCTCTGCCAGGGTCCCCATTGGCTCAACCCAGCCAGAACCCAGAGGACACAGGAGCCTGGCCATGGTCGCACAGGTAGAGAAGGACACAGAGTGGCTGAGCAGGGCAAGGGGACGGGGTCCGTCCACACACGCAGCTCGCAGAGAGCGCTCGGAAACACGCATGCACATGCACATGGACACATGCACACACACGCACAAGCACATGCACATGGCGCACACATGCAT